>NC_046334.1:859728-1177034 GCF_000738735.6 Corvus cornix cornix | reverse complement strand
TTAAACCAGTTTATACAACATTTCCCTTATCAATCCAAAAACACAGACCAAGTTTTAATATCTAGTGGTCTGGCATTGTCTAGCTCCACTACCTCAGCAGAAGGTTTAGATTCACTGAATGCAGATGGTTCACTGGGTGCAGGGAACGAAAGCCAAGCTCTCCAAAATATTCTTGTCTAATACCCTTCCTTACGCAGATTTTCGTACTGTGGAAATACATCCATAGTGGAGTTTAAGAAACTTTCAGTTTTTAAATGAATTTTCCAACATTGCAAGCATCCACCCTGCTGCTTAATCAGACTCTTCTGTGATCCCTTCCAGTCTTCACAAACAAACATGGAAATGGCTGGTCTTGAAGCAAATGTCAGCCAACAGATATTTCTTCTTTCTCCTTTGGGAGGATGATGAGAAGTGTTCTTCATGCTTTCCCGAGGAAAGTGTATGCTCTGAACAAAACCTGCGTGGCTCGCTATTTGGGCAGCACAAGAACTGAATAACCTGATGCATTTTTCAAGTTTCTCCACGTTTTTTTCCTGTCTCCTCCTCTTCGAAGGGTCAGTCCAGAGGTTGAATGTCCTGCTGAAGCAGTACATGAAATTCTGTTCCAAGATGCTGAATACTGTGCCTGAGCTTTATGCCCAACACTGCCTACCTGCATTCCTGAGTCTTTTCCTTGTGGCAGAGCAATATGCCTAAGTAATTAGTTTTGTACCTTAGGGACACGTTATTCTCTCCAGTGAAAGAACAACACAGGGCAATTTCTCAGCCGAGATCCTGGTGTTGTTCCAGTATGACTGTCCTGGGGTGACAAATGTGTTTATTTACATCAGCTAAAGCACTGGCCGCTGGAAATCGTTTCTCCATGCATTGTATCTGGTGATTTTGATGAATCAGGGAGCTTTCTTGGGAATGATGGAGAAGGCGATATTAAACTGGGATCTAAGAAAAGGTCCTGTGGCTATTCAACAAGTTTTTCTTCAGAACTCAAAGAAAAAAGGCCATCATAATTTATTTCCTAAGGCCTGGCCACTCTGTCCTATGAAAGGTCCCCTCTCCATAGCTCAGGCACGGCACTCACTTGTCTTTCTCCCGTCAATAGCTAATTCCAAGTCCAGTTGTGGCCTGGAAAAAGCAGGGGAGGCGTGAAGCAAAGGAGCACCAGGCAGGAGAGAGGTTATTTCCCCTGCTGCTGGGAGACAAGCAGCCCAGATAAAAAATATAGTTCTTTAATGCCATAGTGCAGATTTGGGATATTGGCCAACTCCCAAGGGCTGTCCTTGGATGACTTTGCTGTCGTGTCTCCATTTCTCCAGGCAGATAATAATGCTCATGCATCACACTTAAATAGCCAGAACCAAATTCTGCTTCAGTTACCTCAGGGCGCAGCAGAAGAAACACTGCTGACATCTCCCTCACTCTTTCCAGGTTTACTGCAGGACAATTCCAAGAGCAGATTCCCACCCTGATGATTCATCACGCCCCTCACAGAGGCACTCAAGGGTATTACTTCGAAGCCTTTGTTGTGCAACACCCCAAAAAGCCCTCTGTGTCCATGTTAGTCACACGGCCCATCACCTACAACTAGACTGTGTTGTGTCTGCTCTTGTCTTGCATCTCCTGCGTGCCAGCAGGAAGACCTCAAACGGCCCCAAACCAGCAGTTAGGCAAAAGAGGGTACAAGTGAGGGCCCGAGGTAGAATTGGATTGTAAGCAGCAGCTCCTTGGTCCTGCTGCAGGGCCCCTTCTCTTGAACCACACTGCTTTCCTCACTGCCCAGGAATTAAACTGCCCAAAGCCACAGTGCAGAAAGGATCAGGCCTGTAAGCAGGTTTCACTTTTATTATTTGTTCCTAATCTCCCATCAGTTCCCACGCAGGTTTTGAAGTATCGATCACCCCACAGCAAAAGCTTCCAATGAACAATGGATCTGTGGTTAATGAGTGCCAGGAACTCCTCTCACCTCGCTTGAGCCCTTGGGGTGAGAAAGTTAAGTGCTCCTGTACAAGCTCAAGTGACTGCTCACCATTTCCTTAATATTCCATCTCTTTGTGTTTTGCAGTTTGCCTTCTGCTGAGCTAATGTTTATTTTTCCAGAGAGCAGTTATTGTGGTAAACTGATATGAGACCAGCAGTGTGGGAAATAAGATTTCATCTCCTGTACCTCAACACTTCATCCAGGAAGGCAATGAGAGCCAACCTAAGAGCCTTCTTTGTCTTTAACAAGGATGACACCTTGTTGCTACTGCAGTGGTGATGCCTGTCACTCCTTGATGCTTACTGGGTCTCTCTTACCAGTGATTTTCCATGATTTAGATTCTGTGTTTGTTTCTAATGGAGATGATATCGCACTCCCCTCATTTCAGTGTGAAACCCCCTGGGCACATCAGAATCTGCTGCTGCTGTCTGGGTATTGGGACACCAAGACCTCTAGGAACATGATTCTTTCCTGTTTGCTCACTGTATTCACACCCTTGAGCATGTTTTACTTTACCCACATAGGTAATATTAATTATGAGAAAATAATGGGATTTCTGAGCTGAGAACGGACTAGGCCCCATTTGTGTGTTTGTAGACCTCTCCTATCCAAAATTGTGGAAGAAAAAATGCCCTTTTACTTTTGCAGCTGTGGAGAGCAGATGATTCTTAATGGTTAATATAACTCTCTAAGAATGTTTTCTATTCTAATCTTGCTGACTAATCTTTCTTCTTCTAAAGTTTTAATCTTGCTTAAGGAATAAATGTGTGATATTGTGTTAGAAAAGCCAATCGACTGCTCAGGCTCTAGCTGGGATGCAATGTGAGTTCCCCTTTGTACAAGCTCTTCTCAAATGTGATTGTTTCCCCAGTGTCAAATTCCATGGATTTTAGCAGCTGAATGGGTACAAAATCTGACATGGTCAGAAACGTGTGCTTATAAAAACTTATTACCGTTGAAAAGCTGGTGCATTCTTGGTGCACTCATGTGCAAAGCGCCCTTGGAGAGGGCTGGCTGGCAACACCTCTGGGCCTCATTAGCGCACACACGCACCCATCCCAGGCTCCCTCAAACACCGTCCCGGCTGTTCCCATGTGCCGTGGGAGGGGACGCGTGGGGCCGCGCGGAGCCAGCACCCTCATGCAGCAGCTGTCCTCAGTTAACCCTGGGGCTGGCCCAGGCGGGGCAGAGCCACCGCGGCTCCTCAGCCATGGCGAGTCCTGCGAGTGAGGCAGCTCTTGAGGGCGAGAGCTCACGTGCTGGGAATTACAGCCAGAGCAATGCTGAACTGAGAACAAGGGTGGGCACAAACACCAAGTCTCGTGACCTTCCAGCTGACATTGCTGCTCGAGGGTTCTGCTGCGCACTAGCACACAGATAGCTCCCATCTCCATAGCATGCTTCACCAGGCCAGTAAAGTCCAGCAAGGTGTGGTGAGCTACAGGCACATTTGGATGCCTGGGTCCCTGTAACCCAATCCTATGGCACCAATGCAAATGGAGCCCACAGGGCTGTATCTATCTTAGAATCACCAAGTGGTTTGGGTTGGAAAGGACCATAAAGACCATGTAGTTCCAACCCCTGTCATGGGCAGGGACACTTTCCACTATCCCAGGTTGCTCCAAGCCCTGTCCAGCCCGGCCTTGGACACTTCCAGGATGCACAAAGCCAATAGCTCACATAGCACACAAGTACCGCATCAGCGTGCATACACCAGCTTTAAGAAAAGCTGCTTCACTCTCACAAGTTGCTCCACTGACAAGGCCTTACACTACCAAAACCTCTTTGTCTGGATTAGTGCTATCCCTAGACTTAGAGACAAATCTCACAAGTTATTTGGGATAGTTGAAATAACAAGGTTTGGGCAGCTGGGGCTGTGTGGGGAGGTTAAGCACAAATGCTGAGCAAACGGTGCCTCCTTCCCCGCCTTACCCAGCTCTGCACAAACTTCTGCTCAGGGCGCAGCTTTTTAGCTCAGGCAGAGGGAACTCCAGTCCTCTGGACAGACCTGGGGATGATGGTCATCACAGGATCTCTTTCCCTGCCTCTCTGCACTGCAGCATTCACAGGCAAAGGGCCACGGTATCCACTCTGGGTGGAAAGACACCACAGGTGAGAGCTCTGGGTGTGAATAAATAAGAGCTGTTGCCAACAGGAAACTTCAGTGAGAAAGCCAGATTTTTTATGAGTATTCAAATAAGGACCAGGGAAACTTCCCTGGACACCAAGTGTTCCTGCAAATCTAGTTCTCATCTACTTTCCTTTAAAGACTGCTCATCAACTTTGTGTGACTTAGGTGATTAAATCCAACTGGTGTCACGTTAATAGTGGAAACACTTCCCGACACACACTGATTCTGATAAGGTATTCATTAAAAAGAAAACGGCCTGAAGGTCACTATTTTTGAAACAAAAAGCTACAATTTTTCCATTTAAATTAGCATGTCATTATTTGATTTGATTTTAGTAGTTGAAGCTATCCCTGGGAATTGTCAAAACTAAAAATGTTATTGAAATAAACCATCTGGATCAAGTGCAAATAATTTTTTAACATCCAGTGACCTGAACACCCATTTTTCACTCAGCACCAGTTACCAATAATAATAAAGAAAGCAGAATATTTTTCTCCATTAGAAATATGACATGTACCAGGATAATATCCAGTGATGTCATCACATCCATTCCTTTATGAAAATTCTGCCTTACTACCTAAGTTTTCCTAGGAGCTTAAGATATCCCTTGTACTATTAAGAAAAGGTCTTAAAGGGGGATTCTGGCAAGGTTCAGCTCCATTTCACCAGAAGACAAAAGGTCAAAATAAGCCCCAAAGATAATAAGGAATGTCATTCATAGGTGGGATGAGGGCTAAATTGCTCCACATTGAAGAAGAGCTTTAGTTTAAAAGACAAGAGCCGGGCATCCTTATTTAGCAATAGTGATTCCACTGGCAAGAACAAGGCTGCTTCCACATTCAGCTCAAATGCAGTAAGGGGTGTTGATCCCTAAAAGGCAGGGAAGAAGGAATAATGCGAAAGGGTTGAAACTTCAACTTTGACATTTTTTTAAGCAGAGTACTTCAGGTTTGGTCCTGGTGATTGTTTTCATTTCAAAGTTCACCTGCATTTATTATACAGGGTAATTTTTTTCTATTCTTTCCATCTTGCCACGATTTTGGTTCAGGGTCCACAAGAACCAGTCTCTTTATAGAGGCCACCAAACCAAGAATATTACATAGTTCTATGTTCTTTAAGCTTTCCATGTATTAAAAGTTAGTATTCATGCCATGGTCAATATGCTGTGACTAAATGAAAACTGTAAATTCAAGTGAACAACCAAACTCCTGACACTGCCTGCTCCGAATGCACATCTCCTCCTACACTGCCCCTAAGCCAGCAACACACATATATCCAGATATACAGAAAGAGAAAAGGAATTTCATCAGTCCCCAGGCCAACAAAATTCTTCCTCTGTTCTCCTCCTGACCAGGGTCTTCGGGTTTCCAGCATTTTTCTTCCTGGCGACTGTTAGTTTTGGCAAGAGCAGTAATACCACTAAGAAGTTACAGACCCCTCCTTTCTGTTCCAAAACCAATTTAGCTAACTCAAACCAGCAAAAGAAACCCCCCCCCACACCTTCTTATCAGCTGGAATTTCCACTAGTGCCTGAGGGACAGAGGAAATCAGAAAGCACACTACAACCCAGTAGGAAATATTTCTGACCATGATTAATGCTTCCTTTAGCAGTGGAACAGAATTTTTGCAGATCTTTGGGGATCCTTGGAAGAATTCCATTTACTACTCTCCAGGCCATATTTTGCTGTGAAAACCTCATTACACAACAGAAGCACTAACGGATTCAGAATAAAATAAGAAAAGATGTATTATCCTAAAGATTTGGAGAACAGGGAGAGAAAAAGTTAAGAAAGGCACAGAGGGTTTTCCTTTCACTCCATGTGATTATGTTGTGATAAAGCCCGCTACAGACCTGTCCATCACTTGTGGACTCAGGTCAGAGAAGCTCTCTGACCCGACCAGCTGGGTGACACAAGCCAAACAATGACAAATTCAGCTTCAGTTGCTCTTGCCAGAGGGATCTCAGGGTTGCCTGTTGAGCAGCTATGAGACAACCACACTTTCCTTTTATCCATCTTCTTTTTTTCTTTTTCTTTTTTTTTTTTTTTTTTTTTTGGCTAGGGAATTTGCAGGGATAGCTACAGAGCTTGGAAAGGCCCAGTCTCTCATCTCTCCTATGCAGAAAGGTGCCTTTCTAACTTTGGCTTCCTTACCTAGCTCCCACATTCCCAACTTTTAGCAGATACAGAGATAATTGCCTTGAACTACCTCGATAGGAAGTACCTCAAAGCCATACTCTGGCACAATAAACTCACCTTGCAGATTTCTAGGTATTGCTGTGAAGCTGGCCAGTGACATCCCACACAGGTGCAGGGAGCCAACTCAAATCCAATTGCCACTGGATTCATTTGCTCCCTTCCAGTCACTGGGGAATGCCATGGCCACAGGCATAATGGAAGATAATGCTTTCATTGGAAATAGCAGGATAGTACTGCCATTTTCATACTACCCTAAAGGGAAGCAGACTCACTCTGGAGTGCTGAAGAATCAGCAACTAACCAAAGACATTTGACTGAGGATTGTGCTTGGTCTACAACTGGTCACCAGAAGTACAGGGACAGACTACAACCCCCTGTGAATTACAAAGAGGGCTTAATGCGACTCAGGAAAAATCAAGATGATAATGCTGTTGTTGGCATGTGATTTATCCCGAACAGAATTTAGCTTGTGGCATCACATTTTTCCCTAGTACAATGTGCCTCTGCCTGAGCTTCCATAATATCTCATCACCAAAGGCAGAAGGTCTCACAGAACAGCGCTATCACAGCCTCTGCCCACAAACCCCGAGGGGTCAGCGATTCAGCACTGACTCAGCGGGAGCAGGACCACAGACCAAACCACTTTGTGTCATTTCTCTTTGCCTTGCAAAGTCTCCCATCCAAGGGGTGACACAGTCCAACCTGTTAAGCTAATGAGAGCTGACAAGATCCCAGCCCGAGAAGAATAAAACATAGAGAACAATAGATGCTCACCCTGGTTCTCTTCAGCTCCAACCAGCACAGGAACCTTTTGTTTCAGCAGCTGATGAGATACATAACAAGTCGTAGAGACACTGAGTCACTCAAAAGCACTTACTTTTGTTTCTCCTTCCTCCAAACCTCCAGCTTCTGTTGGTATGTCCATGGCTCACTCTCCATCAATCTCCATCAAACATTGATATAAACTATAAAAAAGCCCCTGTCCTTGGTGGGCAGGGAAACCTCTGACTGCAGTTCATAATTAATGTCCAGCACTTGGTTAAATAACAGCCAGTCTTAAGGGAAGCACAGATGAAGGTTGTGCCTTGACATTTTTTTGCATAGCACCAGTTTATTAGGAATCTTGGATGTTCTCTGTACAGGTTTCTCAGCTCCGACTGTACAGAGCACAGTCTCCCCACAGTCTTGCTGCCTTTCCACACGAGTCACAGGAAAAGAGACTGAAGCACCTGCAGTTCTTCACAGGCTGCTACCCCAAAGGACTGGACTCCATGGAGGGAGGAGTGATTTTTGGAGTACCCCTTAGTGAACAGGTGAGGACGCAGGTGCTGCTGGCAGGTCAACATGTTGCTATATTAGAGACAGGCTCGGAAAGAAGCGCAAGGACTTCTTTTCCCAAAGCAGAAGGAACTGTTAATAAATTGGAAATCCAAAGTTTTTCCAGCTGTGGATGGGTATTGCTGAGAGTGGCCCCTGCAGAATGGCACAGGGGAGTGTGGGGACCCCTGGAACAAACCCAACTGCCATTGACTAAAGCAGGAGTGGGAAGAGGGCCTCAGGCTGGAAAAAAGGGGCTGCTCTGCACTTATGGGCAAGGATATGAAGGGAGCCCCTCCCCTCCCATGTCTGTGGCTGGTTTTGGCCGAACGAAAAGGGTAAGTTGCCCCTGTTGAAGCTGTGATGGAAAACTAATCCTCTCCAACAATAGCCCAGTGCTAAGAAACATCCGTGGATCTGGGCAGGAGAGAAAGCAAGGACCTCTTCTAAGGGCATGTGTTTCTCCATCAGTCTTTTGTGGTGCCTTTCCCTCTCACCCACCTCCTTCCCTGCTTGGTTATTCCAGCATTAGTTTGCACGGGCTGTTTGCAGAGACAGAACAACAACAGAGGTCTGCTTGGAAAGCCAGCAGAAACCTCTTAGCTTGAGACCAGAAATGTGCAGAATCCCCAAAGAACAAAAATGCTTGAACTTGCCTCCCCAAAAGTGTTGTATTCATTGACTTGCAAGCAGGGGGAACAGCCATAGTAATTTAACCTAGGGAAGAGTGCCAACAACTTATTTAATTGCAGAGTTTGTGCCAACAACCCCACAATACAACTATTAATACAAGTCTGCAGTACAAGACTAATTCTACTAACCTTTTGCTGTTGCCTTTTAGTCAGGTCAGCGGCTGCATCCCTTCTGTGCTGACACTATTCAACAAACACTGGCAACTGCTTTTAAGCAAACACCGAACGGAGCAGGGCAGGAGGGAGGGAAGAGAGACCATTGAAAAAATGAAGATTCCCCCCATGACCCCACCCCTCGCGTCCAAATGTTTCACATTTCTTTCTCCGTTTCAAGCCCCTCTCTTGAAACTGGAAAGTTGTCTTGCCGTGTATTTGCCCCTGGAAAACAGCCAGATCTTTGGTCTGGATTCCATCAGCTCATTTCCCAGTTTCTATGAGACTGCATTTGAGAAATGTGGGTCTCTCTCAGTACACTGGCAAGACCGGTCATCAGCCAATGTATGAAAACGTGAGGTCTGACACTGGGGACCAGTCCACTTTTCTAAATGAAGCATTCCTTTAAAGAACGCATATTTTTACAGAAAAAAAACCAAAAACTCAGCAATAATGGATCCGGCACTACTGCAAGTTTTCAAGGACACGATTATCCCAGCAATTATGTGCCATTGTAAACATCTTAAAATCCAATATTAAATGATGCATAAATCTCAAGCAACACCATCCTTGTATGAGGTAGTAAACTCCCTGGTGCGTTTGCAGACTCTCCTGCTTCGCTCTGCACCCATCCCCACATTTGGGGTTTTATACTTACATCTCGTGACTGTATCACAACTATAAATTCCAACCACCTGGGAGCAGATTTCTTATTACACCCATAAAGAGCATTAAACAGGTTGTAGCTTTTAACTTTATCCTGCTGCCACTACCATGATAGAGAAAATAAATACTGCTCATAAGCTCAACAGCGAACCAAGGTAGAAACTTCTATATGTATACAGTGGATGCTCCTTCTCAGGGAGTCAGTTCTCCACAGGTACTGGGAAATTTTCGGACCCTGCTGATCCTACAGACCAATTCCCCGAAGACTTCAGCTCACAAATGGTACCTCTGCATGCTTAGAAAATGCCCCGCTCCCGACAGTGGCTGTTAAACCCCGGTATCTCTTGGATCTCTGCTGGCCGCAGTTGAAAACATCGGAGCAGCGGATGTGGCCGCGGATGTGGCCCGGCCAGAGCTGCTTACGGCATCACTGCAGAATGTGTGACTGAACCCCACTACAACACCCAGCCACGGCATTTGTCAGCCAAACTCCTCATTCAGCCGTGCCTCGGAAAATCCCCATTCTTGATGGAGAATGGGGAATGGCTTTCAGGCTGGCAGATTATCTGGTGAGTCTGTGGGAACTGCAAAACACTGCACCTGCCTGAAAAATGGCACCAGCTCAGCACAAGACGTTTCCAGAGGGGAAAGTTAATATATGGGAGGAATGCACATAAATCCTGTTATTTCTTAATGGGATTTGGGAGCTTATTTCTCACCCCGTGCTTTGAAATGTATCCCACAGCCTATGCTATTAACGAATTTAAGCACAGTGATTTTCTTATCAGCAGGAATCATTCTTCACTGGGGTCTGATTTTTTTTTGGTGGGACTTTTTAATACAAGTGTGAAAAATTAATATTATGCTTGAATACCAGTTAGGATGTTAACAAGCTGTGTCCTGGATAAGCTGCTCTTGTTCTGCTCCTGTTGTTCTTTTCCTAATTTCAGTTGACCAAGAAACCTGGAATCACTTATTTGTTGAGGGTTTTTTTTATGATTTAGGCAGTGGCTGGCTAAAAATGGAAAGACAAGAACTCTATTTCCAGTTCAGCTGTGAGAATGAGTGGTCACAAACTTTCTCTTACTTAAACCAAACAACATTTGGAAAGATTTTTTCCACCTCTCAGGTGTACTCAGTTCGTACTGATGGCTGCCAACGTCTTTCAGGGTTTCCTGGTATGGCCTTGGATGCTCTCTCTGCTGCCATTGGATGGGGATTCATTCGAGGCTTTGGAAGTACAAAAACTAGTGACAGAAATAATCTGCCTTAGCAGTCTATTTTCAAAAGTCTCTGGATATTGTTCCTTTGACCACCAGTGTTTGTTGGAAAGCAAATTAGAGTTCACCTCATTTTCACTTTCAGAGACCCCTTCCAATTCTGACTAGTTCACAAAATATCCTGAGTTGGAAGGCACCCATGAGGATCATGAAGTCCAGCTCCTGGCTCTGCACAGAACCACTCTAAGCATCCCACCACGTGCCTGAAAGCATTTTCCAAGCACTCCTTATGCTCTGGCAGGTTTGGGGGCCATGACCACTGCCCTGGGAAGCCTGTTCAGTGCCTGACCACCCTCTGGCTGAAGAACCTTTTCCTAACATTCAGCCTAACACCTTCTGACACAGCTCCAGCTGTTCCCTTGGGTCTGGTCACTGATCAAATACTTCCCATGCAATAGACTCATGCTGGATTCATGCTCCACAGTTTTGAGCTTCATCAAAAGTCCCTGAAGGCAAACACCAGTGAAATTTGAGATGAGATTAGCTCAGCTCCAGATCTATTATTGATGATGGGTTTTCTTTCTATGCCTTGGGCTCCCAAGAAGTATGGGAAAAGTTGAAAGTAGTGGACCCTTTCACAAGCAAACATCTACTGTGTACAAACACTGAGTTAAAGAGTGCATTCCCTGGGTCTCATTTTAGGATCAGTGTAAACTTCAGCTCTGGCTATATCTACTACAGCCAAGTGAACAAGGATATGTGGCATTTTTTTGTCTAATCTTTCAGGTAAGCTAAAGCCAGGGCAGGATTTACCAAGGTTTCATTTCTTGACCCTAAGCAATACATCTTGTGTTTAATCACATAGGATTCCTCTCTGTCCTGACAAGAAAATATTTCTTCTCTTATACCTTTCTGTGACTTTGAAGGATATGACACTCCATAACTCATGTGGCTGCAATGAGGGGTGGAGACCTGATCGTTCAGGGCAGCTGTCTCTGGGGATTTGGGCCAAAACTTCACTGCTTGGGCTGACCTCTGCTAAGGAGGAAACTCTAAAGCATGACTGGTCAACTGGACACCCACACCCAGCAGACACCATCCCCACTCCTTCTCAGCACAGAGAGACAGTTTTTTTCATCATTTCCTTCCACGGGCACGTTTATAATGGAGTAGTCCGCGCCTCTCGGGAATCATAGCTTGGGACAAGCAAGGTATTCCCTGTAGCCAGGCTCCCTGTGATGCATCACAGCACAGCTAGTACTGTTCTTTCAGCAGTCTGAAGAGCTGCCCCTGACCTTGCTGGAGCAGCAGCAGTGCCCACCAGGCCCTGCTCACGTCAGGCACACTGGGTTTGCCTGCGGTTGCTAATTCAGTGCTGTGAAAGTGAACAGAAGTCTTTTTGTGCTGGAGAACGCTCGGGCAGCCTAATGGAGGGGCTGACAATAGAAGCCTTTTCATCCAGCAACTCCCTCGCTTTAAGAAAAGGTAGGCGATCCTGTCCCTTGTGCTGGCATCAGCAGTCTTTGGAGAGCCCCTAATGTGAGCCCTGAGAAACCAGGAAGAGTGGTGAGGGACTGCCTCCTGCTCCCTGTAACAATTACAGTGGCAGTTGCCAGTCTGCAGTATCCAGATTTCCTTGATATCTGGGATCAGGCATCTGCTTTGTGCACCACTGCACTCTTGCAACAAGAGTCAGATGTGCCAGCAGATGATTTTGCACCATGAACCCCTTACCATCACCAGCCCACTTGCAGAATATTGGAAGATAACGGGTGAGAAGGAGTGGGTTTTTTAAACGTTAACAACCCAGGCCCCAAGCTTTTCTTCAGCAGCAAGGAGAAAAATCAAGTCCATATAGGCAAGAACAAGGGTGGAAATGTCCAAAGAAAAAATAGAAATAAATTTTAAGAAAACATCACAGAAGACGTCACCGTGCCTCTGGCTGAGTTTCATGTCCTAGTGCCTGGGCCAACAAGCCTCTCATGACTCTGCCAGCTTCAGAGAAGCCTCCCTAATGTGAGCAGTGGCCATGGGTTTTGTGCCTGCAGCCCTACAAAAAGGGTAACAGTTCCTAAATTGTCACTTGTTGCACCAAGGGATACAGGGAACAGATGCAAAGAAACTTTGCCTGTCAGTGCGTAAGATAATTTTATTTTGTTTATAGGGACTCTGGGCATTCAAGCAGGGAAAGCTCCTGGTACTGGGATTCCCAGTGCTTGGATCAGAGACAGGGATAAGGGTCTGGGGACCAGCTGGGTATGGAATGGCCTTTTGAGTTTTGTTTTGTCAAGAATGGTGGAACAATTCTCACTGCACGTCACTAAGTGCTCTACGAGCTCTCTCAACCAAAACCATCAGAGAAGTAGCACAGGCAGGGGAGCCTTGTGAAGGCAGCTGGGTCCAGCTCCTGCAAGCACTGACGGCTGTTCACTGCATCAGAGCTTGGATCGGGCTCCGGACAAGGTTTAAACACCTTACAAGAATTCCGGATTATTTCTCAGGCTCTCTCCCCAGCTATTCCCATTATTATGAAACTTTTATTGCCCCCTACATCCCTGCTGAGAGGTAAATCTCAGCGTTTGTGTCATGCTTTTGGCATGAGGTCCCTGCAAACGACCTGCCCTTTTGAGTGAAGGGAACCCATGAACTCCAGCACAGCATGTGAAAAGTGTTCCCACACGGCCACTATCCAAGGGAGAACGCTTTGGATGCTTTAATTCCTAGGCAAGAGAAACAACTCCTTTGTTAGTATGGTCAACACAGAGCTCAAAATAAAAGGGCATTTCAGAGGCCTACAACAGCCACAACTATTCCAAAGGCTTGTGTAGCAAGGAGAAACACGCCACAGAAATATCTCTCCTGGCTCCAAAATGGTTGAGATTGATTAACCTTAATCACTTTAGGTTAAAAATTCTTAGAGAAAATTGAGAGGGAATGAACCCTTCTGTTACCACTTTGCCTTTACTGCTTAGAACAGTCAGGGCTTTCATTTTTACATTTTTGATCTTACAGCTAAGGGTGAGCCAAGAAAGTAATTTGGAAATAGAAATCTGGGCTTACTTCTGGGCATTATCATGATTTTGAGGCCACAGGATATTGCATTCTAATTAAACATTTGGTATCACCTGCAATGGCTTTGGCATTTGTCATTGAAGTTCTATTTCCAGATGAAGAAACCCCTTGTTTAATGAAATTTCCACTGTGAGCAAATATCCCCAAATCTGGGCCAAAATTACAGGGTTCTAAATTACTAAACAGGTAGAATAAAAAATCAGAAATTCAACTGTAGGACCCAAGGTCTGGAAACAGAGGAGTGGATGTCACTTCAGGGAATCAGACTTCTCATTTTGAAGCCCTAGTGACACATCAAGGACACTGAGTTACTTTTTAAGCACAAACGTGTTTGAACACTAAAAACAAAACAAGCAACTGTCACTTTTTTTTTAAAAAAGGGAAGTAATTAAAAACTTTAGAATCTTCTTGCCAAAGGACTACTTGACAACGTCATTGACAATGTCTCATACCATGGAATCAATACAAAAGGGAAAATACACGGTGTTAGTTTGCCTCTGTTTGGGCACTGTCCCACTGCTACCCAGGGACATTCTGGTGCTTCTTTAGGTGTTGAGTTTTGGACATTTCCTTGAGGTGCAGCAGAAAGGGAACGTGCAACTGACTACCTTTTGCCCATCCTTCCATTCCCTTACTGCTGGTACAACAAAAACAGATGCTGGGAGGATTCCACAAAGCTTTATTCTCAGGCTTGCCTCAGGGAAAAATATGAGTCAGATGTAACAAATTTATGGTCTGCTCTCACCTCCAGCAAAATAAATGAGGAATAGACCTGCCTTGAGGACTTTGAATCAGCTGCCATGAAACTGTTTCAATACAGGGCTGTCTTTCCACAGGGGAAAAGAGAGCAGCATTAGCATAAAGAATCTGTGTGTTTTAGCTATGCAAATTCACGTTAGCTGCACACCCAACATTTCTGACAAGTTGAGTTAGGCTGGGTTGCATGATGCACTGAGCACCGTGGCTGAGTCAGCAAAGCTTTACTACTGTTTTTAACTGGAAGTTTGCCCATCTCTGCACTCAACCACCACCCCCCCTCCAAATCAGCCTGTAGGTCTGTACAGCAAAGGGAATCTGACTGAAAGGCAGCAAATTCTTATTTGTTCTTATTTTGAAGGCAATGCTAAAAAAATACACTGAAAGGATACCACAGCTCTGGTAGCTGCCTCTCTAAACCAGCACGTTCTACCAGCTGAGAATACAGGTCTGCTTTTTGCACTTCTACTCCCAACTGTTGCTTCCCTCACTTTTGGGTACATTCTTGGCATGTTACTGGTAGAGGAACGTGTCTTTCCCAAGGGCTGCCCAGGGCTGTGAGAAGCAGGTTTTCTGCACGTGGGCCTTCTGTAAATTCACTCCTCTTGGTTTTGAACTTCCATTACAGCCTTTGGTTGGAAGCTGAGACACAGCAGTACTCTGGGCCCCCAGCAGTTCCTGATGGCTAGAAAGAGCTATTGTATTCACACAGATCTCTTACCTCTCATCTCTCTACTATTCCAGAACAATACATCAGTGTTACTTTGTCACATTGCAAGCAGTCATGGGCACCAGCTTAGATATTTGCTGAAATGTCCACTTTTGTTTACTCTAAGGCCATTTAACACCACTCTGTCAGTGCAAACAGACAGGTAGGAGGACATAAATATCATTATTTGCCAACAGAACAGGGAGCCAAAACAGAAATAAAATTTCTTAATTATGAAAAATCAGAAATTAAAAGCTGACGTCCACATTTTCTGGTATTTATATTTAGTATTATTTAGAACTGCTGCTGGATCACTCCCAGTGCATGCCTGCATCTTTAATGGTCCCTTTCAACCCAAAACTTAATATGATTCACCAAGCACTCTTGTACAGAATTAGACCTGCAACATAATTCATCATTTCCCCACAGTTCCTCATTACTTCACAGTACAATCAGGCGAGGAATCCTGAATTAGCTAAATGATTAATATGCAATTAATTCTGAAGAGCACATAGTGAATTGAAGCACAAGAGGAATTTCTCAGTTGAAACTGGAAACCAGGAAACGGGAGCTGCCTGAATTCCAGAAAGCAGAGCTTTCACATGCAGCCATTCTCCAGCTCTGCATCACCCATGCATGAGCAAAACACTGAAACGCTGACACTGACAGCACAAACCAAGCAGGGACTACAAGGAGAAAAAAGGCAAAACCCAACCAAAAATAAAACCCAGCACATTTTTGGGGTGTTGTTTCAGGAAAGGCAGGCACAAGTCATACAGCTCCCAGTGGCACTACGCACACTCCAGGCATGTTTGACATTAAGGGGCCTGGTTGTTGTGGAAACCAAATCCCATAGATTAATTAATGTTCAGCAGCCAGAGCCATCTCCCATCCTCTCTGTCTCCCTGCCCCCAATTAAAAAAAAAAAAAAAAAAAAAAAAAGAAAAAAGGAAAAGAAAAAAAAAAGGCAGGGGGGTAATTTTTACATCACAGAAGAATGTGAAAGCAAAAAGAAACTCTTTCCTCACAACTGCAGAACACTGCCAGGAACAGTGAACAGCCTGTGTTAGTCCCAAATGTTTATAAAAGAAAAATTGTAACACCATTTCAGTGAGGCTACTTTTGCTGTCTGAGGCTATGCCAAACTGTCTCCAAGAAGGTCCTGCAAGAAAGATGATTGTGTGAAATTTCTAAAACCCCTTTATGATGAAAGGACTTTTATGGGAGTTCCCCTGTTTTTTTACTTTCAACATGTAAATGCACTAATCACAACTAATTTACTTCAGTGACTGACAGCCTTCATGTGAATGTGTTTGCACATGGAATTGCAACGGGATTTGAAAATGCAAAGGATTTGAACAACATTGATTCTGAGTATCAGCATTTTCTTTTAGCTGCTGCTGGTTCTGATCCACTGAATTCCCCACATACATTCCAGTTTGCAGGAGGGAGTAAGATTGGACATATATCCCTCTGTGCACCTGGGAGCTCGACATACATGCTATAAACACACAGAATGCACCAGGCTGATGACACGAGACAAATATGGTTCAGACCCACTAGAGGTAAAATTTCAGAATTACCTATATCCTATTTTCAGAACAGTTTTAGGGCCATAGGTCAAACCTATTTTAGATATTCACAGATTTAAGGTGATGCTTTTGAAAATCCGTTGTCTTCAGCACCTGCATCTTGAGGTACCTGGGTACTTGTAACAGACTGGTTCTGATGAGAATGAGGAATTCCTTCTCCCATTTTTTCCCCTCAAAATATCTTTGTGAGCTATGCCACTAGTTGCCTGTTGAGAATACCCAATTGTTAAATAATAAAAATCTTGAAGGCGTACCATACTTAACAGATATTTAGTAAGTACAGAGTACACAGGGTGAGCAAACCACTAACACAGCACAATACATACACTTATCAAATAGGTGCAAGTACTTATTGCACTGTTCCACATGCACACTCCTAATTAGCCAACATTCCACCGTGTGACTGAAAGCACTCACTTTGTTCTCACCTCAGGAGTGGTGGGGATGGATTACTGACCATGCTCAGATTTGCCACGACTTCATGACACCAGATCACTTCATGAGAGTCCCCTACTCCCTCCCATTCATAGCAGTGAAATAAATACAGCCAGTTTCAGCAAGCCACAATACTTCCTGTGGGACAAAACCTGCACTTGGATAGTTAAACAATGCCGAGAGCTCTCCTGTGTTTCTCAAATACGCAGCTCCTGAGCAAACCTGCTGACTTGAACAGGTGCCCAACACTTAAAACCCAAGCCAAATACAACGTCAATTATAACATTTCAGTGGTACTTCTACAACTCTTGCCCTTTGAGTCGGGCACCACTCCCATGTTGCTTGTGTGGCATAGAAAATGAGAAAAGTACCTTTGAGATGATTAATGGCTCTCCATGCTCCAGCCCGCCCTTCAGCGTGAATCCCCATGGAGCACCTCCGTGCAGCAGTGCCTCCAGGTAGATGTATCTTCCCTTGTGGGTGATGCTGCACTCTGAAGGTGATATGCTCGTGTTAATGTTGTCTAACATCCTCATCTGTCCTCATCACATACTCAGGCAAACACAAAACCCACGCAGGCAGTCACAGAGCGACCAGGTCGGAAATCAAAGTCCCCAGAAGCCCAGCAGAAGTCATCCCTGAATATGAGAAAGAAGAAGAGCCTGAGGTGGAAAGTTCTTCTTCAAAGCCAGAGTCCAAGGTGATGGTTTAAAAACATCCCCATCAACATTTCACCACACTGCTTCTCCGTCAGGATTTTACTGGCGTTTCAGCACGGAACACTTCCCACTCCCAGGTACTCTGGGCATGAGAGCTTGGTAAAGATTTCTCTTCCAGTCTTCAGCAAACTGTGCTTTTAAATATGGGGCCAAAGAAAGGGAAAAAAAAAAAAAGAAAAGAAAAAGTTTATAGATTTAAAAGCTCCTGGCCAGCAAATTGCCAAAATCCAAACGAATGCTTCATTTGTGATTGATTATCAGTCTTTTCTTCCTTTCTGCATGCGATTTACCATTACAATGGCCTTTTTGCCTCAGCCCACTGCACTAAAAGAATGGAAGCGTCTTCTCCCTCCCAGCTCTCAGTTACTCTGTTCGCTTACTTCACAATTTTCTGACTTGTCAAAAAAAAAAAAAAAAAGGCTGGGGGAGGAGAAGAGAGAAAGTCCATTCCTAAAACCCTTTAGAGGGGTTTAAAATGTGAAATAACTCCATACTTATTGGATTAAAAAGTGAAATAAAAAGCTATTGGGAAAACCGGAGAAGCAGGTGAAATGAATCCTCTGGGAAAAATGTTAAGGCGATAACTGAACTCTTTTCATTTTCGGTGCTCTCCCCGATGAGCTGCCAGAGCTGCAGCAGCTACTGCTGCTCTGAGGGAGGGTGAGGAACTGAGGGGGAGAGAGAGAGAGAGAGAGAGAGATGGATTAAGGCAAGTAAGGCAGTGCTGCCCAATTGTGCACATCAAGCATGCAATTATAAAATGCAATGTGCAAAAGCTGGGGCTCACCCTTTTACTATGGCCCCGGAAACCACCATCTTTCTATTGTCCTTGCCAAGGAATTGTAACAATCCAAACTGCCAGTTGCTGAAAACACAATGGACCTGTTCCAAATCAGCTCAGTGGAGCACTGCTAATAATTCTGCTCTCATAAAGTGCCTTTCCTCTGCACGGAGCCTACCAGTTTCCCTGGACATATTTCTTTTCCCCATTTACATTGCCAGAAAAGGCCAATGCTTTCCAAATATATGGAATAAGAAATAACACCAAAAACTTAGGATACTTTTATTAATGTAGGTAGTTGCCCAGTGTAGAACATGTGGATGTGGGTGCATCTGCCCTTTCATATGTGCATGTAGGCTTAGGGACTTGGTTCATCACTTAGCAGATATGACAGCATGTGTCACTGAAGGCATGCAAAACCTTTCCTGATTTTTAACTGGATCTCAAATGGGACAATAGAGAGAGGAGACCAGAGCCCACTGCCCTTCCTGTTGGCATAGCTGAGGAAACACATAGTGATGTCTCTGCCTCTAAGACACCCCCAGCTTTCGATCTTACGATGCCTGCGATGCGCATTATTTCTTCTTCGGGTTTTGCAAGCTGTCAGGACCTTATGTTAACAAAACCTTAATGAACTGTGGGGGAAAAGCTTTGGAGCTGGGACTCTAAACCCAGGAATCCATGCATTTGTCCATGCCACCCCATTCCCATTCCATTCTCTTTAAGATGTTACAAGTTCCCAGAGCCTTCTACTTGCCCCATGTGTCCCAGGTCTCATTCACAACAGCCATGGAGAGAAATGCAGAAAAGAGGCCCCTCGCTTCATTTTTCATGGTAGATGAGTCCTCAATCCTTGCTTATGCTGAGCTTTGCCCCCTCAGCTGCCCTCCCAGGGGCTGAGTTTTCATTAGCCTCACATCCTGGTCAGGCTCACGGACTGCTATTATCCAGAACTCACCCTTTCACTGACTCAAATCAGATTTCTGAGGTTTTGCACTCCTAATGTTTCAGCGTAAAAACCCTCACTCCAAGCCACCACAAAGAGCAATTCATTTCCATCCTCTGCACAGCCCTTCCAGGGACAGGCAAAGGCTCCGGGAGCTCTCTCGGGGCCATGCCTCCTCCTATCCATAGCCAGCAGGACTAGTTAAGGCTGTGTAAGGACACACCAGCCTGTCAACAAGCCGAAGCAGTTCTTTGGATTACATCCATCCCCCATACAAAACATTTGTCACCACACCTGTCTGTGGACACCAGATTTCCAGTGAGAGCCGTATTTCTCATGGTGCCTGCTGCATCTGATGATTAAAAGTCATCAACATATTTCTGAGAGACAGTTTTACTTCTCCTCTAGAACTGTGGTTCATTTCCAGCGCTGAAGCGAACATCATTTTTGCCCAAAGTGCCATCAAATTTGTCACCATTGCAAGCACAGAATTTTCTCCTCTAACCACCTCCCTATTTGCTACTTTTTCATCCTGTTAATCCAGCTCTAAACAGGTCACATACAGGTGTTTCCATGTATTGGAGACTCGCGACCCGCTGAGGAAAATGGTGTGATCAATCACCCAAAAAGGGCTGCCAAATCCTGTGCTACTTCCTCAGCGGGCTCCTGTTCCACACAGGAGTTCCTCTCAGGACAGAGCTGAGATACTCTTAGCTGGGATGCAACAAAAGAGACCCGGGCTCAGAAAAGTGCTTTCCACACAGAATAATATATTTGAAGTTTTGCACAGTTTCAGTGTAAGACAAAATAAATTTGGAACAGTCATGTCAGAACCCTTTCCCTCATCGAGCACTGCGCTGCTAAAGCAGGAAAAATTACCACTGATTTCACTTTTCAGAGTTCACAATCAAACCCTGTATTTATCATCAATCAAGGCAGCTGGCAACTGCTCTGTCTTTTCCTAAATTCCTTCAAATATTCCTTCTGCAAATGAAATTCATCAGAGCAACGCTGCCCCCGTCTGCTGAAACCAGAAATTGTCACAGTTTAAGCTGACCGATTTAAATGCAAACATTTCCTTAGTTAACAGGCATTTACTGTATGCTTTTCCCTTTCAAAAATGAAGCGGAATCTTTCCTGAGTATTCAGAGTGGCGTTACTGATCGTACCTGGGTCCCTGAGCTGGCAAGTCATTAGGTCATATTAAAGGTAAACCTATAAATCAAAGACAGCAAATTCAGCTCCTAAATTTTGTACACATCAGTAACACAACAGTAACCCTGTTACTGCCCTTTTGGCAGGAGAATTAAACGCTAGGCTTAGTTTAAATCTACCTGCTGCTTAGTTCTATCTTGTAAGTTTGGAGGAAGCAGATTCACAATTTGTCTCTAAAGAGTTTTGTCAAAAAATATGGGCCCTCCTACCTTTCACAAAGAGTGATGTGCTGATGGCCATACAAAAAGCATGGGAAGGCTGAAAAAGGAAGGAAGTGCTTCTTTTCCCTTGGTCCCTGGTTTTATCACCGAAGAACTTCTCTTTTTCTTCCAGACAGGGCTCTGTGTAAGCCGAGGAGCGTCAGGAATTTTAAATAATAGACATCCTTCAGGCACCAGTGGGCCCAGCTTCTTCCTCTCCCCAGGAGTCCTGAAGCCATTCACCTAAATCTGCAGTAGGATGGAACAAAACACAAATGTCAAAAGACACAGATCTCCTGGATCAGCTCAGGACCCCTACAGGAATTAACCATTCCCTCTTGGGGTAGCAATTCCCCTGAAGGTTTATTGCATAAAAAAATCAGGAACAAATAAATAAAAAATGGGGCTTTCCTATATTTACCCCTAATCAGCTTGGGCTGACTGTAACATATCCATCTCCTTAGCTCTGGAAACTGTCAGTCCGGCATCTAAAAGAAACAGCAACAGGAAGGAACACACGTTGAGGCTCTGCATGGCATCAAAAGGTTTGCAATCATCAACTAATGTTCAAAAGGTGTTTCTAGAGAAAAATTCCTAGGCTGACCTCCAGTCAGACTCCCAGTTGGATTTGAGTTCATCTTCCTTCCAAACCACAGAATAAGCTAGTTTTTCTGGATAGGCCTCAGGTAAAAATGTGACAAATCAGACACGGAAAGAAGAAACAGAGATCTCAGAGTGAAAGGGAAAAACAAAGCTGAGAAACAGAAGTAACCTGTGAAATCAATGAATCTGCATCCTTTTGGTGTTGGAAAAGACACTTGCCTTTGAAGTCTGAAAAGAAAGAATTTTCTTTGGAGAACATGAAAGAGACTCTCCATTTAATATTGCCTCCGGCACAGAGCTGCTCTGGGTTGCAGCAAAGCAAACTGAAAAGCAACACGCCAAGGTGAGGAATGGATCCATCCCTCTAAGGAGAGCACAAGTGCTGCCACAACTGAAGAACATGAATTCAGGGCATTTGAACTCAGAACTGCAGGTTTTCCCTCCACATCTGAATTTCCACCTATCTGATGTCACCACCCTGCTGAAAACAGATTTTGAATCAGGAACCAGGAATCAAAAGAGTCATCACAATGCAACATCACAACCTCACAGTGTTCCCACCCCAAATAAGACAATTACTAAACAGTTCAAGCCACTGTTGGAGCCTTTAACCAACTCTGAAGTGGCTGGTGGGTACGGCCCAGGTATTTGAGTAGAGTCTCTGCTGGCATAAATCACTCCAGTGTCTTCCTCTGAAGCTCTATCCCCCTGCACAGCTCGCCATGTTCTCTCTGGGAGGAATGGATTATTTTAAACACAAGCACTTTATATTTGCATCTCGCTACCTTCTCAGAGCTATTCCCAAATAGGAGGAAAGTTACTCAGGAATTCGATCCTAAGAGAGTTATTCTGTCCCCAGGAAACTGCTGTTTCAGGAATGACAGGGGCTGCTGAGTGCTCCAGACCTGGGCTGCCAGGAGACAAGGGACAAAAAAAGGCACCTGCAGCCAGGGCAGGTGGTGTTCTGCAAAAAGCACCTTGCTAGGATCCCGATGGGTAAAACATATCAAGTTTCCCGCTGAAGCCAGGCTTTGAACGACCTTTGGGGGAGAAATCAAACCCTGGATGCGGCGTTTATTGGCTCTCCCTCATGCACATGATCGGCTCCAGAAGGAGGAGCTTGTTCCCAAGGCTACCGAATCAGGCAGAGGGGCTGGAGTAAGGGGCAGGTGGCTCCCAGCAGGGCTTGGGAAGTTGGATTGCCAGCCCGCCGCACGGAAAAATCAGGAGCGAATGCGAGGTGATGAGTGTCCCCTTCCTTTCCCAGCCTCACAGTAAGGAGCAAAACTTCAGTGCCCTATCCAAAATCCAGGAGAAACAAAGCCCAGCACTGCCTGCCAGAGGTAGGTGTTGGCCCCCTCCTAAGTGAGTTTTCATGCTTTGTTAACACTTGAGACTGTTGGAGGACTAAATCTCGCTTGAGGATATCGTGAAGCTTCACGATATTGTCGGGTATTGTATTTACCTAAACACTCATTTGCCTCTTATCCCTGTGGATAAGAAAAGTCTTTTTGCTGCTGTCTCTTCTGGGTGGTGCAATAAAAGTCCTTTCGTCAGGCTGTTTTCCCCCTGGGCTTGCAGTGCAGCAAGAAGAATGGAGACCTGAGGTTTGTTTTCAGCTGGTTAATTCTTACTTTGCTGTAGTAGTCCATGAAAAACCACTTTTCTCCTTTTGTGTGCCTTTCAGCACTAGGAGGATGGGGTTTTTTTCTTGTAGACGAAAATTATGTGGTACCCTTGAGGAATGGTTATGTGTTTTTCATCTTAGCCAGCTATTTAAATAAATCAACATACCTGTGTGTCTCTTGAGTTCTCTCCGACTTAATCTCTCCAGCTCTCTGAGGATTTTGTTTTGGGCCCAGTTCATACATCTGTTCCTGGAAATTTGTATCACGGTGGTCTTTTGGATAGCTTGAAAAGAGGGGCAGCCTATTGACACCTGTGTGTTCATTCCTGAAATCGAGATCCAAAGTGGGACAGTCAGACACGTAGTTAGTTTCCTTTGCTGAAGTGAAATAATTGCCTCTTGACTCTGCACCCTCCCCCTGAAAATACCAGGGAACACAGAAGCTTGCCCTCTCTGACAAGATTGGTGTAAAAACAAAAATATTCCAGTTTTTAGTACTGAACTGGATTTAGGGCAAGCTGCTTTTGACCCTCTGGGCTTTTCTTTGGCGGGAGGAAGTCCCCTCACCCCGACTTCTACCTTCAGTCAGCTCATCCCTCCAAAATGTGCCACCTTCCTGGCCAAATACCACATGGAAAAGGATCCAGACCCTTCCCTACCCCCGTGCGAGAGGATTTTGATCTCCAGCCTCAAGCACGGCATCGCTAAACCACCGGGGACCCCACACCACAAAATGGTGCCCCCGCCGTGAGGGGGCGGCGGCCATGTTAGGGCCGAGGGGCTCGGCGCCGCAATTCCCGGTGGAGCGATCGGATCTTGCAGGAGCAGCTGGCGGCTCGGGATGGCTCCTTCCCGCGGGGGAGCAGGCGGAGGAGCCTGGCGGCTCTTCCCACCTCGGGGTGGGTCGGCAGCAGCGCCCTGCGGAGCTGGAAGCGCCGGGAGCGCGGTGTCACGGAGCGCTGAGGGGACGGAGCGTCCCCCGCTGCCCGCGGCGGGAAGCAGAGGGATGGCGGGAAAGGGACGGGGCCCGGCGGCGCCTCGGCCCCCCAGTGCCTGCGATGGAAGAAAGGCTGAGGGGTTTTTCCTCCTCGCGTTTCTGGCTCCTCAGGGTTGGGCTCTGGGACCAAGGGCTCCGCTTTTCTCCCTCATGTGCTCACAGGAAGCACCCACGGCGCGGCTGTGCCAGGCAGAGGGTTTGTTGAAGGGAGTAAGTTACCCAGCTATGGAAGGTGCTGCTGGAACTGCCTCCTGGCCTGCGGTGTGGTCACAAGTGCTCCAGAGGACCAGTCACCCAGGAAAATCCAAATAACCTAAATAGGAAACCTATCGATACCATCTGGTTTAAAACTGCCACTGAGTAATAGATTTTTCCTCCTTTTTTTTCCTCTTTTTTTTTCCTCTTTTTTTTTCCTCTTTTTTTTTCCTCTTTTTTTTTCCTCTTTTTTTTTCCTCTTTTTTTTTTCCTCTTTTTTTTTCCTCTTTTTTTTCCCCTCTCTTTTTTCCCTCTCTTTTTTCCCCTCTCTTTTTTTTCCCCTCTCTTTTTTTTCCCCCTCCTTTCTCATTGTATATCTAATATTTGAAAGTTTCTCCCACAGAAGGGTCATTAATAAGTTTGAAAACTGATGGCAAACTGAGATTTAATTTACTGATTCACTCAGGCTGTTGATTCAAACTAACACCACCCCCTCAGGAATGGAGCAAATAATCAATCCATTGCTTGATCAATTCCAATAAAATAAGACAGCGTGGATTGGCTCAAGTTTCCTTCCTTCTGTGCTCAAGGTTTTCTATAACCAAACTCTCCTCTTATTCTACAATTTCTCTCAGGAAGGTGGAGAAGTGCAGAAAAGGCTGCATGAAGTGAGTTGAATTTTGGGGCAGTTTCTTGAATATAGATGGGTCCTTGTCACTGCTGAGTCTTTTGATAGTTTCACCAGCACTATTTTGAGCAGCCTCTTTTTTATTTAGGTCATGTCATCAGTATTTTGGTTGGTTTCACTTGTTTGGTTTTTTGTTTGTTTTTTCTCCTTTAGACCACTGAGCTATGTGAGCAACAGGAAATCCATTTAAGCCTGACTGGCAGAGCAAACTGATGCAAATGCAGTTGGAAAGAGATGCACTTCAGGAGAGCAGGTATGAGGGCCAAGACAGATGTATCATGCAGAGTATCTGTATGAGCTTTGAGAGGCACAACAAGCTTCCTCAGAGAGCAGCTTCCCTCCAGGAATAACACTAGCACTCCTGGTTTGGAAAACAACTCATTATTTAGTTGTAAAAACCAGCAGTTAATGAACTCAAGTATTATACCTATGAGAATAGAGCTCCATGTGAATCCCATTCTCTAAATTATTTTATTTTTGTTTCCTAATTCAGACAATAGGAGTCTCAGAGCCAAGAGAATGTAAAAACACAGTTAAAAAGTACTGCTGGAGAGCTGGAAGCTGCCAGCCAGCAGCAGGACGAGGCACTGAGGGAGGCTGGCAGCCAAAATGAGCACCTGACAAAGGTGGTCCACAGCCTTGAGGAATTACTTCTGGAATCACGTGGCATCCTAATGGACTGCAAAGACAGCATGGGCAGGAAGCTCTGTGAGCATGAGGACGTGACCAGCCTGCTCATCCACAGCCTGAGCACGGCATTTCGTGATGTCTTGCGGGATTTGGACTCAGAGGTGTCACACCTCAAAGAAAGGGTGGTCCTGGTACGTGAACAAAGTCCTAATTTTCCTTCTGATGCTCTGTGTTCTGGTTTTTAGGAAATATCTTCAAAAACTCCATGAGCCCCCTTCTAACCTGGCCTAGGGAAAGGGTTATGGCATAAAGAGGTGCAAATGCCACTTTGCAGTGAAGGTGGCAGGTGCTGGCACACCAGCCTTTTACAGTGGTCCCACCTAGGACTGGGTTTACTGCTGGGATTTACCACATTTCCACAGCTCAAGGTGGAACCAAAAGGGAGGAAATGACACTTTAGAATCTGCTCTTCAGACTGCCTTTCCTTCAGGGGTGACACTGTTATCTGCTCACAATAGGTGGAAGAAGAACTTCAGTCACTGACCAAAGATTCACAGACCCGAAGAGAACTTGTGCTCCAGCGACATCAAATTAGGTACCTGTTCTCTGCTTTTTCGTTCATAAAGCGTAACCAGACACTTTTCACGTGCTCCACAGAGAATTCCTTTATGATGATGATGGTATTTGGGGTGGGGTGACCACAGGCTAGCAAATCCTCAATGTTTTTGAGGACTTCAGTAATTGTTCCATTGAGATGTTTATTTGCTCATGATTTTCTGCTGCTTTTTCCTCCCATGCTGACAATTTTCTGGTTTATTTACCAAAAATTCTATTTTGGAAGCATCTCTGCACCTTACTTTTTTAAGTGTCACTTAAATGGACACGTGGAATTTGTTGGGACACCAGTTCCATCATTAAAGGAAAAGATTGCAAGTAATTTTGGTGGTTAAATCACCTTTTTCTTGCTGGTTTCTCGAAGAGTTTTGTCCTTCCTTGTTTGAGACCTCCTAATTTTTGTCACATCCTCCACTTGAGTTATAGAGTAACCCCTTCAAAATAAAAGTATCTGTAACTTGATACTTAATAACAGAACGTAGAAATTATTACATTTCTGACAAGTGAAAGAAGTTACTATTTGCCAAGATGAAATTGTTTTCTTTCGGGAAGATGACTGAGCAGCTAAGAAATGGGCTTGAGCAGGGGGTGGCAGCACTGCCTCGTAAAGCTTGACAGTGCCTGCAGCTTGGAAGAGCATCTAAAGCCTGATGGAGACAGATCATTAAGTCTGGGTTCTGATTATAGTGTAGAAAATGTTAAGAGTAACCTTAATTTGAGAGAAAGTTAGCTGCTCCTACACTCCACTCTCTGCCCTATTCTTTTGGTTTCTCAGTGCTTTTGTTTAAATGAAGCGCTTGTTGCACAGACTGTGAAATGAAAGGGAAAAAACAGAAACCCCACAAAAGCACGCAATATAGAGAAGAAACAAAACCTGCATGTGTTAGGCAGGCTGAGAATGAGGAGACTGAGGCTGCTTCTTCTTTGATGGTTCTTACATTTTTTCTAATTTCTCTACCTCAAACTTTGCATAGAGGACAAGCAAGAATCCCAAATTCAGTGCATTCACATCGAGTCTGTCACCTGGAATCCACAGTTGGTCAGCTCCATTCCAAGTCAGGAGAAACCAAGAGGATCCATGAAAACAAGGTGTGTATGGATTTGCCCATTAGCACTGGTGCCAGTGAAAATGAGTATGTGAAGAGCTGAAATGTTCCAGAGACAGGAGGGAAGTCTTTTTCATGAGGGATTACTTCAGAAGAACTGTGTGGACAATAAGATAAGTTACATTATCTTAAACTTTGCACATAAGAGTATCTTTATTAAATAGCCTTGTAGGCTGGTCCATCATCTCACACGCTGGCAAAAGTTGCCTCCTTTCAGAGAGAGTGAACACCACTTGGTACAAAACGTGTTTGCCTAGAGATTTCTGAATGTAGTCATGGTGAAGGAATATTCCTCTGTGAAAAAAGGTCTTCTTTTTTTCCTAAGGTGTTGTTTTACCATTCCAGTCAGTGTTTATGGTGTGGGTAAGGAACTTCTGAAGAGCTCTGGATCAGGGTGGAAGCCAAATTACTCTCCAGAACCTCAGTTAACTCTGAAACAAAACTGAGCTTAATCACTAAAAGAAGACATCACATTTATGAGTACACCCAGGGAAATAACTCTGCTTGGACAAAAGATAACATTTGTACTTCTTTCAAGTAGAACCTAGAAGAAAACTAGAAGAAATCCAATGTACTGTTTAAAATAGAATGCTTTAAGATAATTCTTCATGAATATTTGCCTTTTTCTAGGTCAAAGACCTGCAGCAGTTGCACCGAGCTCATTCTCAGGCAGCAGAAGCGGAGACAGACCAGGCACAACATGGCCAAGAATCTGGAAATCCAGATGACCAGATTCATCAACTGCTGGTAAAAACAAGTGACACTATTGAAAAAACTCTTGCTTTCTAAAAGCTTCTCCTTACTGACGGTGCTCAGATTTGCACCTTGCTTGTTTTAGTTAACTTTGAGGATTATTTCTAACTAGAAATTTGAATTAGCTGTGAAAGGCCCAAGGGCCTTTACCAATAGCAATGAGGGATATTCAGAATTAAGACTTGACTTTGTCATAAATTCAAAGCTGCAGAAACCTATGCAAATCATATCAAGATGCTGAGCCACTTTCACTTTAACCTCACAGTTTAGATCCCTTTGTTGAGGAGCCTTGGTCCCTTAACACATATTTTGCAAGATTTATCTAATATTCAGGCAGTAAACAACAGCAAAAGTTATGATTAGAAGAAATGCCCTTTGGTAATTCAGTTTGGGCCACACTTTAAATTCATATTGTTGAAATTAGTAGCTCTGAAATGTGTATGTTAGTGTTTTTAACATAATTTACATTTTAAATTATCATTAAGATAACAAAAAAAGTCCTGAATTTATTTATTCAGGAGGGAGATGACTTCAATTTCTCCTAGACTAAACTCCATAAAAAAGAGATAGAACTAAGCCTAGAAAAAGAGCAGAACAAGCGATTTTGGGATCAGAACACAGACAAGAGCATCACCATGGAGCAGCTCAGGAGGCATCTGGACAACAGAAACATGCAGCTGCAGAGCATGGAAAGGGCACTGAAGGAAATGAGGATGGAGTGTTGCAGACAGATGGAGTGCCAGGTTGGTGATTTTGACTATAAACCTCCAACATGACTTTTTGTATATTTCCAGAAAGTTTAATGCTACCAGATCTACCAAACAAATTGTAGAATGTGGTATTTTCAGCAGTGAGCATCTGTAAGAGTGGTTAGTAAATGAAAGGCCTTCATAATGCCTTACTTGATGCAGTATCTAATGAAAACATAATGAAGTTTGTGTTTATGAACCAGTGAGTGCTGTGTTGGAATTCCTTCTGACAGAGCAGACACTGCCTTTACATTCTCCTTTCTTCCAAACCTCAACCCCTCAAAAGTGAGCTGTGATTAGATAACCTTCTTTGCATTATGAATAAAGATCCAGTTGATTCCTTTATCTTCTACCAGACCATGGGCATGAGCTAACTCACACATTGTTGTACATTTTCTCAATCCATTGTCTGCTGAAAACCCTCCCACCAGGAAGTTCACTCTTTCCTTCGGTTTCTACTTTGCACTATTACTGGTTTCTGAATCACAGTATTTTGTGCTTTAAATGGTGCATATTGCTGCTTGCAGAAATTAAATCAGTAATAAATTATTCATGTAATTAGTTTTTCCCCAACTTTACAGTGCAGCCAGTTGAGTTTTATCACTTGAAGTTCTTTAGCCTTAAGTGCTCTGAATTTTGTCCTAATATTGCCAGATGATTCATTTTTGTTACATCAGTGTAATATTTTTAATTTCCTGTGTTTAAAAAAAATTATATTCTACTTGGGTATTAAAAGGGAGAGAGAGGAGCCAGAGCATCCTGGCCTTATTTTTCTGTACAAAAATCTGTACAGGTGTTGAAGATGTACTACAGAAGTCCAGAAATGTGCCAGGACATTCTAAAGGTGGAAGTAAACAAATCCCTTGGTTGATCCTTGTATTGTTATTCTTTAGATGGCTGCAATTGAGGAAAAAAATGAAAGCATTGGAAGACTCTCCTCTTTGACTGTGCAGCTGGAGATGACCGAGGAAGCACTCGGCAAAGTCACGGAAGCTCTTGCAGCCAAACAGAGGCATTTGGAGGCTGCTGAGCAAACAGTGTCAGATCTGGTAACCTGTCTGCAGGAGAAGGAGAGAGCCCTTGGGGCTACCAGCCAGGAAATCGGGGAGCTGTGTTCCCAGCTCGGCAGCAGGATGCAGGAGGTCCAGCATGTGAAGAGTGAAGAGGGCCGCTTACACAAGGTGCAGTTGGAGTGTGAGACGCTGAAGCTGCGTGTGTTCGAGAAGGAAAGGATCATTGAGCTCTTCCAAAAGCAAATGGATAACATGACCCAGATCGTGGGCCAGCACAGTCAAACAGCTGGAGCAATGGAAGTGGAGAAATCCCAGCTGAAAAAAGAAATAAATGACTGGAAACTCAAAGCAGAAGAGCTTAAGGTGTGCAAACAGTGCTGCATTTATGTCTCTTTATGACAATAAATGTCTTCTGGTTTAAAATCTGCCTTAATGTGCTGATGCTGTGGTTTTAAACGTTAGGCAATGCCCCTGGAATTCTAACAGCAGAGGAGGATAATATTACAGCTTTACCACAAAAAATGTGTAATTCTCTGGTGAGAAGCAGCTGCCAAAAGGCTGGTGAGAGCTGGAATGCCCTCGGTGAGATGAGTGTGCATACCAGAACAGCACCAGAAATACCAAGTGTAACTGAGAAGCAGCAGACAGGCAGCACTCAGAATTCCAAACTGAGGACACTGGTTATTTCTCAGACAAGAAATACAGGATATGGTAGCCTTATGCATGTCAGCATGTTGAGAAGAAAAATCACTCCAGACAGGGAATTTCATCCTCTTTTGTGAGAAGGCATTTGAGTGCACATGATGGGGCTGTTACAAGAGGATGGAAATTATGTTCATATCCTACACCTGGTAAGGTTAATTATTCTTTAAAGCCCTCAGATCCAATTCTGCTGTACCCTCTTTGCCTGGATTAGCAATTTTCACACAAGTAATTGGTCTGTTTTACTCTGGTTTTCTTTCTTGCCCCAAACTGAGATTTTAAATAGTGGCATCCACACATCTCTGTGCTTATTTTATATAATTATATTACACATAATTGTTTTTTATGTAAGCAGAGTGCAAAGGATGAGAAAGAAGCCAGAATACGTGAAATGGAGGCCAGGCTGAGCGAGCTGGAGCTGGAAAAGGCTCAGCTGGTTAACACATGCACCGAGAAGCTCCAGGCACTGAACGATGCAGAACTGGAAAAAGATGAGCTCGTGCAGGAGCTCCAGGCTGGCCAGAGGGAGCTAGCTGGCCGTGCAGGTAGGGAGCCTCAGCTCTGCTCCCACAGCTGCTAATTTGGGCTCATGTTAAAAATAAAAGAGCAGCCTGCTGGCTGACTCCAAATATGGCTGCTGGTACAGCACGAGGTTCCTGCCAGCACAGGATGGTCAGATTGTTCCAGGGAGCTGTGTCATGGCGCGGGATTCTGGCACTGAAGGGGGGAACACAATCTTTACGGCCCATCTCCCTAGGAGCAAAAATAGTTAAAACTGCCCGAGTCAGGAGATGAAAAATGCAGATCTGGTAAATCACAGAATAGGAATTTGATCCTTTTTTTCAAGAGTGATACCTAAGTACAGTCAAACTTTGTTTTGTTGTAAATTTGCTACAATGTTATTAAAAGTTGATGCTTCAACTTCGATGTTTTCACAACTAGTGTGTGGGAAACCCATCAAGATAGATTATTAAAATATGTACAGGTGTATAAAATTATAAAAAATAAAATACTTTTAAAGTATATAAACATGAATATATTATTTAAAATTTACAAAAAGCAGGATCTGGATCCAAAGCAGCCACTGACATTCAAGGATATTCTCAGTTAAATCTGCACAGCAGCTGGCCAGATGCTGCTGGTCACATGCTTTGCTCTCTGCACACCCCTGAACCCTCAGAAAGTACCCCTTGGGAGCATTTCCTTTATCACAAATTGGCAGCAGATCAGTAATCTCAGTCTAGAAGAATGGTATTTTTTTGTCACTCTAACTTCAATCTTTACTTACTCTCACCAGAGGCATTTGAAGATTTGAAGAGGAATTACCAGGGTGAAATCAAGGAGATGGCAAATACTGCAAATAGACTGAAAATGCAGTTGAAATTGGCCCAAGCTGAACTGAAACAGGCCAGGACTGCTCTAAAGACTGTGGAGGGATCTGATGGCAATGGTAACTACGGATTGAACTTCCCAAAAATCACACACACTTGTCGTATCAGCAAGAGAATTTTTGTAAGTATTGCAGTCATAATCCTTGTTGTTTATTGAGAATTTACCTTGTGTTTTCCAGCTCTGGAAGCTGCAGTGAGAATGCAAAAGCAGATCACAGCCAAGAGAGGACAGACAGATGCACTACAGAGCAAGATTAAATTCTTGGAAGAGGCAATGGCAAAGGCAGCTAAGGTCACAAGAGCTCCATGTAAAAGTATTGCACTGCATTTAGAGAGATTTGTCTTGGGAGAAATGCGTGGGCAAAAGCACAGTCAGCCCATGAAGGACCAAAAATAGTTTCACTTGGTGTCCGTGGGAATCAGCCTTCTGTGCAGAGACAGGTCTTAGTTTATGTTCATTCCTCTTGGAAGAATGAGAGCAGTTGCAATGAGAATCAGGCTCTTACATATCAGTTCTTCCTAAAAATGTCAACTTACACATTCTATATCCTTCTGACCCTGGTCCATGGTGCTTCCCCTCTGGATTCTGAGGCAGTTCTGGATGTAAACTCTCTCTGTCAGGGTCTGTCTATCACAATGAGTCCTTTTTCACTTTCTGTGACAAATCACTCAGTTACCAACAGCTGTAGTTTACTGAACAATCATTTCTGTCTGTTCAGTATAACCTATCCTACTTCCTCGCTGGCTTTGGATCCAGTGGATGCTGAAGCTTAAAATTCCAGTTTCAAATGGATCAAAAATCTGAGATGTTGCTTCACTGAGACCAGTCCAATTGCACTTTCCCTTGTAAGGCCTTTCTTCCTGTTACAAAACCTTATCTTAACCTTACGATGCAGTATCGAAGCTTCTCAAAGGGTTAGTTCAGGTATTTCAAAGATTAAAATAAATTTACAGAAGACAAATGTCTATAATTTATACATTTTTGACTCATACTATGCCCTCATCTTAAATTCAGGAGAAGTATTATCTCAGAGAAGAAAATAGTAAACTAAGGCAAAAATTGAGCTGTATTAGAGCAGAAAATATCAGGATTGCTGGGGACCTGGAGATCCTGAGATCACAAGACAAACGGCTGAAAGAAAAACTATTCTAAGATGGAGACAGCCCTTGATAAGGTAATTTAAGGAAACCCTCAGTTTCTCTACAGTCACCTGGGAAGAGAAGGGTTGGATTTAATATGTTCTTTTCGCATGTGCTGTAAGATCCTCACCTGAAGAGTTTTTTATTGGTAAAAAGCTTCTATTTTCATTAAGAGAATTCTTGATTTATTCCTTAGTAGTAGCTCTGGGAAATCTAAACTGCAGGGAATTTAAAGTAAATGTATTGTACAGGCTGTAGAACCTTCTGCTGACTCTGGGCACAGCTGCTTTCTTTATTCTTCCATATGAGGGAATTTTTAAAGAGCATGGTGCTGTCTCATTTGCCTTTTAGTTTTTTTAGGTGACGTTTCTGATGCTGGCATACCTGACCCCTAAGGTTAGGTCTGGTCTGACTGGCACAGAAATCCCAGATGCCCTGCAGGTAAGCTGCTGCTGTTCCAGAAAGAAGAGTCCTCTCACGATTCCAACTTGGCAGGATGTAAATTTCTATGTGAGGTGTCATTCTCAAATTTCTTTAAAAAATGACAAAAGACTTGTGATACCTCCTGCCAAGTGTAGCATTTCTGACTTTACGTCTTTGTCACTGGAAGCTTACCTTTCTTGTAGTGTATAGATATTCTCGCCCCTTTCCAGAGTAAATTTTTTAAGGAAGAAAAAGTATAGTTTTGTCTCAGTTGCATCTTCTAATCCCAGAGGTGTTCAGTAGGTCTGGGACTGGCCCTGGAAGGATATTATCCCTTCTGGGACATTCTGGTGTGCGTGTTATGGCTGCCAGGGTTGTATAACCAGCTGCTTTTGTGAGCCTGTCAGCAAAGGCATCCTGCAGTATTTCTGTGCTGATAGCAGGAGAAACACAGCATCCCCGTGTGCACCTTGTTTCTTTATCCAAGAGAGGACAGGGAAGAGAGTAATCCACAGGAAGTTAGCACAACTCACTGATGCCCCTTCTGTGCTCTGTTGCAGGCATCCCTGCAGTTTGCGGAGTGCCAGTGCATCATCCAGTGCCAGGAGCAGGAAGCCATGCGCTGCAGGCTGCAGCACACCTTGGATGTGAGAGTGAGTACTCTCCTGAGAAGCACGGGCCTAACCTTAGGTGCATTTGCTTTGGGGCCTGACTTTAGGTGTAGCACTCTTTAGTGAAAAAAACTCTGACAAGTCTGTGTTCTGGAACCCTTTTCTGTGTGGAATTCCTCAGTGCTGCCCATGTCCGTAATTCCAGGTTTTTGAAGTGCTATGTACAGTAAGGACAACAAAACAATAGACTGAGTACAATCCCTGTCTTTACTATTGAGATGAATAGAGGATGTTTTTAACTTCTGCCTTATTTATAACCAGGGACTATTCAGGCTGCAGTGAGACTACTGCTCTAAATGAATGGTACCTTGGGAACTGCAGTTTTATCATAAAAAAATATCATCAGTTTTACTGACCCACCCCAGTTGCTGGCTTTGAAAGAGGAGCAAAGTGCTATATTCAAAATACAACTCTACATAAGCAATACAAAAAGTGCTTCAGAGGAAGAATGACCAAGATGGGGAGCTTTTCTTGTTTTTCCTCAGGAGCTGCAGGGCCCAGGCTACTCCTCAGCTTCTGCTTCAGGGAAGCTGCGGCACCTTGTGCCTCTGTCCCACCTACACTCGGCTTTCCAGCCAGCTGCCCTGCACCTGCCCAGCTCTGCCCCTCAGGTGAGTGCCTGCCTCGCCATGGGAAGCCAGCACGTCCCGAACAGTAAAAATAACATGGGCTTCCTACATGGGAGAGCATCTGCTCAGCAGTGCCCAAGAGCAAATTCCTAACACCAAAGATGAAATGATTTTCTGTAGCTTCACATGTGCCTTGCAGATTTTTTTTGTCTGTGTAAAAAACAATGGGACAATTAAAAAATCCTATAGATTGTGCTAAGAGTTTATTTTACCAAAGATGAAATGACTTTCTGTAGCTTCACATGTGCCTTGCAGATTTTTTTTTGTGTGTGTAAAAAACAATGGGACAATTAAAAAATCCTATAGATTGTGCTAAGAGTTTATTTTACCTCTACCACCAATAACATTTCTGAACTATTAAATTTGAAGGTACTGATCTGTTAGCAGTTTGGTTTTCACTCTTTTTTTTTTTTGCTGTAAATCACATTTGACAGTGAAAATAGATTTGTACATAGTTCCTGATACATTTAATCATCTGCTTGATATTTAGATCTTTTTCCAAGCTGGCCATCATTGATTTTGATCTGGTTTATCCACATCATTGTTCTTCCCTTTGGTTTTGGACATCTACATTTAGATTTAAATAAAATTCTAGTGTTGTTCTCATTTTTCATGAAAGAAAATATCAACTCTAATCTCCCATTAAAAAAAAAAAGTCTTTAGCTGTTTTCTTTATAGATTTTATATAAATCTTCAGAAGTGACCTGATGTATCTCCCTGGTATTTTCATCACTTTTAAGCTCAAAATCTGTAGGAGGTTACAAGTTAGTGCAGGCATTTTTCAGGAGTATTTTCTGGTTTACTTCCTGATGTGGTGGCAAACATTTACATCAAGGAACAAAGGATAGTTAGTTCTGTGAAATCCCTGCAGCATCAGGCACTCCCATTCTCTTTTCTCTGAGTTAATCAATTTATACTTCTGAAGATAAAGAAGGAGAAAGGACTGATTTTTAATTTAGTACCACAGTGAGGACCCAACAGGTTGCAGGAGCACTTGAATCAAAGTCTACTTTAATCTTCTTCGTTCCTGCATCATTAGTTATTGTACGAAATGAAGCAGCTCCAACGCTTGAGACAGACTCTACCTGGGTGATAGTCTGGTTTCCTAGCTGGAATGTGGGAAAGGAGAATTTGGTCTGACTCCGTATCACTTTGACCCATTATGAAGCTGAGGATTTGTTCCCCATATAAGCCCTGCTGAAACCACTGTGTTGCCATTGAAAATTACCTTTTTTTTGGTTTTTTTTCAATGAAAATCAGGTAGCAAAATGTTTCCAACCAGTTCCATCCCCAGATGGAGCAAAGGTCAGTGGGAGCAGTGCTTCGAGCATGTGAAATGCTGAAAAATCCAGTTTCACTGAAAGAAAGGGTTCTTTGAACCAGGCCTTTGCCTCAAGTCCTGAGCAGTAAAATGAGAATAATATTGCACTTCATCTCTGCGGTGGCTGTGGCAGTAAAGGGGTTTGTATCTGCAGACAGCTCAGCTGCTCTAGGAAGGAGTGCCTGGAAAACACCCCTAAGTGCTCCTGTGTCTCCCTTCAGCTCTGTGTCTGTGCCCTCTACAGCAATACCTGGGGTCACAGGTTAAAAGGGACAAAACAAGAGTAAAGGGGGGAAAAGTATGTGCATTTGGATGAGTTGAGGTAAGAATTGACAATAGAGTGCCTTTGTAAATATTTTTAACTGAATTATTTCATTTCAGATGCCTTCCAAGGACATTTTGAAGGAAGAACCATTGCAGGATATAAAGAGGATTCTTCAAGAATTAACAAGTTCAGACAGTGACATTTCCTCTGTGGATCTCAGCAGCAATGGTAGGAGACAATCTCCCATAACAACCATAAGGAATGCAGTGTAAGAATAATAGATTTATTTCTGTTGTGTGCTGTGTACTTATAGTGCCCTCTGAAACTGGGATCTGGCTCCTGATGTGTTTCAGGAGCAGAGTGGGACGTGGTTTTGCAAGAAGGTTGGGTTTATATGTAACCTTGAGATAATCTGGAAGCTTCCAAAGCTTCTGTTGTTTGCCAGGTTCCTCAGATGTTTTAGGTGGTAGGGAAATAGAAGGTGCCCACAACATTTGCCTTTAGTGCTTGCTTTTATTTTTGTTCAGAACTGCTTTCTTCTTTTCCTGCCATATGTAAATATCCAAATGCAGGAAATTTTTTTTCTTGCCAAACACATGATAATGACAGTGGAGTTGAAAAATTCAATACAGCACAAATTCTGATGCTTCTAATCCAGAACTTAAGGATAATTCATAAAGGAAAATGTAATTCATGAATTTTGATTAGGATTAAATCAAAACTGCAGCTGGGGAGGCTGCTACTTGCAAGCATGGTGGAAAAGCACATTTTAGGACAGTGAGAAGTGCTTTCACTTAGCTGAGTAGCCTGCTTCTTACAGTACTCATTTGAGGTTCTGTTTCTAAGGCTTTTTTAATACAGCCCCAGTCCTGCACTTGTTTGTATTGTTTTATTCATAATGCTAAGAGCTTCCTGGGAATTATAAAACAAAGCTGTCGTGTTACTTTCATCCCTCTAAGAAAGAGCTCCAAAACATATTTGCATTGTTTGCTTTTAATTTCTGTGTGTAAGACCTGGAGACTCCATATGAGAGCTTCACATTCTCACTGTGGATGCTGGCTAGCATGACCAAACTTTAGCATAATTCTTCCAGAATGCAGGTTTTGCCCTCATTTTGCTTTCAGGGGTCCTGCCTGCTCACGTCCTGCAGATCTTCAGTCCCAAGATGTTTCCCTGCTCTTTACATCCCTTGGTAAGTTTTCACTGGCAGCATTGATGTCAAACTGGAACATTACAGAATATTACAAAAAATATAGTCCCAATGCAGTATCTTTTCCTAGGAATTTACTCAAATACCTGTTAGCAGGTGCTGTTACCAAGTCTCTAGTGCACTTGCTGCAAAATCTGTATCTTGTTGCAAAGCAGCTCCCTGCAGGCTGATACCCGCACACCCAAAATGGATAACTTCCATGTTACTTGTGTAATTAGCATGAATAGCACTGTCACATTTTTGGAGCCCAAATTTAGGCTCTTGAGTTCTTTATCTGGATATTTGGATGCGGATGTGCTTTTGAGAGGAATCAACAAATGCTGTTGGTTTCCTTCCAGGTACTGGATGGTCAGTACCTTTTAAACTGTGGTGACATGAATTTTGTAATCTAAACAGAAGTACAAGGATGTGGCTTTGAGAAGGAGAGTTTGAAGATATGAGTCTTAACCACCTTTTCTTTTCTTGCCCATAGATTATCCATTCTGTGAAAATTGCCTGCAGACACTGATATTGTTCCCTGTGTAGAATTTAAGCCACCGTGCTTCAGAGATAGGCTCTGTTTATTGTGAGGAGTAACTACTCTGGGTACTCTTTTTGTACCTGTGAGTATTCAAGAAAATCAGCCTTCTAGCAAACCAACTGCAGCATCCAGGGATTTTCCTAGTATCCAAAACAGCTGCAAGTAGGGCTTTTTTACATAGAAGACTGGAAGTAGCTCAGCATGGGGCGTTTGTAATGGACAGGGAGTCTTGGGTTGTGAGCAGCCATGATATTCCCTGTTTGGGAAGTAAACATGGAACAGAGAAGAGAAAAAAAGACATTTTCACATGCCAGTGACTTCAATAGAATCAAGCATGTTTGGTAAGGAGGCTTTAGTCTCCTGCTTGCAGGGGGATCCCTCCTCAGGTGTGTGCTCACTACTCTTTGCTTGGACATCTCCTAGGAAACTCACCCGTCTGCTCAGCAGCACCTCGTTACACGTCCTCCCCCCGGCAAGTCTCTCAGGAGGGCAGATACAGAGCAAGATCTCCAGTACATTTCCTCTTAACTACTCCACCTGATGACCTTGCAGCTGGCCCTGCTGCCTCACCAGAGCACAGCCCAGCCTCAGGGAAGGTTGGCTTTCTGGAGGGAGCACTCACAGCCCCACAAATAGGTATGTCCAGTCCCATTTCCTGATCCAAAGTGCTTGGCTGGGTCTCTTCCCAGCCAGTGCCTTCACCCTGTCTCAGTTCTGTTCAAGCAGAAGGTTTATTCTGTGATAAATGAATTGTGAGTAAAGCACAGCAGCTAATTGATGTATTATGCAGTGAGAAGATAAATTCCACGCACCACTAATTTTAAGGCCTGGTCAATTGCCTTATTGAGGTTAAGAGATTGTAAGGATGCTTGACATCAATATCCACAGTAACAAATACTTGTAGTAGCTGTTGTGGTTCCTGTAACACATTTAGTAAAGTGCTGGGTTTTACTGAGAATGTTGGTGTAGATTTTATTTCCTTAGAACTTCAGTTTAAAGGGAATGTTTAGGTAATTTATAATGGCCTTTTTTATTATTGTTGATGATGATATTATTATTTTTTTTCCCTAGCTTCTCAGTCCAGGGAAACTAGTAAGCCCACACCAAAGAGTCTACAGAACAAGATGGAAAGCCTGCAAAACCTGGTGGAGTCGTTACAGATAAAAAAAAAAGGTGCCAGAATTTACTAGAACTATTCCTGTTTTGTTGTAAAAACACACACTCTCCAGAAACTGTTCTTGGTACCTGGCAAAGCACGAGCTGTGCTTTTACTAGCACACACTAGTTTTACTAGCAGTACCCACTTCTCCATTATCCTGCTCCCGGGAGGGTAATTAGATTAACTCCACAATGCCCCTTAACTCTAATAAGCTTCAAGATCCTTAACATGTCAAACATGGCAGCTGCTCAGAGGTGTCCTCGTGTGCTGTCATGGCCAATTATAGGAAATTTTTAACAAGCCAATGGCACTTTCATGGAAACTGCAAGATTTCCAAAACTTTAGCTGCATGAGCTCCTGGGATGGCAGGATGCCAAATGAGATGGGATTTCTTTTCTCTGCACTTTTTTTTATTGCATATTCCAGTTTCTTCCCCTTTGCCCCTTTAAGTCTGATTGCACATACTTGGGAAATTATTATATCCCCTCATCACACAGTGCATTTGTGTCAGGGACATACAAGTGACCTGATGTAGGTAAAACTAATCAAGTTATTTATATAAGTCAAAGGTAAGTGTTCTCGTTTTTGTTCTTTGCCACCACTAATATCCTCAGTGGTTTTTCTATATTCACATAAAGAATTGCAAACTAAAGCTGCATCTGTAAGGGTTTGGTAGGTACAGCCTAACTTGTTATGGGAGGACTTGATGAAGCTTCAGAGGCCTCAGCATTTTGAACATAAGGTGGTGTTCAGCTAATCCATTCTTCTGCTGTTTTCAGCCACGTCACCGATGATCAGAACTCAGGAGGCAAAGACAAAGAAGTCCAAGGAAAAGGAGAGAAAGCTGTGCAAGTGAAGGCGCTGTATGCGTTAGTGATTGCATTCATGTAGGTACATTGTGTTTAGAATATGTTACGTTTTTAAGGATTAGTAATAAAAGCCCTCACAGTTTTTTAACTCTTGTTTATAGCTCTTATTTTAAATGAGCAGGAAGTACGGAGGAGTAGAAAGGGACCTTAAAAAGCATCCAGTCCCACCCCCTGCCACGAGCAGGGACACCTTCCACTACCCCGGGTTGCTCTAAGCCCTGTCCAACTTGGCCTTGGACACTTCCAGGAATGGGGCAGCCACAGTTTCTCTGGGCAACCTGTGCCAGGCCTCACCACCCTCACAGGGAAGAATTTCTCCCTATATCTAAGCTAAAGTCTTCCTCTTTAAGTTTGAATTCCATACTGTACCTACCATGTACATTCCTACTGTACCTTCATTTAAGCAGAATGGGCTCATCAAACTTTAGTTCGAGTCTTGTGTGGGGAGAAGAAATTAGTGAGTTACTCCTAAGCTGTCCTCAGTTATTGCCAAGAGTATTTTAATTCAAGGAACTTTTTTAGATTTCCTGATAATTTTTTCCGCAGTTTCTGATAGTTTTCGCAACAAGCTCAGTAGAAATATTAATAAAAGCATCTCCCCTTTCCTAGGAATCGGTTGCATTGAAAATGAAAGGATTGGTTTAGATGGTTCATGTATCACAGTTTGGACTTGCCACGTGTGTTGGACAAATCTACCAAAATTTTCTTAAGAGGAGAGTCAGGTGTAGAGCATAAGAGCCCCTGGGAAAGGTCACCAGTAAGTGCACTCCCAGTTGTGATAAGGAGCAAAGCTAAAAAGAATTTCTGAAGCTGCCGCCCTGTCCCAAGGGCAGTGAGCAGGTGGAGGGGTCAGAGAGCCAGAGGGAAGGGAGGGACATCTGCCAATCCAAAACAGCAGCTTAACATCCTTCTGCTGGAATCCAGCAGAGTTGGGGACAGGTCTGGGCTTCCCCCCTGCCACCAGCAGCAGGCAAGGAGCAGGCTCGTAGACATATGAGCTTTAGAGCAGCTGAATGCATGCTGGCCTCTGCAGCCCTGACAGCACTTGTTATTCCATGTCATGCAGGTGGATGGCACAGGAGGACTGCTAGGCCAAGCTTGCCCACAGCAAGGACACCCCAGATGGCAGCCAACCCCCCAGAGAGAAAACCTAATACCAGGCCAATATGTGAAGAGACTCCGAAAGGGTGAGTTCAACTCCCAGACAGAACGTGGGATGGGCATGGGTTTTGTGAAACAAACAAGCTGCAGTGAAGGTTTTTGTAGGAGACTTTAAAATGCTTTATGCCCAGTCCCCTCAGGCTGCTTGCACAGCTCACCATCCAGCTGCAGCATTCAACATCTTGTGCACCAAACTACTTCACAAAAAGGAATAGTTTGTGTTTCACCTAAAAGTAATCAAATTGTCTCATTTGTCCCAAGTTTGTTGTCAGGGGTATGAGCAGGTGAACTTTAGAGGTAGCTCTGTGGTTGCAGGCTTTGCCAAGCTGTGAGTGAGACAATTTGTTGTTTGCTTGGAGATCTCAGCCACTGGCTGTTAGATCCATGCAGGAATGTCAACAGTAAGTTGTTTGTCATATTTCACTTCACTGGTCTCACAGCCAGGACCTTGTATTAGACAGCTATCAGCCATTCCAGCAGCATCTTTTTCATGCAGCAAAACAACTTTGTTTAAATCTACCTTCACCTTTTAGCAAATAGATTGTTCAATAATGAGAAAACACCCCTGTCAACCTGGAGAAAATACTGATAGGTTCCTCCAGAAAAGCTGAAAGCCAGATTTCTTTCTTTCACCATACCTGAACCATTTAGTTTACATAGCATAGGTCCTGCTGGGCAAGCAGTGATGTGAATGGCATAATAATTTAGAGTTGGGTGCAGATCTTTGTAGAAACTGCAGCCAATCATTCAGCAAGATGATAGAATCATGAGGACTGTGAGTTGTCTGTGGGATCAAAGCGCACGGTGTTTAATAAAAAAAAAAATTGTTCTCAATTTGAAAGGCTTCTCAGGGTTGGTCTGTTTGACATGTTCACCATTGCATTAGAGGATCTATTCTAGCATAGGTTAAGTAGCTTTCTGGTGAATAACTTAATCTAATAGCACAGTTAATCTCCTCAGCCAAGCCTCAAACGTGTGTATAAATACGCTCAGGCAGCAGCAGCTGTGTGACAAGTGCTTTTTAAGTTGACAGTATCTCACTATTTGAAGAGCTTGCATTAGAGGGGAAGAGATTTGTAATCACCTTGAAATGAAATGTTTTGCTTTGTCTTTAGGGATTTCTGAAGTTCATCTTCTATTGCAGCTGTGTATTAGGTATAGTGGCCACTTCGGTTTATTGTTAGAAAAGACAAGTGCAAAGAATGCAACTGAGGTTGTTTTACTTGATAAAAATCAAAATTCCAACTTGCCCGTGCAGTTGTTCCTTGGCCTTAGTCTCTCTCCCTCTTCACTGTCCCCTCAATACCCACTCCCCCAGGACTTCCTTGAGCTATTTTGTGGCTAGGTCTGCAGGCGCAGGCAGCCCAACCCACTCTCATTGAACAGCTGGTATCAAAGTCCCAGTAAGAACATGTTCTACACTTGTTCTTTCCAGCAGCTCTAGCATTGTCCCACCACCTGGATGCCCATTAACCCACCAGATGCATGAGATCAGCCTCTGAAGCTCATCTTCCAGTCTTTCACCAAAGCCATTCTATTTCACACATTCAGACTGCTCCACCACACAGAGCAGGAAGGAATTAGCAAAGGTGTTTAGATCAGTGATGTGCTTTTTGAGGTAAATCTTCCAAATCCAAGTGCTCATTTGTATACTTGCAGATCTCCTAAAAACTCTGCTCTCCCAGACCAAGCTCACTCTAGGGAAGGGCTAGTTGCAGGCCAGAGCTTGGTTCAGCATTATGGAAAGAGAAGCTTGCTCAAGTGGCAGCATGTATTTGTACCCAGAAGTATGAAAAGCAGGGAAGCAGAGTAGCTTTCTGCTTCTATCATATAAAAATACCATCTGGAAGTATTCTACTTCATCTGGCTTACTAGAAGGCCACAACTTAAAATAAATTCAAACTGAAGAGCCTGGTCTAAAAAAATAATTACAAGTTTAAGCTAAGTATTTGCTAACAATACTCTGGTATTATTCCTCAGTAGGCAGAATATGCTTCCTGACTCTGTTCCAGCCAGAACCCTATTCCCTGGCCATTACAGCAGTCCAGGCTTTTTTTAAAGCCTGCTCCCACCCTGACAAAGTAATTCATTAAGCCAGGACAGTCCTTTCTGACCTTTGCTCTCCCCTCAGCAGGAGAGGAGCTGTCTGCCAAGCCTTTCATTTGAGCCGAGGTGATTGCTGGACAGTATGGGGTAGCAAAGGAACTATTTTGGGGTTCAACCTTTTGTTACTCCCAAGAGTGAGGGCCACTTCTCAGCAGTTCCTTAGCACTAAGATTTCAGGTCAAGTGGCTCACTTGGATCAAAGTTACCAAAATGAGTGAGGTCACTGGTCAACTGGTAATGAACTGTCAATCTGAAAACATTTATTGTTTACTTAATACATTACATAAATTACAACACTTAAGTTCCTGTTACAGTGTTGGTAGCCACACCTCCCAGTACGCTTCCCAAGCCCAAGCAGTTGCTACCAAGATGCATCCCATAGCCCCGCTCAAAGTAACACTAACTCAAGTCCAGGGTCCAGATCCACCTGGACAGGCAGGTGCTTGGAATGCTGCTCATGCCTTCTTAGCCTACCTTGTGTCTCTTCAGCACGCACTCGAAGTTGATTTTTCAGGTTGCCAAAAGATTTCCTAAAGGGGGAGGGCAGAGATCTGCTGCTCATGTGGTTTGATATGGGATTTCCAGAGCTCTGCACTTGAGAGGGTCTCCTAGAGAAGAAGGGGAGCCCTGCTGAGATTTAGGGGCTCGATGATTCACCTAGGCAGGTCTGCCATTAGATCAGCAGCTTCCACCTTCCCGTTAATGGTATCCCCACCACTGATGAACAATTTGATCTTCGTGTTCAGTCACTAGGGTCCTGTTACTGCACTCTTCCCAGCGTCTGACCTTCCCATTCTCCACCAAGATAAATTTCCACTCTACTCGGGTGTCCACGGGCAGACTGATGGATTCGGACCAGAAGCCATCCTTGTCGCACTTGAGGGGGACGTAGCTGTGCCACTGGCCCAGACACTCGTGGTCCCCCGTGACACCGATGAGCTGTGCGTCGGAGTGGGTGATGTAGTGCACACGGAAAGCCACGTGGATGTTCTGGAACATGGGGGGCACGGCTGCAACTCTCTTGGCTTTCGAGTCCCCATCACAGCAGTCTCCTTGTTCCCATTCTTTGCTGTCTGAGTCTTCCATGCTGCCATCCTTGCCATCCTCCCCTTCGACCAGATGCTCAGAAACAACTTCCCACTCTTCATGGTCCAAGTCCCTACTCTCAGCTGGCTGACATGGCTGCTCCTCACTTTTGTCCTTACAGTCGCCGTCAGAGGCTCCTGCCAAGTTCATCACGCACCATCCGTCACTCGCCTGTCCCACCTGGGCTACCAGTTCGCCTGCCTGGCTGCCGGCCATACCAGCTGGATGCTCCCCAGAGTCCATGACACTTTGCTTCGGGATCAGCTGCTCCAGCTCCACAGGTTCGCCCGGAACTGCACCGCTCGGGACATGGTTAAGCTCTTTCCTCGGAACAGCCGCAAGATCCTCTCCTGGCTTCGGAGGGCCGGCCGGGGCAGCAGCCGCCACCTCCCGCCGCACCGGCTCCCCGCCCGGCGCAGCATCCTCTGCAAGAGACATTTAGGGAGAACGGCAACGGGTTAAGCTGAGCGCCGGCAAACCCCAGTTCTCGCAGGCTCGGGCAGCCCGAGACACCCCGAGCATGGCCTCCCCATCCCGGTACCTGTGGCCGCCGCGCTCCCCGCCGGGGCCCCTGTCTGCCGGCCGCCGCCTCCTCGCCGCCCGCCTCGCCGCGCCCGTCGCTGCCGCCGTACCAGAGCCAGGCGACGACGGCGGCCAGCAGCCCCACGAGCAGCGCCGGCCACAGCCCCGCGCCCAGCCAGCCCCAGCCGCGGGGCTCGGCGGGCAGCGCGGCGGCGCCGGGCGGCCGCAGCACGGGCGGGCCGCGGTCACGGGCCATGGCCGGGCGCTTGCCAGCAGCGGGACCCCGCCGGAGCCGCCCCCCGGCGCCGCTTTAAGCCGGGCTCCGGATCGGGGGAGGAGCCGCCCCGGGCCGGGCGGGGCTGGGCTGAGCCGCGCCGTGGAGGCGGTGGAAGGAAGGGCAGGTCAGAAAAAACTCCCAAAGTCAGGGTGGAGAAAGTTTCGAGTCTTCACGCGTGCACGCACCTTTTCTGCCTTCTCTCAGAATTGTTAGGGGTTGCGAGGGACTTCTGGAGATGATCTAGTCCGAGCCCTCTGCCAAGGCAGGGTCACCCAGGGCACGTTTAATTCTAGCAGTGCTGGTGGGCTTAGATGCTTCAGCAGGGGTGTGCTGACAGGGATGGATTTGCTGGTATTTTTAATGCTTGTGCTGGTAAAAATCCTGTCCTGCTCTAGTATCTTTGAGAAATGAGATGAATTCACTACTGATTTTGTAACCTCTTCATCATACTCTAATGACTACAGCTGGATTCTTTAACATGGCCCTGCTTTCCTGGCTTCTATATTATGCTCAGGAAGCTTTTTGGACTACCAGGACTTCAGAGTCCATTAGTGCAGAGGATATTTGATGTTTATTTAAATTTACCTTTATTTTACTACTCTTGAAGTGATGATGTCAGACCTTACTTCAAAACTGAGAGGTTATACAGATAAGTCTTACTAGAAACCTGAGAAATTTAGTAAATGCACATTGGGGCTTTGTATTTTGAATTGGCAGTTCTGGAGTGACAAACTGTGAAAATGTTTATAACACCAAAGATTAACACCAGGGAAGGAGTGAGGGGAGGCGGTTCCACTCGGTTCTGATTGCTGCCTGTTTTTAATCCATTCTCTTTATCTGACCAAAGGTGTGCTCATGACTGGATCTCTAAAGCCCATGATGAGATTTTGCCCCCTATCTCATTAGAAAAGAAAATGGCTAAGTGGATGTCCCAATAAGTCTATTTCCAGTGTGTGAACTTCTTAATCTTTCCGTGTCAGAGCAGCTCTCCCTCAGCTTACCGGGACAGTAAATGTCAATCGAATTTATAGAAGCACAAGTGTGCAGCCTCCATGGGGCAGCTCCCTGGCTGACGTGGAGGAGGGTGGCAGTGCAGAGACACAGAATTCATGATCTAAATATCTTCCCTTTCTTTGCTTACCACAGTAGCTGAGGAACCATCTCCTCCAGCAAAGTGCTGAGCTGGTGCTTAAGTCAAAATATTTATTTTGGTACTTGGCTGTCTGGCATGTGTCCTGGCATGAGCTAAACGTGCACTGCTCACATCTCCTGCTCAGTGACACAGGGGAAGGAAAGACCTGAGTAGGCAGGATGTGCCTGGGCACTTTCTCAGGGACTGAGGGCTTGGGTGCACTCTCTTTTAGCTCTGTCAGTGCTTCAAGGTGCAGCTCAGCCTTGCTGCTTAAAACAGACCCTTGGCTGTAATGAGCTGTGCTAGCTACCGAAACTTTGCAGAGTAGGTGGTATTTTTGCAGTTTACTTATGTTCCTTTTTTCCTTCAAAACAGAACCGGTTCCCTGCTCTGTGCCTGTGCACCACCTTGCTGAGCTGGGATTGCCAGTTAGGGCACCTACACACTGCTGTTCTGTAAGTACTATGTGCACACTGCCATTTAAACTCCCCAGTCACTCCCTGGAGCAGAGCAGACACAACCCATTAATTATTGTAGCATTACACTAAAAGGGCAGCCTTCTGCCTGCCCTCAGCACAGATGGAGGGGTAGTGTTTGGAGCTGCTAACCCCACATTTCTTTCCTTAAACGTATTTGATAAAACAGCTTAGGAAGGAAGAGACATCAAGCAAACACAGCCTAGCAGAGACTATTGCAGGAATCCTTAAGGAAGACTTTATTTTGAAGATACAGAAATGCACAGCATGAAAGGCAGGGTGCTGCTTTAATGAGTAGAGCAGAGGTCTCCCCTGCTTCTGTTCATCTCCATGCTCATTCAGGCCTCTTCTGGTGCCAGACTTTTTCATCCAGTACCTGCAGAAGAAACTAAAGCAAAGCACCCCAATTGCTGTGAGTGCTCAGGGTGACTGTTGTTACCACAAATCTATTTGGATCATTAGAAAAAGAGGAAGTCACAAAGTTTGTGACAAAGACACAAGCTTGCTGCACAGCCAGGCAGGGAAAGACAGCTCAGTAAGCCACTTTCCCAGATGAGTCCTGCATAGTCCCCAGAGGACCTTTCCCTTTCAGAGGCAGCGTGGATTTGTGTGGATGTAGTGAGTGGTACTCGTGCCTGTAACAGTGATTGCCTCTTCAGGCAGCAGCTGAGTTGTTTGCTTTGCAACTCCTCTTAGGATGCCTAGAATTTATTTGCTATCTCCTGTTTTTTTGAAACAAGGGTCTGGGTGAATACTAAGGTGAAACTCCCGAATTGGTGATTGCTTACCAGGTGTTAGAAGCACAGATGGTGCACAGGGGGGAACTGAGAAGGGTCACTGAGGGCTGAGGTTCCTGTTCTGAAGCAAATGCATGGACCATTGTGGACAGTAACATCCCTTTGGAGGCTTTGGTTCCATCTCCTCTAGGAATTCTTGAAGTGCTCACATCCTGTAGAACTTGGAGACCTCTGTCTCCTAAGAGGATTTCCAAAGCAGATAAACAGAAATGCTCCAAACCGTAACTGAGATTTTTTTTTTTTTAAAGCTTTCATCGGAACCAAGCAAGGTGTCTTTACAATAGAGGGAAAAGGAAACAAATTCTTCAAGTCTCAGGGACGCAATTCTGTTTCTAATTAATTCGGGACTTCAGTTTGTTCTCGCAGTCATTACTGATGTGGCGTTAGTTTGGAGAGCAGTGTTCTTGTGAGCAAGGCTCCATTGCACCATTGTTTGCTCAGCAAGTGGGAGAGCATTGGGAAAGTGGGAGAGTATTTGGAAAAGCCACACGTGACTTTGCTGAATTCCCAGCTGGCTGGCCCAAGATCAGGAGCCTCAAGCCTCATGCCTTTGCACATTGCAGAACCAAAACCAAAACAGGAGGGCAGATATTTACTCTCCCAGCTCTGTGGCCAAGGCAGCAGCCAGAGCTGTTGTTGGGAAGCGCAGCCCATGGGCAGAGTGTCTCAGAGGAACTCTGTTATTCCTTCAGCTGTGCCATCTAGTGTGGTGACGGGGAATCTCCAGTGAGAAATGCCGTGCTCGGCGCAACCCGTGTGCTCCTGTCCCGCTGTGCTGGCTCTGACAGAGGCAGCTGGGGGTGTATTTAGGGAGCTCCTGTGAGCCTGGCCACTGTCTCATCCCCGGGAGAGAATGCTTTTAAAGCCTTGTGTGTGTACGGTGCTTCCTGCAGTTCTGCGACAGAACAAAATGGAAATGTGAGTAAGTAAGAAATACAAATCCGGGAGCCCTGTTACTCCCTGTGGCTGTGCTGTGGGGGCAGCTAGAAGTGCCACAGGCAGCTCTATTGCTGGAACAGATGCCAAGTGCTGGTGCTGCAGCAATGTGCTTTGGGAGTTACCCCTTGCAGCTACTGCACGGTATAACCATGTTCAGCACCACTGATCCTTTCAGTGTGAAGAATTCCTATTCTAGTTTAACTGGAAATGGTCAGGTGTTAAAAGGAGATGGGAAACGGAACAATGTCACATCCCCTTTTCCTGTCTTAACCCTAACCCACAGAGCTTTGGCTAAAGTAGCCTCCCTAGGAGCCAGGTTAAAATCTAAAATTCAGGACTCCGATGCCCTGGAGATTTTCCAGGTATTTGTTTGACACTTTCTGTGTTGGATCCCCACCCAAGCACGTAGAAAAACGGGAAGGGCAAAGTATTCATGCACTTTGGAGGAAACCGTGACCCTGACTGGCATTCTGCCCCGTCCCTCTCCCATATTATTTGGAGTATCTCAGCTGTGAACACTGGACACTCTTGTGCAACAATGCACAGCAGTCAGCAGGTGGCACAGGAGGAGTATGGCTGGCAGGAAAAGCGCTTCCTCCCAAACAGAGAGATGCTTACTCTCAGTTGCTGTTAACTTCTTGAAGAGTGGTTGGTTAGTAATGAGGACACCCCAGATCCAGACCTGCTTTCCATTATCAGCCATTAAAATCTGGAAGGCAGCTAAAAGGGACCTCAGGAGTCCACTTGAGGCCTGGTGTCATTCTTCTTTAAGAGCAGTGACCCAGCCTGGACAGAGATGTCACCTCCCAAGGTCTTACCCAGGCTGAGAAGCACAGAGCGCACAGGTTTTCCGTGTATTTTTAAGGACACAGGTTGTGATTCTGAGTTTGCTCTGCTGTTTTTTCCATATTAGAATGCATTTCATCCTTGCTTAGCTGACTCAAAACATCTAAGAGGTCTGATGCCATTCTTTCCCACCTACCCATAGTCAACTGACTTGGAATTCCTTCTTGGGTTTGAGGTAGAGCTTACTGCTTGCCCTGCCACTCTCTTACTGCATTTCCTGTGCTTTCTCTGGACTTCTGTACTGTGACAGTAGTGTCAATGACAACTTTCCCTATATCCCTTTTCCTCCTAGATTTGTTTCCCATGAGCCATTATTTGCCAGCTTTTTCAGTTTATTAGTCACTCTGTGCAAGTCACACTTTCTGTTTTGTTGTTCTTCATTCTCCATTTCCCCAGCTGGTACAGCTGCATTCCAGGTGCCCTTTCATGGTTGGTGCCCGTTGCTTTTTACCTCCTCCCAGGCATAAACCAATGTATAACATATTTGGCTAAATTGTCTCAAGCTCATCTCAGACTTCACTGAAGTTGTGGTACTCAGCAGCTCTTAGAAATTGAACCGTAAATGAGATTTTCCAGCAAAATCCTGCTGACAGCCTCTCTTGGTTGTCTCACGTCCTGGAGACATCATGCTTTGACTTCCATGTGGATTCTTTATGTTGTCAGGCTCATAGGAAAATGCAGAATAAAAGACAGGTGAAGTGTGGTATAATTTCACACTCAGGCCAAACCTTTTTAGAAATTCTGAATATGTGTGTTGATGCCCCCATATTGTAGATGCTGCTTTCCTAAAAGCTGCAAGAAAATGGTATTGTTTTATAAATCACATGATTTAATTCCAAGGGGGGTGGGGGGGAGGGTTGTGTTGTTTTCTGTGTTGCCTGGCTGTTTACCATGTGGGGACCCTTGGGAAAGGATTCTCCCAAATGGTCAGTAAGCTGTGATGGTAGTGCTTATCTTCATGACCTGAAGTTTGATTACAGGTCTGGCATCACAGAGTTGCAGGGAGGTGCCTTCACTGGTGATACATGTTTTTCCTTCCTGAAATAAAAAGCCAGGGATATAAAATAAGGCAGCAGCAGGAATCTCAGGAATCTTTCATGTGCCTTGAAGGGCAGTTTTGCTGCCATCAAATCTGCGCGTCCTGTTCTGACTCTGTTCCCGCAAGTTCCTGTTTCTCGGGTTAAGTGTGTGAGGGGGGATGTCACTAGTCACTTAGTCATGTGCTGCTTGGGCCTGATGACAGGAGAAAGCAGAAAGTCCTTTCCCACACAGTCTTGTCAGAGGGCAGGGTGAGCCCTGAGCCAGCACCCGATGCAGTGGCTCCGTCCTGAGGCCCCAGTCACATGCTAGAACCATGGCGGGGGCACTTTTTTGCTTCCCCAAAGTGTTCCCCTTGGTGCCACGGGACACTGCTGACCTACACAAGGTATTGCAGACTGTGCTGAAGCCTAATGGCTCCCATGCTAGGGCCCAGCTCTGCTTTTGGCCTATATTTAAGATATTAAATACTGAGAATTAAGGCTGGCAGGCACCCAAGTGCAACATGGCACTGGGGCTGGAGCCTGGGATCTGGCAAGGAATGGGGACAGAGGAGCTGGCTTCTGGAAGAAGCATGGACCTAGAAATAGCCAAAGGGTGCTGGGTCGCTTGGCTTTGTTGTCAGGCACCGTTTTCCTTCCCTTTCCCCCTCAGTGTTTTTTCCTCCGTGCCTCTTCTGTGCTGAGCAGACGATACAAACAGTTGAAGGCAGCGTTGCTGTCAGCAGCTGTGAGCAGTTGTCCTGGAGGGAGCCTGGCGTCCTGCCCATCCAAACAGTCCCGGGATCTTGTTTACTGCGCTGGGATAAAACCCTGCCACGCACCGGTGCCGGCACATCGTGGGGCCAAAGCTTTGCCTTCAGCAGGAATTTGGAGCTACGAAGTGCTGCAGAGCCTGGCTCTGCACTGCCCTCGGGGGCTGGGAGATACAGGGAAAACAGATCCTAAGGTAGGAGATTCCGTAGCCCTCCTACCAGGATCAGACCCCTAGGATACTCTTCGTCCTTTAACCGTTTGCACATCATTTCCCTCATCCTTCTACTGACCTGGTTACTTGAGACCACCACCTCTGGCACACTTCCAGGGAAGCTGGTGGGTGGCATGCCCTCAGGCAGTGCTGCCCCACCCGGGATGGGAGCTGAGGGCTGTCCCACACACAGCCTCGTTGTCTGAGCTGGCACAGGAGCTGTTTGTTTCCAGGCTGACGTACAAAGCATTTGTTTTCCAGTGGCTGCCATTGGCCAGCCGGGGCTAAGGATGATTCATTCTGGGCCTGCCAAGTGTGCATTTAAGTGCAGTGGACACTGGCAGTCAGGGAGAGACTTCCAGCACGAGCCTTTTTGGTCTTTCCTCATCTGTGGCAGCGAGTTTGGTGCACTTTAAGGATGGACACCCCAGGTTTTGTGCATGGGAGGGCTCCAGAGAGTTCGGCTGTGCTGCTCTGGAGCCACTGGTGCTGCCTGCTAGAAGATACTTACACTGCAGAATTTTAATTAGAGTTAGTTGATTGCCTGAGTAAATCATAATGTGATGTAGGCTGGCAAGATCATCTAATTGCAGCCTTCAATCCCTATGTTTGCTTCAGGAATGGGGGAAGATTTCAGGCTGTGATATAAGACAGTCTCAGAACAAAGCAGACACTGATTGTAGGTTTGCAGCCTCTCCCAAATGCAGTCAGTGGAGACTGTGAAAATCCCTGTCTCTATCTCTCTGTGCAAGACCTCCACTTTTCCTCAGTGAGATTTGTTGAGAGGTGTGTGCATCTAAGCTTTAATGCAGCAGCAGACATTCTAAGGGGCAGAGTCTGCTCTTGAACTCATTCAGATCAGAAAGCAGTTGAGAATGGGCTACAAAAAGATCAAAATGAGACTCCTCGAGAGTCTCTCCTATGGAGCATCCCTCACCTTTGTATGTCAGAGTGGCATTTATGTGGGACAGCACTCTCAGGTGAGGGAAACATGTGCCATTGGTTTGCTCATTTTAAATGTGCTCTCCCTAGTGCAGTTCACTTAAAACGAGGTATAGGTTGAAACTCAGTCAAAGCCCCAAATGAAGCAAATAAATGGAACAGGTCTCTCTTTGTCCCTTCCCTTCAGGATGGTCTGGGTCAGGGGCTGGAGTGTTCATCCACTGCTCTGGAATTTGGGCCCTGAAGCCCCACTGACAGCTGTAGACTGTAATCCTCCCCTTTTTAGGAGGCATCCACACCATACTATAGGAAAAAAAGTGCATGATCACCATGGATTCTGTTTGAATTAAGAGGTTGTTCATAATGTCTGTCATGTCCAGGGTTAGCAGGAGACTTTTTCAAGGCTGGAGGGTGAAATCTCTGCTCTGCAGTGTCAGATATTGATGGGGAAGTATGTGACTGATAAAACACCTGACCTGCATGACTAACCTGACTCTGTTATCCACATGTGTCAGAAACCTGCCTGCTCCCTATAGGTCTGCCTAGAGTAAAATCAGAGATACATTTCTGTGGTGATTCGGGCTTTGTTGTCTCCTTGTTTGTAAGGCAAGAGTGAACAAAATCCTGGTCTGGTTTTGCATTTCTCCAGACTTTTCTTTGCCAGGTTCTCCTTTGCTCTACTGCTGGGAACAGCATGGGGTCATATCAGCTGTGCTTTTGGTTCTCCTCCCTGGCTGCTTCCACACTTCTGCTTACCCCTTGGCGTGCAGAGGGTGCTCCCAGTAGTTCAGGGCTGTTTGCAGTGCTCAGCAGCAGCAGAACAAGTAAACCTGGTTCATCCTGGAGCTGCCTCAAGGGCTGTATAGAAAACTGAAGGCTTGGAAAACTGTCAGTCTCTGTGGGCAATGCTCAAGAGGATCAGATCAAGCACTTGAAAAGACAGCGTTCTTCCTCTTGCAATCTGCATTGCAGAAGCTAAAACCTGAGTTAAAGCAGTAAAACTGACAGGAGGAGCTTCACTGATGAGATGGGCTTGGCACTGCAAGCCACGCCCTCAGCAAACCTGTGTAAATTACCCAGACGGTGCCACTTGCCAGAGCCTCCTGTCCGTCCCCGTGCATGCCCTGCAGCTTGCTTGCCTTCCTTTCCCAGCAAGGTCTCTGTTTTACAGCCACTGGTGACATTCTCCCTCCCCAGAAGGTATTTCCTGGTTCAGCAGGGAGGGCTGTAGCACTGCTCTGTGCCAGTGCTGGAAAGGAGGTGTTTTGAATGAGGGGTTCAGGTTTGTGTGAGGGGAGAAATCCTGGTGAAAAGGACAGTGAGGAAAAGGTGGCCTGGGGCGACGCTCAGTCCCATGCAGGTAGCACAGCTTGGCACTCCTGAGTCATGAGGCTCGTGCTGCACAGGCAGATGAGTCAGGGGAGCAGCAAACCCCACCAAAAGCAGCTGATGGGTGTGAGTGGCTGCACTTGCTAATTTTGGTATAGCTCAATTTATGAGGAATATGGTTGTGTGTGTGATTCTAAAATGTGCCACATGGCCTCTATCGCAATTACGACATGCATGTGTGTGTGAGTGGCTTACAATCCACGAGGACTGCGGTTATTTAGCTGGGGAGTGTCAAAAACATGAGTCAGGCCCAAATTTCAGAAGGAAAAGCATTTTTGCTGCTAATCTCATAACAGTTAAAAGTATTTGATTTCCTCAGAATCAAAATTAAATGCTATTGTAGGCAAATGTGCCATCTCCTGAGATGTCACTGTCCCAAATCTGGAAGTCAAGCAGTGTTCTAACCCAAGAGCAAAGGCTGCTCTTACAAAAGCACCAACTTTACTCCCAGCCCTCTCCAAGGTCGCTGATGGACCCAGTAGTTGCAGCATAGCTCTGCCCTACGGTGAACTGCGTTCCTGTCAGCAGTTAATTTGCCTCTGTAGGAAGAATAAATTAAAGCTTGAGACAGTGCAATGTGATCACTACCCACTTACAAACCTTTCAGAAATGTCTGAACTCTCAGCTCAAATCAGGATCTTATAATGAGGTTATGATTTTATTAATTAAGCATAGAGCGCTAGAAACCCACAGTGTGTGTGCATTGTCTGGTGACAAGGATGTGTGGGAGCTGTGCAGGGAAAGCAGGAGGGCAAAGCCTCTGGAAACCTTTTCCTTGTGTGTTACTGATGCGCTTGGGTGTTCCCCAAGAGCTGCTCCTCCAAGGCTGGGAGTGTTCTCTGCATGTAAGGCTTGTGCTGCTGTCCTTCTTGGCCCTTGCTGTGGAGCTGCAGCCAGCACAGGCTCTTTGTCAGGACACTGGGGATGGGAAGGACCTGCAGTGTGGCTGGTGTCGAGGCAGACATAACAGCCACACTAGTCATAATCCATGGTCAAGAAAGGTCGAAAGATTTTGTGTTTTCTCTACTGCTATCCTTATACCTCTTCACAGTGGCTGTGGCCTAATTTAAGATTGGCTGCTTAGCAAACAATGCCAAGGCTGTCTAACAAACAGTGACCATTCAGGCAGTAAACAACCAGCTGTACAAGCAAAGGTATCCTTGCTGCATGTTATCCACAAGCTCTTCCTTGTACACTCTCAGTGTCCCATAACAAGAACATCCTCCCCTCGTATCCAGAATATTTTCTCTCATTAATCATCTTCCTGGCCTTCTCTGTGGGTTTTACTAAAGCTGCAGAATTTCACTGTAATATCCTCATGGGTAAATTCTGACTGGTTTCAGGTCTGACTCTGTGAGATTGTCAGTCCAGCTGTCAGTCTCCTCACTGCAGGTTCCCTGTAATGTGTTTAACATTGTGTGGATGAGCTGGGCAGCCAGGTACCACAGATCCATAGAGGGAAGCAGACTGCAAACATGATGCAGCAGCAGGAGACGAGTGACAAGCCTACCCAAATTGTAGATAAGACAGAAACTGGTGGAGTGTCTGTTAAGTACAGCACTTTTCTAGTTACAGCTGCATTTTCAGTGTTGAGATGAAACTACACTTGGTCCTGGAGAGGCTGTTAGACGTCTCTGTCTGCCCCGAGGTCACAGCTCCTGAAGGACACAGTGCAAGGCCTGGATCCAGTCAGACGTGGTGTGAACAGGTCTGTCAGCAGTGGCAGATGACTAAGTAAGGGCAAGCGCGATTCCTATCTTGGGTGTCAAAGTCCAGAGATCCATGAAGTGCTATGGATGCACACAGAGACAAGGAACAATACCCCACCCTCCTGTGTGCTGTTCCAGCCCTCTGTTGTGGGCAGCATTCAACATTGACTGAAGAAATGTCTGATAGTTACTAAACCACAGGAGTAGGATGAAGGATTTCTGGGATCTGTTCTGATTTGGCTGATACTGTGCTGTGTGATTTCCTAATTCCTTCCCTGACAAGCTTTTCCTGCCTTACATAGACCCCAAGGAGCCAAGCATCTGGTGTTGTACAAACTGAAGGAGCCACATCACAGCCTCAGTAAGTCTGGCTTTTTATATTAATTAGAGATATTCCCAGTGCACGGGACAGGACAATTTCACCGTGTCCATGCTTTCCAGAATGTGGGCCTTGTGTGCTTCTTCTCTCAGTAATATCATCATGGTGCTGGAAAGGGAAGATGTGCCTCTGCTTGTTTCAGGGATCCGTAATTATGACACAGGATTGTGCCTTGAGCCAGCAGCGCACTCACTGCATTCCCAGGCTGCACTCAGAGGTGGAGCCACTCCTCACGGGAGTGTTTGCAGGGTATGATGGCTGGGGAGCACTTCCTTGGCTTCCAAAGGTAAAATAATTTGCCAAAATAAAGAAAATAATTCACACCGAGAATCTGGAAAATCTGCATGGAGAAACGGTGTGGTTCTATGCATCACATGGGTAGATTTTTATGGAAAAATAAACCAAAAAGGTGAATTAAGCAAACACAAAATTCTGCAGGAGTCTTTGCTTGATCTATAAATATTTGTGCCAGGGTTCAGCTAAAATATTTTACAGTGGAAGGGAATGTTTATGGTTTCAGAGAGAGAAATCCTGTGGAAGAGTCTTTCTAAGGGGAGGGTTCTATTGCTGTAGTTAAATTAGCCTTCAAAACCAGATTCTAATTATGTATTCTGGTTCTGGTTTTTGGAGAGATGGTGATGAAACAGGGCTAAGAACACCACTCTGGAATGGGAATCTAAAGGAAAGCAAGCTGCCAGAACAATTTTCTTTATCCTTTTTCCTGCCTGGGTGGAACCACAAAAATTCTGCTTTTCCAAACAACTGTGACATGTGACCTCAGAACCTTTCATAAGCAAAAATATCCGAAAGGGCACATAGTAACATAACACTGTTGCTGCAATCACAGTTTCAGGAAGAAGTATTTATAAGGGAAGATGCTTCAGTCCATCTTAGCAGGAAATCCACCTGATGGGCCACTTACCCTCTTGCTCAGGAAAGCATTACTTGGATCAGGCTGCTGCTGGCAAGCTGCCGTCCTCGTGGTTGGGAGAGGGAACTGACTCGTGACTTGGGAAACACTGGTGCTGCTGGCAGCCTGCTGATGGGACGTGGGATGGGAGCCCTGTGTCGCAGGGCTTTCCTTCCTCTTGTGCCATAGGAAGGCCGTGGTGGAAAGGGGTTGGCAGGACATCTGTCGCTGGGAAAGCCCCTGTTGCCGGTGTCTTTCCCTCCTGCTGGCAGTGATTGGGTGGGAAAGTGAAGCAGTATATCCCACTGGCTTTTAAAAGAGCAGGTACATTGATTTGATTTCTTTTTCAGGAGCGGCTTAACTGTGTTAGTGGCAGGTGAATTGCAATGAATTGTGGCAGAATCCGCTCCCTGCGATGCTTAATTCAGTCTAGAGGCGCCTCGCGCTCCCTGCAGGTTTCCCCCCAATCATCTTGCTATGGAATTCCTCCGCTTGTTTTCCAGAACGCCCTTTGGCGCTGCCGACTGCACCGAGCGCGGCGCTCTAGCAGCGCCATCCCCAGCGCGCAGCAGGATTCCGGCTGTGCCAGGCATCCCTGCGGGCAGGAAGCACCCCCTGTTTCCTTTGGGAAGCGCAGTGCCGGCCCCAGTGAGCCGGGACAGCCCCCCCGGAGGAGCCGCGGTCCCTGCGGCGCCGAGGGGCGGCGGGCGGCTCCTCCCGGCGCGGCGGGCGGGGCCCGCAGTGCGCCCGCCCCCGGAGCCCGCCCGGCCCCGGAGCCAAGGCCGGCCCTGCTCGGCGGCAGCAGCAGCAGCAGCAGCCATGAAGTCGCTGTGCCTCGTCACCGTGGGGGTCCTGGCCATGACGCTGCTCATCGCCAGCATCTCCTTGCTGGTCGCGCACGTCTTCCAGACGGTGGTGGATCTGCAGGTGAAGCAGGTAAAAGCATTACCGCCTTCCCGTCCCGGTCCTTGTTTACCGGTTTATTCCCTCTGACAATAGCCGAGGGAGGGAGGGAGGGACGGAGCTGGCTCCCTCCTTGCAGCAGCTGTGGGTGGGTGGGCGGGTAGGCAGGAGCATCCCTGGGCTGTGAACCCCCCCCCGCCGCCCAGCACCACCTGGCTGGGCTGGGGCTCAGAATGGAGCTCAGGCTGCCCTGGTCCCTGGGTAAGAATTGGGTAAGAATTGGGTGCGGATGGGTAAAAATGCGTCCTCTTGAGGCAGCTTTGCTGGCTGTGGGGCAGCAGCTGTAGCGAGGAGCCCTCTCCAGAGCAGCATCAGCTGAGGGGAGCAGTGGACACCTAAAGCACCCCTTCTTTTTGCTGCCTCTGTCCTAAATTGCTTGCAGCTTTCATACTTGTTCTGCTGCTCCATTTACTGCTGCCTCTGGAGCACAGCCAGACGTGCTGTGGGCTGGAACACGTGGTATCTCTCAGTTCCCCAGGCTGGGTGATGGCAGTGAGGCATTTCACCCTGTTGTTCCACACTTGGGGACACCCATCCTGGCATTGCTCTGGGTGCAGAGGCCTGCACTGTTCCTGCTCTGCCTAAGCTTTTGTTTCTCTCCCAGAGTGGCTCTGTGCCTTTATCTAGTGGTCCAGTGAGAAGGGTCAACTTGTTAGTAATTCCTTTGGAATTCCTTTGTAAATGAACAGTTGTTTATCTGTCTATCTGAGGAATATCATCTTAGTTCTTATTCTGACAGAGAAACCAGCAATGCTAACCAGTGAAGGGGATTTGACCAGTGCTGTTGTCTAACTGGTGACCAGATCACCTAACCTGTGATCTCCTAACCTGTTCTTTCCTCTGGGCTGTTGACAGGGAGCATTTTCTACCCTGGAACCTGCGTTGTCTTAACTGAAATCAGATGGGTTTGGCAAGTGCGATTTTAGGTTGGGAGTGAGCCTACAGCAGGTTGTGGCACTTGGAAGTGCAGCTCCATGCCCCTCATCTTGGCTCTCCTTGAGAAGGAGTTTGCCATCCTCTGCATCCCAGAAGTTCTACTTCCAAGTGTGCTGCTCTTCCCGGAGCAGTGGGGTGGAAGCAGTGGTTTGGAGCTGGACTGTCGGGAATTAGGCGTGATCCTCCTTACGCGTATTATCTCCTGGCTGCCTGCTCCTTCCCCACAACAGTGCCTTATGTAAGAGCAAGTTGGTATTCGCTCAGCAGGGCTTTCAGTAATGCAGGATAAAGTTTCCAGAGCTCAGTCTTTTCCTGCCTGCTGCTCTCCAGCTCGTGCTGGCACACATCTGGATTGCAGGGAGTGAGGCATCCGGCTCTCCGCGAGAGCTGCCAAATCCCTGCTGGCCTTCTCTAGGAGCCACGCACCCCCAGACTGGGGAAGTGCAGCTTTCAGCCCCAAAGCAGGGTGCTCCCAGTCACTCTGCTGAGCTGGCTTCTTTCTATATTTTCTTTACCCCACATGAGCTTTCCCTCATTTGTGTGTAGTCTAGAAAGCTGCTGTCTCTTGTGTAACCGTATGTAGCTTAGAGAATCTTGTGCAAATAGACTAATGTTAATTTGCCTTTGAAATGGGGCAAGACCCAAGCCTTTGCAAGGAGTTGCTGTTCCTTTGAGGGCTTTCCAGCCATCCTGAAACGGAGCTGCCTCACAGTGAAGGGCTGCCTTTGCAGTCTCAAGTGCAGCTGGAGTGGAAAGCTGTATTTTGGAGCAGCTGAGGCACCTGTGCCTCCAAACCCAGCACCTGTGAACCGCTGAGGATGGCTCTGCTTTCACAGGGGGTTGTGTGCAGCAGCCTTTCCAGCCAAAGGCAGGATCTGGGATACAGAGAGGGTGTGGGAAGAGTGGGAAATCCAACCTGCTGTCAGACTTCCCATCCCCTTGAAAATCAGTGGGCAGATGTGTTGTGACAAGAACAGTGGCAGCACTTTTCCCAGAAGGCATTCAAATCTCGTCAACTTATTCTTTATTTGCAATTTTATTGTGTTTTTGTGAACTAAACGTGCCATCCCAATCAGATGGCCAAAACCTGTTTGTTACCAGGCCCTAGCACCTGAAACTCCAGAGAGTCATGGGAAAAGACTTATAATGAACAAGGATGAATCTCCCCTAGGAGAAAGGCCTTCCCAGCTGCCAGTGCTTGTGCTCTTTGATGAGTAGATGCTTGCATTTTTATTGCCCTAGGTGTGCAGTTGATAAATATAACCTAATATTTTATTTATATAAATATATATATAACCAATCTTTGAGCTATGCTCCTAATTTCAAACTCCGAGGTCAGTCAGTCCTTTGGCCCAGGTGTTTCCTTCATGCCACATCCCTTATGCTGTTAATTTTAGAAAACACTTCATCTTCAAACCCTTTGAAATTCCACTGGACTTGTAGCCAGCCATCTGTTGGGCTGAGGTGGCTGGTGTGTTTCAGGCCCAAAGGGACAAGGAAGATGTTTTCTCCTTTGATGAATTCATCATTGTCATTTTTTACTGCTGTTGTTTAATGCCAAATACTGGAGCTCTCAGCAGGGTTTAGTATGAAGGCCTAGCTGAAGGATCCATTGGGATGCTCCTTTGGGTCAGGGCATTCCCAAGGTGTGGGAGTAGAGAGGTCTGTTCATGCTGGTCTCAACATTTACCCTATCACCGTAACAAGTTGTGGTTCAACTCAGTCACAGATGAACACATAAAAGTACATCTTGGAATTATAATATTTAGGAGTTCCAGAGGTAAAAAAAAAAAATGAAATTTTCTGTGTAGGTTTCAAAAATGTTCAGTACCATTTCCCACTCCCACCATCACTGCCACTAACAGTTATATTTGGGAGGGAAAGCTCCCTTTTTATTTCCTGTGTGTAAAGCACAGTCAAGGCAAGGAAACAGCAGCAAATGAGAGCGCTGTGAGTTCAGGGCTGGCTGATAAATACAGTCAGCAGGAAGGATGCTTTGGAACACTGGAAGTGAGCGTGGGCTCCACGTGGAAAGTAGAAGCACTGATATCACTGTAATATCATGTGATAGACTGAAATATCCCTGGTAACATTTGGTGAAAATCACAAGAAAAGAGCTTACTATGTTTCATTATTTGACAGTTTTTGGGAGTCTCTCTGAATCCAGCTCAGAAGTTTGTGAATCTGGGTTTGCTGTCACTGTACAGAGCTATAAGTAGACACTTAATTTCTGTGGGAGATCCACATTGTGGCATGCAGATCCAAGAAATAGATGTGGAATGAGTATGACCAGGGAATGGGTCTCCTTGGCATACATCATAAGAGAACTGGACCAAGAGCATCTGGCTGCGTAGGAAATTGTGCATATGAGGTGTTGGTAGTTCCAGAGAAATGCTCCAAACTCCTCAAGCATGTCTGAAACACATTAATTTTTGAGCTGTGCACGGAATACATGGGTTTTAATCCTATGGGGAAAGCAGGCTGCAAGTGCAAAGTGCCACCAGCTGGGCTGGCTCTCACTGCCACTCAGCATTACTCCTGCCGTGCCAAGCTCCTGCCAGTAAGTTTCTCTCTGAAACAGCCTTCTCTTTATCTCATCCTTCAAAATTAAAGTCCACATGGAGAGAAAACAGCTCCTTAAGAGGGAAGGCCAAGAATGAGTCCTGAGGCAACTGTGGCTGATAAGACCCCATAAACATCCACCACGAGCTGGCAGCTGTCCAGCCTGCCCTGATTCTGAGCTTCCACTCACAATATTTGACTTGTTTGCTCAGAAGAATAAAAAGAATGAGTGTGTATGAGACCCATTTGATTGCAAATCATTCCCCTCCTCCGTTTCTTCCACCCACAGGTGATGTGGTTTTTAAAGACAGAGTTTTCTTTGTGTTTATTCCTGAAAATTCACTCTGCCAGCCAGATTTCTCTTTGTGACCACTGAAGCAGTTCCAGTGTTAGAACTACATGAAAAGCCTTGACTTTGGCAGTGGGGATGCTTTATAGGTGGAGTGAATTTTACCTGAAACAGGATAGCAATAAAGTGAGAGATTGAGACCTCTGTTATGGAGCTCTGTGTGACAGCTGTGCTTGTGACTTTCCATATAACATGTATATACTGATAAGGGGTATCACTGAGGTAAGGGAATTAGTGTTTCATTTCTCAAGTGCTTCTGCTATAAAAGAATGATTTATAGCTTGATTACAAAATAGACTGACAGACCATTGTGCTGACACTGCTGTAGGAAAGAAGTTAAAGACAGAGGGCAAACAATCTTTCCCCTATTCCAAGACCTTGGAAAGGCACAGACCCTAGAGCGCCTACCTGAAAGAAATTTGTCACTCACAGTTTTTCTCACAGACCGCTGAAAAACAAAGTCCAATTGCTTTGGAGGCAGAATCTCACAGCTGTGTTAGAATCTGACATTCTTGGGCAAAGAAACCATCAAGGCCAGGACTCTCTTGGCCTCCCACTGTTGAGTTACACTTTTATCTGTAACGTTGGCACGTTTTGTGGTGTCTTGCACCAGGTGGAGGTTTTTACTGGTGCAGGAAAAGAGACAGGATTGCTGAGTAATAGCTGATCAGTCTCCATTCTGAAAAATGTCAGGCACCATTGTCTGTGGGGAGAAGAGGAACTACAAACCAACCAACTTTACCCCTGGGCTGTAGTCAGGAGAGCAGGTGCCTATGCTGGTTGATATTGAGTGAGCTGTTTCAAAGTAAAGTAGATCTAGAATTGTGGTCTTGAGTCTTACTGCCTGTGCTTGTTCCCAAGGCATGGAAGTCCTCTCTTTCCTGTCAGTATCATGCAGCATCATAGCATCAGCAGCTGATCTGCCTTTCTCTTGTTTCAGGGAACAGTACTGAAGAATGGCACGGAAACCTTTGAGGCCTGGGAGGACCCTCCCCCCCCAGTCTACATGCAGTTCTACTTTTTTAATGTGACAAATCCTTTGGAAGTGCTCCAAGGAGCTACTCCTCTCGTAGAGGAAATAGGACCATACACCTACAGGTACGACCCTTTCAGTTGTTCCACACTTCACAAAAGCTGTGCTGTGTGAGGAAGCCAAAATGTGGGATCCAGAACATTTGGGATCCCGTTCTAGGAGAAAATCTAGGTGCTAATGTGTGAGGGCAGGTTTATCCAGGGGAGCACGGTCACAGCCCACACAGACAGTACTGACACTTGCAACTGGTTTCAGACGAAGGCAGCGACTTCTGTCAGATTTTGGGCAAAGCTGTGGTGGTGTGCTGCTGTTCTTCAGCTGCTGAACACAGCGATGCTGTTGCATCCTGGCCTGTTGTCTTGTGAGTTGGGTGATGTTTGGGAGGCTGGGGAGAGGAATGTTGCACAAAAGTGTGACTCATGCACACTCAGGAATTGATTCCTAGCTGGAGTTGCACAATCCACATGGGTAGAATGTGGCCAGAAAAACACAGTGGTACTAAAAGGGTCTTCCTGAGCCAACCCTCACTGAAAAACCTGCTTAGATTTTAGACCTCTCATTTTTACTGATGGATTTACTAAGGCCACGCGCAGCATTAGATATTGTCCAGCCCCTAGAGCTATCTTGTGTGGCATGGAGAGATTTTTAAAGTCACCTTACAAACGAGTTTTCCTTTAGAGCTGTGTTCTGCTCAGCTGCCTGCAGCCCTGTAAACCAGGAGCAGGCCTGTGGCAGGAAGGGTTGTAGTCTTGGGAGTTCTGGCATTATGAGGAATTCTATCACCATGGCAAAAAGGTGGATTCCTCAGTGGCAGCCTCACTTGTGGTCACAGGCTCATCCAGGCTGGGCAGTGGCTCAGTGCCAGAAGGAGTTGTCTTTACCTAAGCTTCAGAATGATCAGAATCTGTTAGTATTTGAAAAAAATGCTGGAATGAAAGCAAGAGCCTTTGTGGGAGCCTTGATTTTTTGCATTATCTCTTGCCTCTCAGTTTCCTTCCTCCCACACCTCAGCTTTGCTTCTCCTTCTGCCAACAATCCCTTCCCCTGTCTCCTCTGCATTCTAATCCTCTGTCTGTTTAGCCCTGGCAAACTCCATGTAGTACTTTGGTAAAATCCCTGCTATTACATGAGCCGGTAGAGCTGGAGAAAAGATACACAAGCTCTCAAGTTCCCAGGCTTTCCTTCAGGTGTGTGTGGTGTAACGCTGGTCATTAGTCAGCAATGTGTTCAGTCAGTTCTGTGTCAGGAAGGTAAATAGGATCAGCTCCAGGGTTTGCAGAGCTGCAGGGAACCACACAGGCTGGTATTCAGTCCTCTTTGCCAGCTTCTTCTTTTCCCTTTCCTTAGCTCCGAGTCTCTCCTGGGTGTCACACGTAGCCTGGTTTGGGAAGCTGCACCTTGTCCATGAAGGAGCTCAGCAGGGTGGATGGGCCTGGGTTGGTCCCTGCCCCAGGGGAGGCCCAGCCTGAGCTGCTGGTTTGCTGGGAGAGAGCCTTTCCCTGCATCCCACGCCACAGGCTGGCTGCAGGTGGGTCCCCGACGCCGGCCCTCCCTGCAGTGTTCTTGGTGGTGACAGGGAGGGAAGGAAGGAGGCTGCACATTCCAGTTGTTTCTGGCTTGTTTGCTTAGCCTGATTCTGGCATGTCTGGACAGGATTCCCCTGTGCTCTGCTCTGTCTGATAGAGGAAGGAGGAAAAGTTAGGAAGTGGAGAGCTCTCTTCCAGCAGGTTCCGTAAGCCTTGCCTGGCTGTGCCTGCAGCAGGCTGTCAGCACTGGGTGGGGAGCAGGGGAGGCTGTGGGAGCACAGGGAGCAGGAAGGGATGTTCCAGCCTTACTGCACGCTCCAGCCAGGGAAGAAACGTCCAGTTGGTTTCACAGGCCCTGTGTAGCAAAGCATTGAAGACTCATTTGGCTTTAGCATGTGAGAGAACATCTGAAATGCCTTCACATGAAGTGCATGGCTCTGTGCTTTTATAAAACAGCGTGTCTGGGGAAAGGCTGGGAGTGAACTGGGCTGGAAAAGCAGAGGAAAAAAATCCAGTCACTGACAGGGAGGAGGTGGGAGGGCTCAAGAGAGTCTCTTCCTGCAGCTCAGAATTTTCACCAGCATACATTGTAAAGCACTCGAGGCAGATTCTGTACCAAAACCATGTTGGTTTTAAATCCTGGAAGTTGAACTGGCGGCATGTAAAGTAAGTAATTACAAAGTGCAAGCTGCTTATCTGCCCAAGCCTGCTGACTCCCAAAGAACACTGGAATATTGTCTGGTCTTGCACGCATTTACAGCTTTTTAACTCTAACATCGTAGAGCCTCCTACTCGTATCCCTCATCAGGGAGTATTATTTTCCTCTGCAGAGCTGGAGAGGTGTCTCAGGTTACTCCTGGTCTATTTTAGGAAGGCATTTCACAGCTGTCCATTTCCATCCCCTCAGTTCCAGCCCTGGGGTATAAAATAGATTGCTGTCCAAGAGGCCCTTGGCAAGTCAAGCTAGAAGTGTTGTCAGACCAAAATGTTCCTGGGTGGCAGGGATGCCGGGGAGCGGTAGAGACACTTTTGGGTAAGGAAGATGGGAAGTGGCTGGTTTCTAATAACAGTAGTTTCACAGGCCTTTCCAGTTTGCTGTAGATTTGAAAGCTGAACCAGCGTAATGCAGCCTGTTGTGTGAAGCTGCACTGATGGATCCAGGGCAGCCAGGACAGAATCTCAATCTGAACTGAATGCAGGACATCAGGGTACAACATCTGGCAGAACGATTCTCCCTCACGTCATGTGACTTGAAATTTGCCCAGGCAAATGTCAAAGTCAGCAGCCTTCTGAGTAACTGCAGGCTGAGGAAGTAGGGAGAATTTCACCTCATGTGTGGGCCAGGGGGTGAGCAGCCCGCCTGCCGTTTCCCTTTTGGGCTTTGCTGGAGACACGTGTATGTCAGCCTCTTCTGCACAACTGCATAAGCCTGGTTTGTAAAGTGCTGGTGGTAATGAAAATTGAGTAGTGCTCTCCTTGCATGTGTTTCAGGGTAATTAAGATCTGACTTTCTCGTCGGGCCAGCAGGTAGCATTTGATGTTGCTTGCCAATTGGACTGGTTTGTCAGCAATCCTGAGTTTTATCCTGCTGTCTGAGTGCTTAGACAGGAACAGCAGCAACCTCCCAGGCCATGGGTAGTGAACAGCAAAATTTCAGTTGAATTTCTGTCATGCCCAGGATTCCCGCTTGAGAAGTAAAGGAGGAGAACTAAAATGAGGCTTGTTCTGTGGTCATGTCACATGTAGGCCCCAGTGCCGAGTGCTCTGTAGCCAGCAGAAGGATTCTGGTGGGTTCTTAGGTCAGTGAGAGACACGCAGCCTGCATCTTTCTGGGGGTGGATTTTGCCTGCAGCAGAGGCAAAGGTTTCATTTTCAAGGACTTCAAGGGCAGTCTCATATATGGTGGCTCTAAATCCTTCTGAGCTGTCTGAAATTGTTGTCCTTCCTTTGAGGTTTTTAAAGACGAGGCAAAATTATGAAGTGCAATTAACACGTGGGGTGGCATTTTTGGAAAGGCCCCATGAGGTCTGACTCAGCTCACACTGACACAGTGGGGAGTTCGTGTCAGTGAGGGAATCAACTTCGAAAGAACTGAAAATCTCACCCTTTATGTGCTTTAAGCAGTAGAACAGCCGTAAGTTAATTGCAGTTAATGCTGTGTGTACTCAGTTTAACTTGATTAGAGAACAAACTCTTGTCTTTCAGGGAATACAGGCCAAGAGTGCACATCCAGTTTTTGGACAATGGAACCAAAGTGTCTGCTCTAAACCCAAAGACTTACGTATTTGAACCTCAGAAGTCAGTGGGAGACCCTGAAGTGGACCTGATCAGGACAGTAAATATTCCTGCAGTGGTGAGTTCTCTTTCATTCCTGCTTGGAATTCATCTTGACACACTTCAGCATGAGTAGCATGTTGCTTCATCCTGACTCCCCCTTTATAGTAGATAAATGTGATGGAAGAATGAGAGAGGCAGCTCGTGTCCTGGGCAGATGCTGGTCTCAGTTTGGGGCTTCACTGTTGTGGGGGTTTTGTTTTGTTCCTCCCTCTCCTCACACCTCTGCAGTGTTAGTGCCTTCCTCTGGTGCTAAGAGATCACACACTCTACAGGGATGAGGAGAAATCAGGCTTGCTGAGCTTCCAAGAGTCCATGAAACCAGGGAATTATTGATGTCAAATACCTAGGAGGAACTCTGGCTTCTGCGTGAAGAAGTTAGGAGTGCTTGGGGTTATTTTGTCAAAATTGGAGAAGCTGCCTCCAAGTCTGCTTCTCAAACTGGAAAGAAACTACAGCAGAGCAGTTGCAGATGGAGCTGAATGAAAAGGACCTCTCAGAGTAGAATTAAAGTTAGAAATGCACCCCCGGACTGTGCTAGGTGAAAGAGAGTCTCGTTGTGGTGATCACAGGCAGATAGCACGAGAAGAAGCAGATCCAAAGGTGTCACAGCTTCCAGAGGAAGTCAGGCTGTACTCCAGCACAGGGAGTGTGAGTCAGCCTTTACTCTCCATCCTGGTTTAATTTCAATTGCAGGGTACATTCATTTCAGCTTTTTCCCCAGCGTTTCCAAAAATGCCTGATTTTATGAATGAGTACAGAAATGCCCTGTATATAGCAGTAGATAGGACTCAGCTTCCTGAAAGTTGCAGACAATACAGACACTGTATTTCCAGTTCCTCCCAGGCATCTCGTGGTGGTAAGGATTATCTCTCCTTCAGATTTTTGGCTGTGATGTACTGTAACAGGCAGTATGAGAAGAACCACAGGTTGGTTAGCCCAAAGAAATGCCCTTCTTTTGTTATGACCTCTTTAAATTCATGCTGTAAACCCACTTGTCAGCTAGAAAGGAAATAAACGTCATTGCAGTTTGCATCTTGGGGAAATGAATGTGTGTGTGTGTGTGGTGCAAAGTGTCTGTGTGTGGATGCAGCTGATCATTTATTCCCCGTGAAATCTGACCATCGCTCCCTCATTGCAATGCCCTGGCAGACTGCCATGGAGTGGACCAGGTCGACCCCTCTGCAGTTTGCCACGGAGGTGCTGCTGCTTCTGTACCAGGAGTCCCTGTTCACGGTCCGCAGCGTCCATGAGCTGCTGTGGGGCTACAAGGACAGGCTGCTCTCCACCATCCACGTGCTGCATCCCGAGATCGACCCTGTCTTCGGGCTCTTCAACAAGGTAACTGGGTGGCCACGCCTGCTGGTGCTTTCCCTGGGGAATGATGGCACTGCTGCGGGGTGTGGGCTGTGAGAGGGGTGTGCCTGGACTGAGCCAGGAGGTAGGGATAGCAAAGGCGTGCTCCCTCTTCAGTTTGCCTGCATCTAGGCACTGGATGGGAGGTATGGATAAGCTTTCCAAGGACAACCCCCTCCACTATTTTGGGTGTTTGCTTGAATAACATGGGCTTTGTGGGGCCACTTGTGAAAACTGTTAGAAAAACGCCCTGATTTCCTTAGTAATTGACTGAAATTGGATGTTATTTCTGTGCTGCAGCCATTCCTGGCTTCCACAGTGTTTCTGGTCATTTTGGGCTGTGGGGAATCCTTGCTTCTTGGAGATGTCTGCAGTGCTGAGGTTATTTCTGTGGGATTATTTTCTTCCTGAGGGCTCTTTATTCAGGGGCAGCTCTCAAAGGGAGAAAAGGCTCATGTGGAGTTGTATTTCCTGCAGTTGGGAGGTGTAAGGCTCTTGCTTGGTCACTTCCACCTCGTTCCTGTACAAGGTGGAGATGAACTGCACAGATCTCGGGGGCAGTCCGTCATTCCTGGGGTGGATTTGGAGTAGTGACAACTTCAACTCCACCCCATTGCAGTGCCTTTGCCAGGTGCTACAGAATGAGTGGAGCCACTGAAAACTGTATCTGTTTGCAGATGAACGGAACTGATGATGGAGAATATGTTTTCCTGAGTGGGGAAACGAGCTACCTGAACTTCTCCAGGATTGTGGAGTGGAAAGGAAAAGAGTAAGTTTTTCAGAGGACTATTGCCTCTGTCAGAATCTGCCCCTTGCTTGCCTGGTGCCTGTTTAAAGAGACTGTAGGTGCAGTTTAAACCCATTTCAAACCCTTTTCCTGTTAGCAGAGCTGAGGCAAGAGGAATCAGCACTGTACAGGTCTGATTCCCATTTGCTTAGGCCGGGAGCTGGCATTGCCTGACTGCTGCTTGGAGATCTTTTAGCCCTTGCTCTCTTTGTTTCCCTTTGTTCAGGTCCTTGAGCTGGTGGACAACAGAGACATGTAACATGATCAATGGCACAGATGGGACATCCTTTCACCCGCTGATCAACAAAGATGAGAGCATCTACATCTTTTCTTCTGATTTCTGCAGGTAAGGAGAGGACAGTGTTGCTCAGACTTTAAAGCAGAGCATTTATGTGCATTCCTCTTGAGCTGTCACGTTAGGCTGGTGGTTCTCCTCCTGTGATTTCATTTAACAGTAGCAGTGTCCTGCATTCATTCGTGGTGGGAAGGATGAGTTACAGAAAAAAAACCTCCCAGTCTGCAGCAAGTTAAGGATGTGTTATTTCAAAATGAAGATTTGTGAGGGAAAAATCTGGAAGGAAACCAGAAGGACAGACTGCACTGCAAGGCTAGTAAGGAGGGGAACTGAAGGATTTATATGAACTTTCCTTAAGCTTATTGCCTCCAAAGTCTTCCTCTGTGCTGTGCTTTTTTAGAGAACCCAGGTTGCCCTCTTCAGAGATTCATGACTTTACATGATACTGTCTGAAATGTACCGAGAAAATCTTGGTGTTTCCTTCCTTACCTAACGCCTTGTCTCCCCTCTTGCTGATTTCCCGGTGTGTGGAGAAGAAAACCAATCTGAAATTATTTAAATCAATACAGATGGGTGTTAGGCGAAATTCAGGACGTGCCAGATTGCTCTGTCTTCCACAACCATGTTCCTTTCCTGGTCCCTCTCAGCAGAGGTACCAGCACTTACACAACATGCAATAGTGCTATGGGGACCGTCTGTTTTGTGCAGCAGCAGGATGATGAGATGTGTGTCTGCTGATCAGAGCCTATTAAATTCCATACAGAAGGTGTTGGGAATGCAAACCGGGGCCGACACACAGGCATCAGCAGGGAGACGCGTGCAGCTGGCCCCGGTGTGTGCTGCAGCCTGACACACCTGGCTCTGCTTCCCTGCAGGTCCCTGTTCCTGGTGTACGACAGCTCCGGAGCCGTGGCCGGGGTGCCCACGTTCCGCTTCGTGCCCTCCTCCATGGTGTTTGCCAACACCTCGGTGAACCCCGCCAACGCCGGCTTCTGCGTGCCCGCCGGGAACTGCCCCGGCACCGGCGTGCTCAACGTCAGCGTCTGCAAGCAGGGTACAGCCGAGCTGCAGGGCCGTGAGGGGCTTGTCCCAGAAACACTGGGGGTTTGTGGCTCCACAAGGGGCCCTTCCCTTCTCTGTAAACGGCTCAGAGCTGTGAGGTCCTCAAAGGCTTCCCTGAATCCTGCTCGGCCTTTTTTTAGGTGGTGACTTGGTGCTTTTGCATTCCAGGTGCTCCAATATTTCTCTCAGCTCCACATTTTTACCAGGCAGATCCAAAGTTTATAGAAGACATAGAGGGCATGCATCCCAGAAAAGAATACCATGAGACATTTCTGGACATCAATCCTGTAAGTGCAGCCTTTTTTCAAGGGTTCTGTAGGTGAATGGATCCAAGCACGTGGGTTTAGGTCACCTCCTTGGATGGTGTGTACTGGCGTAGTCCCATTGACCTCAGGCAATCTGTACTAGTTCCACGATGCTGGATGGAGTGGGAGATCCCTTTGGGTCAGCTGTCCTGTCCCTGTCCCCTCCCAGTTTCCCACACACCCCACCCACTCACTGGCAGGGCAGTGTGAGAAACAGAAAGGGCCTGGAGGCTGTGCAAGCACTGCTCAGCAATCACTGGAACATCCCTGTGTTACCCACGCTGTTTTCATCACAGTTCCAAAACACAGCCTCATACCAGCTGCTGTGGAGAAAATTAATTCTCTCCCAGCTAAAACCAGTACAGCAGTAATGTCTACACCCCCACATATAAATGTGGGTCGAGGGAAGGAGCACAATCACGAGCTGCCTGGTTTACAGAAACAGTGCTGTGACTCATTGGGCTGTTATGCGCAGCTAAAGCGGGAGGAAATTCCACAGCTCCTCTCCTAAGATCCAGTGCAGATCCTGCTGTGTGGTGTGTACCAGGTTCTTCCTGCATTCTCACAGTTCTCATTCTTTCACTTTTACTTGTTGAGATTGACATGATGACATGTTTCCTTCCTTTCTCCACAAATAGCAGCTGCTAAAGCACTGGGACTGTTAAACAAGTTAGGATGTTGGTTAGCTTGGCAGGCTAATGCCCCTTCGCTTGCTTTAGCCGGATTATTAACAGGTGTTGGTTCAGTAAGGCACACTACACTGCAAAATAGAGCTGCTGTTGATTTTTTTGTTGCTAGCACATGAACATGGATGTGAGGATTTTGATAGAGTGTCTTGTATGAATTTGTCTGATCGTTCAAAATCCATTCATGCCCACATTAAGGAATTACAAACAAACTTGTCAAAATTGCATGAAGAATCAGAATCTGATTGGCTCAATAGTTTGTTTGGCAATTGGCAAATTGCAAGATAGATCAAAAATCTGCTTAAAATCAGATGCCTGATCCTATTGGTTATTTTTTGCATCCTGCTCATGGTGCCGTGTTTATTGTCTTTTATGCAAAAGGCTCTACAAAAGTCAATAAACGCGGTCTTTGTAATACAAAAACAAAAGGGGGGACCTGAGGAGACTGACAGCTGGACTGACAATCTCACAGAGTCAGACCTGAAACCAGTCAGAATTTACCCGTGAGGATATTACAGTGAAATTCTGCAGCTGTAGTAAAACCCACAGAGAAGGCCAAGAAAATAATCAGTGAGAGAAGATGTTCTGGGTACAAGGGGAGGATGTTCTTGTTATGGGACACTGAGAGTGTACAAGGAAGAGCTTGTGGATAACATGCAGCAAGGATACCTTTGCTTGTACAGCTGGTTGTTTACTGCCTGAATGGTCACTGTTTGTTAGACAGCCTTGGCATTGTTTGCTAAGCAGCCAATCTTAAATTAGGCCACAGCCACTGTGAAGAGGTATAAGGATAGCAGTAGAGAAAACACAAAATCTTTCGACCTTTCTCAACCATGGATTATGACTAGTGTGGCTGTTATGTCCACCTCAACTACAGCCACATTGACTTGGTTTTTTGACACTTTATTCCTTTATCTCCTTTAATCCCCAGCTGACGGGGCTCGTCCTGCGGGCAGCCAAGCGGATGCAGGTCAACGTTCACGTCCGAAAATTACCTGAATTTTTGTGAGTGTTCTCTGCTGCCGGGTGGGCGTTTCAGATCTCAGCTGATACTCAGAATGAATTTTTCTGCAGTGTTCGGATAGAATATGGGTTGGAGAGAGGAAGTGTGAGAGAGAAGTCCAATCCAATCTCAGTTTGAAGGGGCAGTATCCTCTCCTCTCAATCAGACTCTCCAGTTCCACCTGCAGAGTAAAGAATGCTGTATGGTAGCTACTCCTCCTGCTCAGCTGCAGGGCTGATGTTTGTTTATTGGCACAGCTTGGCTGTAATAACTAAAATAGAAGTATTTTATCTGCCCAGTTCCCCTTGGGAGAGCCAGTGATGTTCCTTCAGGCTTGTTTCCCAGTGCCCAGGAGCCGTCACAGTAACACAGCTGCTGCCTGAGCTGGGATTCCACATGTGCCAAATGTTGGGGGATTTTTGCTCCTGTGCCTGTGTTGCTTGGACAGTAGTTCTGTGTTTTACAAATAGGAGTAACCTTCCACATTAGCTTAGCTCAATTCCTGCTGCCTGGCACAAATCTGTCACTCAGTAACGAATGAGCCCCAGATGGATCCCTGTCTTTCAGTGCCCACCAAGTCCCAAAATATGCCCTGCTCCCAAACCAGAATTTATCCATCCTGGAGATGGAGATTGTCCTACTCCAGCAGGGAGGTGAAAATCCACAGCAAAAAGGAACAGCCCAGGGGTTTTTTAGGGACACTTTCCTTGTTCATTGTTGTTGTATAATCTGTCTTCAGAACCCTCAGGTTGAAAATTTCCAAACCCATAATTTTTTATTATTGCTTTTTTTTCCACGCAGTGAAACAGGCAACATCCGAACGCTGATTTTCCCAGTGATGTATATAAATGAGGTAAACGGTTTTGTTATGTCTTTCCAGCACTGTGGCATGTTAATGCTTGTAAAAATACCCTCTGAGCTAGCCAGAAAACAAAATGCTGATTTTCTTGTTGTTTTGTACAGTGATAGACAGGAAGCTGTTGCTGTTCCTTAACTGACACCCTTCTGCTGCTTGTTGTAGGGTTAAGTTCAGCCCGGCCAAACACTCTTAAGTCAGACATTCCTTTTAAACTCAAAGGAGTTGGCCATGAGGAAAAGGGCTGCTCAGACAGAGGCAGGACTTCAGAAGATCACACCTTTCTTTGAGTCATCTGTTGTCAATATTCCTGTGCTGTAGTTGGATCACTGAATTAATTGGATGCAGGGGGGACTAGTTTTGATGACATAACACTGTTTTTCCAGGCTTGTATTAGTCCATTCCTAAACCAAAAGTTAAAAATCCCTGTTTTCCTTTGAAATACAGACTAGGTGATCCTTCTGGCCCCTGGAAGAATTTTTAGGGGGAAAGTATGCCAGGAGGCAATGAAGCAGTGATTGAGAGTTGCGGGAGTGTTGTTTCCCTGCCCTTCACAAAAGTGATCTTCTAGAAAGCACAGAAATAAATAAACCTTTTTTTTTCCCCCCCTTCATCTCTCTCTGCTCCAGAGTGTTCTGATTGATGAAGCATCTGCCAGCAAACTCAGGCATGTCCTGCTAGAAGCCAGTGTTGTGACTGGGATCCCCTTTGTGATCATGGCTCTGGGGATAGTTTTTGGGATTGTTTTCATTGTGCTGGTGTGCAGGTCCCGGGGGATAAGTGAAGAGGTAAGCAGCACTCAGATTTGACTTTGCTTGCTGTACATCCGCCTGCATTTGATTTTTCTTGTGGTTAATTTTACCATTTGGTGTCTTTCTGCACGTGTTTTTATTTTGTTTTTGTTGGAAATGACCTTTCTAGGGAGGGGAAGTTTTAATAGACTCAGAATAAACGCGCCAAAGCAAAGGAGCGGAGTTAATCTGAGAAGCCTGGTAAGGCAGGTCCTGTCTCTGTGCCCAATTCCCTTGCCAACAGTAGTGAAATAAATCAGCCTGTCTAGAGGACCCTGAAGGATAAGATGCAAAAGCTCCACCATATTTGAGGACAGATTTAGTTGGTGTCAGTGTTCTCAGCAGAACTGCGTTGTGGCAGTGGATTATTTTCCAGAATCAGAATGCAAATTTGTGGCCAAAGAACAGATGAATTGCACAGACAGCAGCAGCAGAAACTGTTCTCCAGTATTCTTTATTTACAAGGCAGCTTGTAAATCTGTTTATGAGAAGTTCTGTCCCACATGACACGCTGGCATAAAGGTGCTTGTCAGGGTGAAAGCTGACGCCAACCTTTCACCATAAAAGGGTTCAGATGACACCAAGCGTGGAGCCTTTGGCTAGAGGAATAGCCTGGGTTCTCTAGGAGGCTGTTTTCTCCTCATAGTTGCTGTGGGCTTACTGTGGTCTCACGTGTTTGATGTTCCCTAAATGCTGTCTTACAACTTCCCTCCGTGCCTGGGGGACCCCTCTGGATCAGTGGGTCCCACTGCCTCCCATCCCCATGTACTTCAGGGTCCTATGTAGGACAGACTGGTTCCCTTCCCCTTCCTCTCCCCCTTCTCCTCCCCCTCCCCATTCCCCTTTCCCTTCCCCTCCCTGTCCCATCCCGTCCCTGTTAGCAGCAGCTCAGCCAGGATGTCAATCTGTCCCACTGCCCAAGGCCTGACCCAGAAGTTCCTGCCCCACCCTACATGCACAGCTTCACACTAGCTCTCTTGGATGTGCTGGAACACTCTACAGGGGTCAGAGTGACAAAGGGACACCTGCATTCCATGCTTTTCCGACTTTGCTTTTGTTGCTTTTCCTGCAAACAGAGGTAATCCAGCAGTGTACAGCTCTTCTTGTGATCCTTGGGTGGTTCAGGCCTTCCCTCCTGTGTCAGGTGCTACAGCAGGTCCCTGCCCAAGCTGCCACCCACCCTCTGGTGCTTTCTTAGTGCAGCCCTGGCTCTCTTAGAGGGAATTCTCCTTAGAAGTAGGAGCTTTTCCCTTCCCTGCTTGGAGTGTGGGCAGCCCGGCTTCCCGTGGTGGAAGGTCTCTCACGGCCACTTTAACTTGCTGTGGTTTTGTTCTTCCAGAGCACTGAAGAGGAGAGGTCCCCACTCATCAGGACGTCTTAGTAGATTTTCTTTACCCTGTGAGCTTGGAGAATAAACCATTAGAGCTGACCTAACACCAGCTGTCCCCTGTGGAGGCACGGTTGTGTCCAGCGTGACTTTTTGTGGGACAGAGGTGGAAGAGACTCTGCACTGTCAGCCAGGGAGGAGACTTTTTTCTCGCCAGCTACGTTACAACTTTAAAACTCCGTTTTAAAACTGCTCCAGATCCTGCTTTTCTCAGCCTTGCCCTCTGTTTGTACCTGCGCTGGCAGCCACAGAGGATCAGAACCACTGGATGGGCGACCACAAGCCGGCCTGATTCCCTACAGGAGCGGCGCAGGTGGTGTTTGCAAGCGGCCTTGGCAATGTGGACGGCGTTCTGGGAATACAGCAGGCTCCTGGAGGGCCCTGGGACAGGGACAGATTGGCTGTGGGCCGGGTGGTGTCCTGTCTGTAACGTGTCCTTACTGCGGTGTGCACCGAGTGTTTGTTATTCATGTCCCTGCTCCTGTCACAGCACATGTACAACTAATCCAGCCCAGAGCGGAGCTTTGCGCAGCGTCTGTAGCTCCAGTGCAACCGAGCCAGCGGCTGGAAGTGCTTTTCCATGCAAACCACCTAACTGTTCCCACTCTGCTCGTTAGCCAGGCTTTTCTCCTTCAGGTGTGGGGTTTGTTCTGCAGCTTCAGGCACCGCAGCTCAGCGCTGTTCTTGGGGTGGAGGGGACAAAGCTGGTGGGTGTTGTTGTGGGGGTTTGGTGGGAATGCAGACTTGGCATGTTTGGGATGAGAGTACCCCTCCGTGTTATGGACAGGGTCCTGAGAACTCCTGACACTTTTTTTACTTGTGAAACAAAAACTTGTGTTAAAAGTCACAAAGGTTTCCCCCCCTCCCCGATTAAAAGAATATTCTCATCGAGGAATGTTTCCATAGGTAGTGAAATACGTTCTTAAAATGTGTCATTGTCTTCTAAAGAGGGGCACTGGCATTTGCTTTGTTTGGGCTTGGTTTCGGGTCTTTTTCTTGGCTGGTGCTCCGGTTTCTTCCCTGTGAGGGTGGTGAGGCCCTGGAATGGATTCCCAGAGAAGCTCTGGCTGCGCCTGGATCCCTAGAAGTGTCCAAGGCCAGGTTGAACGGGACTGGGAGCAATCTGGGACAGTGGAAGGTGTCCCTGCCCAGGGCAGGGAGCGGAGCAAGATGGGCTTTAAGGTGCCTTCCAAACCTAACCCTCCAGGGATTCTATGATGGCACTGTCATCCCTTCTCCCTCTTACCCCAAGTGTTGTTTTCTGGGAATAACCCTGGGAAAACATTTTGGGGACTGGCTTTGCTCTGCTTTTCCTCAGGTGTTGCTGCTTTTCACAGCATCCTGGGATCCTTTGGGTGCAGGTAACCCAGGAATGTGTCCGGGGCTGTTCGGAATGTCTCCAGAGAGACTCCACGACCTCCCTGAGCAGCTGTTCCAGCGCTCGGCCACCCCCATGGAAAGAAGCTTTTCCTCATGGATGTGGGGTGTCTGTGGGAGTCGTCCCTGGGAAGAAGCTGTGTGATCTCCCCTCCTGGCTGCCCGCCAGGTCCTACAGCGGGAACTGTGGTCCCCGTGCTGGGGAATCCAGGGAATGCCGCCAGGGCATGCAGGGATGGGGAAACCCCATGCTGGGGTGAGCCCACGCTCAGGCTGAGCTCTCAGCGACCTGGAGCTGAGACTATTTCCCCCCACGCGAGCCTTTTTTATCCCTGTTTAGCGCATAGCAGGACATTTCCCTCGCCCCGGATAATCGCGGAAGAGCTGTTCGGCTTTATTACCCTTCGTTTCCCCGTGTCCCGTGGGACAGTCCGCCCCTCCCGCTGCCCGCAGTGGTACAGCCCGCCGGCGCGCGCCGATTGCGTCACCACGCGTCTCCCACGCCACCCGGAAGCGCTTCGGCGGCGGCGGCAGCGGAAAAAGCGGCTCGTGCGGCCGGTTGTGTTTGCGGCTGGACCCGCCGCGGGGGCCCGCACGCGCCTGCTGCGGGGGTCTCCGCCCGCCGTTCCACGACCGGCCCCATGGCCTTCAACTTCGGCGCCACGGCAGGAGCCGGGGCCGCCAACCCGACCGGTGAGTGCTGGGGCGGCGGAGCGGGGCGGGGCGGGGGGAGCCGAGCAGCGGGCAGCGCGTGCCCCCCCCCGCCAGTGAGAACAGCGGCCGCCTCAGAGGGCCGCGCGTGCCCCCCGGCCAATGGGGATAGCGGCGGCGGCCCGCGCGTGCTCCCCTCCTGACCCCCCCCCCCGCCAATGGGAACCGCTGGGGCCGGCAGCGCGTGCCCCACCGCCAATGGGGAATCACGGCCGCCTCGGAGCCCCGCGCGTGCCCCGCCGCCAATGGGAATCGCGGTCCCCTCAGGGACCCGCGCGTGCCCCCCCGCCAATGAGAACGGCGGTGGCGTCCCGCGCGTGCCCTGCGGCCAATGGGAGCGGCGGTGGCCGGCAGCGCGTGCCCCCCGGCCAATGGGAGCCGCGGCCGCCTCAGAGGCGCCGTCCCGCGCCCCGCCCGGCCCCCGGCGGGCCCGGGAGCTGCTCTTCGGGCATTGGCGATGAGGTGGTGCAGGTCCTTCGGATCAGCCTTTTCCTTGCAGTAATGTCCTCGTTTGGATGAGATGCCCTTGGAAGTTCACTTTTGAGCAAGGTAAAAGACAGTGGTTAACTTGTAAAGGAAGATCTTTTCCCCTCTTCTTTTTGTCACTGTCAGTCATGGTGAAGTGTAAGGCAGAGCTTTCCTTACCCTCACTTAGTTAAATCCTTTTTGGCTCCTAGGAGAGCATCTGAGCAAGTCCTTTGAATAGGATTCATCTTTATTGTAGTTAACTTGAATATTACTGTCTCTTCCACTCTGGAAGAATGTGTTTACACAGACTCTTTCTGGCCCCGTCTGAGAGTAAAAAATCATCTTGTGCTGCCTGTACACCGTGGCAAGGTTTATGACGCTCTCAGACCAATATCAGAGGGAAATCTGGCATCACACCTCAGGACTTCCCTTTGTCTGTCCGGCATGAACCTGTTTCAGCTGCATCCCGGGGGTGCTGGGTGCATCAGTATGTCCAGCAAGGCTGAGGTGGGCAGATTTTGGCAATAGAACTTGGATAAGTCCACCCTGGAATACCTGCAGTTTGTGTGGTGCCTCAGCTGCTGGAGTTGGGTTTTGTGGTTATTCTGCTGTCATGTCTCTGAGTGTATTATTTGTATGAAGATAACGTACTCTCGCTTTCCTGATAGCTTATGAATTAATTTTGCTATTATATGTTACACGTAACACAGATGCAGCTGTATCGAGGATCTTAGGCTGTTAAAATTACTCTTAATGTGAATATTGAACCACAGAGATGGTTTCATGTAGGGCTTTGGAATAAGGTGGGGAAAAGCTGCTGCTTTTTGCACGGTATAATTGAAAAATAACATCCTTACAGCAGCAGTGTGTGGAGCTTTTAACTGTCCTCCTTGTGTCCAATAAATATTGTTTAATGCCAGTTAATGCCTTTTACTCCTGTTTCTAACTATGCCTATCTTGCCCACGGGGATGGAAAAATGCTTCAACTTTTCTTTCCTGGACCTTCCTTTCACTCAGAACTAATGTTGCCTTGCTCTTTTTCTGCTTCCCGCTCGTCAGGATTTGGTGGGCTTGAAACTGCAAACTCCACTGCCAGTGGGTTTAATTTTGGGGGTTTCGGATTAACTGCTAATCCCACGGTGAATTTTAATATTGGGAATTTCGGTGTTTCCACTACCTCAACTCCACCATTCAATTTTGGTAACAGTCTGGCAAGCGCAGGTAGATAACGCGTAAATATGTGTTCCGTGGTCAATGTTACCAGCAGGGGTCCAAGAATTACATCCCTAACTGGGAATCTCTGTCCACTACTGATCTTCATATCCAGCGAAGACTGGCAATAAAAGCTCTGGAAATGGAATGGGTTTGAGAGCCATAGGCTTGTAGGGGTTTTGCCTGTTAAATTCTCAAGGAATAGTTTTTGAGGAAAAATAACCCTGTAGCCAAAAGTCTCTGAAATGGGAATGAATCCAGGCGATCCCGAGCAATCCCAGGGCTGGTCCCTGTGCCGCATTTCCTGACATGAGATTCTTGGACTACTGCAGTCATGTTTTCATCTTCCCCCGTGTCTCCTCATTGGCCTTGCGTTGGCTGTCATGAATGCACCACACCTCAGTAGTTTCTGTGGAGAAACACATTACATACGACCGGCACAAAGTCAGAGCCCAGCTGTGACCTGTTCCCCGAATGCCGCTGTGCATCCCAAGACCACCCTGCCCCAGCTGCCAGAGATGCTCAGTGCTCCAGGGAGGGCCCTGCATGGGATGGGTGCACTTGGGGGGTGGTTGAGAAAGCCTTTTGTGGCCCCATGGAGATCCATCAGACCTGAGCGATCAGCTGATGTAATTTCACCTTAAGTCTTTCCCGTTCTGTATAAAAACACTGGACTGGATGGATTTCTAATGCTTTTGTGGGTGTGGAATTTGCCTGGGGGTCCTGTTACCACTGCTCATATAGGAATTCCATCCATCCCACAGTGTCATCGCTCTCTGTGTCAGCGCCTCTCATCTGTTTTGTGCACCCCAGGGATCTCATTGGGGTTTATTTGCTGTAAACACTCTTGGCTGGATTTCTTTAGCTTCACTTGAGCTGCTCCGGTAGAGACCGTGCATAGTCAATTTGATACTTAATTTGATACTTAATTTGATACTTGATTTGTACTCTCGGGTCCCTTTTCAAGAAAGGATGACTAAATTTGCTATGAGTACAAAGGTACCTAAAAATGGTGTGAACTGCTGGTGCTGCTGCCAGGGTGTCCCACTTGCTGGCAGGACTGAAACATGGGTGTTACAGGGAACAACTTCTTGTGCCCACTCACATTGAGATGTTTGCTGAATAGAAATAAAATGCAATTGCATATCGCCTTTGGTTTATGCTTTTCATTTTGTTCATGGACAGGAGGACTGTGAGTGTAATAGACTAAAGGACTTTTTTTTTGCTTTTGACATGGGAATTAAGAGAGGCAGCATCTTTTTGACAAATCCTTTGTAGCAGACTGTCGTCTTCACTTGAACACATGTAAAAGCAGCATGAAACACAGGCTGGTCAGCACTCCACAGGCTGCATCTTGGGCCAGCGCTGTTGGCACCACTGGAGCTCAGGTGCTCACATAGGTCCTCTCCTGCTGGTCAGTGACTGCTTTTCCTGAAAATTTGTGGAAGGCTGATTGCTTTTGCATCCATCTTCCTATACTAGTGGTTGAACCTCCAAATGAGATGTAATGGGGAGGATCATTGGGGAAACAAGGCTTAAAAAAAAAAAGAACCCTGTAGAATTTTACCTGTAAATTTTGCCTGTGTGTACCCTGGCCTCAGGCTTTGATTTGTTTCCAGAGGTTAGGACTGTTTGTAAAGTTCACAAAACATCAGGTTGCTTACTAAACATTTAGCAGTGACATTGGCCAGAAGTATTCCTGAGAATATAGTACTGTTAGTTGTGTCTCTCACTGGGGAAAGCACATCCCTCTGGTACAGGAACAAGATGTCAGATGACTGCTGCCTTTTTATTTGCTTTCTTAACCCACCATACAAGTTTTGGCTTTGTGGTCCGTGTTTTCTCCCCGATTTCCTTGGACAATGAACTCGATCCCCATGATCAGTGTGAGCTACATGCTTGTGCCATGTGACATCCATCTGTCAGCACCTGTTCTCATAACACCCGAGGCGTGCGGTTGGTTGTCGTGTTGTGCCCAGCTCCAGGGGCCGTGTGCCACTGCCTCACTGCAGTCTGTGTTTGGCAGGTGCCTTCGGAGGCTTCGGGACAACCACCACCACTGCGGCACCAGCGTTCAGCTTCTCCGCTCCCACCAATACCGGCACCACTGGTAAGGACTGAAGGACTGGCTTTAGAACAAATCCAGGAGTGCTTTGGATTGCATGGCTGCTATGCTCTTTTTCTCAATAACCATCTGTTTGTTTCCCCAGGACTCTTTGGTGCTACCCAGAACAAAGGCTTTGGATTTGGTACCAGTTTTGGCACAGGAACTGGAACTGGCTTGGGTAGTGGGTTGGGAACTGGGCTAGGCTTTGGAGGCTTCGGAACCCAGCAGCAGCAGCAGACCAGTGAGTATGGCCTCTGGATTTACCTGTCCCTTAGCAGTGAAAGCATAAGACTGCCACCTTCAGTTGCTCAGGTAGTGGGACAGAAGTGTATTGTAACAGGAGGCTGTTAAACTCTTAAACCAGAGCTCAAGCGGGTCCCTGAGCTTCACCCTTGAGCTTCCAACAATATTTACCCCTTTGGTTTCGTGCTGGTAGAAATTGTAGTTAGAGAATTGGTGGTATTGCAGTCACAGCATTACTAGAAGGGGGAGGAAAAAGGCACTGAGGTTAATTTAAATGGCAGTTGGATGATGAGCAGCTGCAGGCTCTGAGTCTGCTGAGTTTGTAACAGCCAACCTGCCCTCAGATTTGGATATTGAGAGTGCCAGACGATGTCATGGATCAATACAGATGTCTCGCTTAAAAAAAAAAGAAAAATCTTCTAATGTAGCATTCAGGAACTTTTGTTGTAGATGAAGAAAACATGGTCTGATTTTAATTCATTTATTCACTCGGTGTTTTTATTTTGCTTCTCAGAATGTGGTAAGAAGTGATGCCAGTGATAGGCAGATGTAGATGATAGCATGGTCATGGTTGGTCAAGCAGTTAATTTGTTTCTCTTCATCCCACCCAGCACTAGGCAGCGGGCTGTTCAACCAGCCTGCCCAGACACCTGCTCAGTCCAACCAGCTCATCAATACAGCCAGTGCCCTCTCGGCCCCAACACTCCTGGGAGATGAAAGGGATGCCATTCTGGCCAAATGGAACCAGCTCCAGGCCTTCTGGGGCACGGGCAAAGGATACTTCAACAACAACATTGCTCCGGTGGAGTTCACGCAAGAAAACCCCTTCTGCAGGTTTAAGGTATGGTGTTGTTCAACTGCCCACAAAGGGCACTGATGCCCTTACTCTGCTGAGTCTGAGCATCTCATGGGTGTTAAATCAGATTTTGTCACCGGTAAGAGTATTCTGAAACAGTATTTTTCCAGGTAATCTGCACAGTTCTGATGCATACTCATTAAAAGGTTCGAAGATGCTGGAAATCTGGGTGGTGTGGAGGGACTAGATAATGAGCCCAGATGTGGATCATGAAAGTAACATTTTCATGTGCTAGCATTCAGGTTAGTGTGTGTGTATGTGGAACAGATCTATGGAAATTAATTTTAATGTGTATCTGTGTATGTTACAATGTGACAGAAACGATTTTAAATAACCTTCTTGTCTTGTGAACATTTGGAATAAGAACTTCAGGGTCTTTCTTCGTTGCTTTGTCTAGGTTAAAGTAACTCTCTATGAACCTGGCCCGTGCCAGGTTTAAAATCCACCAGCCTTCTTGTGCCTTTATCCTTGTCAGTGCTCATGCTGACTCCATTCCTTGTACGGAATCGTCAGCGGTTCCAGATCTTGTTTCTCATGTTGACAAAGAATTCATGGCTCTTCATCCTCCGCAAATCCCGCACCTGCTGACTGGTCTTGCTAAGCCTCAGGCTTGTAAGAGGATTTAGGGCAGGCGTGGCGATAGCCTCCTTCCCTGAGCTCGTTCTTTGGAGTGCATACTTTGTGACCTGAATGTAGGTTAATACTTAATTAAGCCTAGTGTTGATTATGCACATTGTGATACTTCTGTAAAATTTTCTCAGCAGCTGTGCATGCCTAACAAATGTTGGGTTTTGTTGCATCACCTTTTTCAGTCTTACCTTGAACATTTTGTTGGCAATGCACCTGAAAGCTTATTTTCTTGTAAGTTGTTGTCTGAAATTGCTTTCACTGTTTCTGGGCTTTGAAAAATTGTCCAGTGTAAGTTGTGTGATGCAAAATCGGTTATTTTAGAGTTTCATTTACCAAAAAGAAGAGTTTTCAGGTTAGACAATGCCAGATACTAGGTTTCCTCTTGTCCCTGTGACTGGAGTGTTTCTGATGCCATGAATTCACTTGCCTTAAGTGATATACTGACAAGTTCCATCTGTGCCAGCAGATGCCTGTGAAAAATAGGGGAGAAGGTGGCACAGGGATAGGAACAAAGCGTCATAAGCTAGTTTGGTTATTGCCTCTGGAAACATCAGGCATCTGATAAGAATGACGCATTACCTGAAGGGTTCCCCAGGAATCCACTTGTACACAGTTCCAGCTCCAGACCAAGAAACGAGTGCTGCTAAGGTAAGTGGTACAGGGCGTTGTTTGAAGGACCGCTGCGAAGAAAAACAAATCCGTTCTAGTTTGAAAACACTGTGTTGCATAAAGAGATCATGGACAAGTTATGTATTTAAAACAGAAATACCCGAGGTGTCATGTGCTTAGAAACAAATTCTTCCTTAGCTATCTATCACTGTTGTGCTCCATGACAGGATGGCTGATTCTGCAAGGCTCACCATGGCAGGGGATTACCCTCTGCTGACAAGACCGGGCTCCTTGGCATGTCCTTGACTCCTTTCTCTCTTCAGCTAAACTTGTGCAAGAGGAAAGGTGCAGGTCACCCACCCACATGCAGTGTCAGGGCCTCACAAAGCCCCTGCTGTCCACCCTGTCACCAGTGCTATGTTGGGGTGACAGCTGACGGGCAAGAGGAGGTGAAAGCTGCTGCTCTGCTTTTGCATGTAGTAAAGTCGGATCCTCTGGTTCCATTTGCAATTTGGAAAAAGGGTCAGTTTGTAAAATGTTCCTGATTGCTGTTAGCTCTGCTGGGTTGGCAACTCCCCCGATGGGGAAAGGATACTTAAGAACTTTTTGTAAAAATCCAAACTGTTTCAAAAGCTGCTCTACTGATGGCCGTGTGAGAGAATGATTTAAAAGGGGATTGATTTTATGTTCCTGCAGCTCTGAATACATTGTGAGTTCAATATTGAACCAGTTGCTCTAAAAATGGAGGGATTTAGCCCCTCCCCTTCATGCCACAAGGATATGCTTGTAACGTATCTTCATTTGTCCTTTGTTCCTTGGCAGGCTGTGGGTTACAGTTTAATGCCCAACAACAAGGATGAAGATGGCCTCGTGGTCTTGGTGTTTAACAGAAAAGAAGCGGATATTCGAAGCCAGCAGCAGCAGCTCGTAGAATCACTACACAAAATTTTGGGAGGAAACCAGACCCTCACTGTCAATGTTGAAGGTGTTAAAACAATGCCAGATGACCAGTACGTGACCTTCCCACAGTGTTGCCTATTTCTATTGCATGTTAGAAAGGGTTGGTGCCTAAGTCTATTGTCTCCCGTTCTGCTTGATTTTAGATCTGTTCATCCTGACTTTGATCTGCGTCTATTATTCCTTCATGTAGTTTTTCCTAAGGCATTAAGTCCAGTACCTTTCCAGAGATTTTAGGTTATTCTTAATGTGGTACTAGTATCACCATAGAATATGGTGGTTAAAACTGGCGGGAGCAGAGAATGTAATAGTATTTACAGGTTTTCTCTCTCTCCCTTGCTGTGTTGAACCCTGCAGTTACTGGTACTTTACATCTCACTTAGCTAAAAGAATTTAAAAGTCAGATGGGAGAAGTGGTAGCTTGGATTTTGGGTGGTTCTGTATTGTGTTAGCTCCTACGTGCTGCTGGCCTTTTCCTGACGTTCCGCATTTTACCTCGCTCAGGACAGAAGTGATCATTTACGTTGTGGAGCGCTCGCCCAACGGCACCTCGAGGAGAGTTCCTGCAACGACCCTCTACGCCCACTTTGAACAAGCCAACATCAAATCATCCCTGCAGCAGCTGGGGGTCAGCCTGTCCATGGCCAGGACGGAGCTGTCCCCAGCACAAGTCAAGCAGCTCCTGCAGAACCCTCCTGCCGGTGCGTGGGCTGCGCCGTTTGGGCTCTCTGGGGAAAACGCGGGTGTCAGCCTGCTGGAAAACGCCTGTGAAAAGTACAAAAAAAAAAAAAAGTTAAAACTTAGCATAATCGTGTCCTGTACTCACTTGCTAGTTTTCAGATGGGTCTCTTAGCCTGTGTGTGTGGCCACAGGCAGTGCACATATAGCTTTGTTTTAGAGTAGTTAAGGGCTGTTTGTGCCATTTCATAAGGTGACTTACCTTTATGCCTGTAACTTTTATATATGTCTGTGTTTAGGATATAAAAAGTTATGAAGTCTGGATTGCAGAAGGAACTGGGCCTAGTCTTGCTGAAAAGTCAGAGCTAACTCCCACTGGGATTATTTTGCCAACTGGTTTGGTAGTTTGATCACTTAATTGCTGATTTTTTAATATTTTTTTGTTTTACACAATAAGCAACTTTAAAAGGACAGAATGACCCAAGTGTGGCATATAGTGGGAGCAGTAGGAATTTCTCCCTTTAAGATATGGATTGTCCAATGGGAGCACCTATGGGTTGTTCCTTTCGCCTGCTTTCCAACTGGCAGGAGTGCTTGACAGCCTTTGGGTCTGAATTTACTGCCCCTGCTCAGGACCAGGACTTTTAAAGAGCTACCCTAGTTTAATTAACCTTAATTTGTGTTTAATTAACCTTAATTTGTGTAACAGTCATTCGGGTTAGCACAGTTTGTAGGGTTTTTGTATTCCGTAGCATTTTTTCCTGGTTAGCAGCTGTAACATCTTTCTATTCAGATATCCATACTAAAAATCCTTTTTTTTTTTTTTTCCAGGTGTTGATCCTATTATATGGGAACAAGCCAAAGTTGATAATCCTGATCCTGATAAGTAAGTCCAATAGTCTGTCCAAGTATTGCAACAAGGCTTGGAAAGGGGAGAAAGGGATAATAATTGCATAGAACTCTTCAGGTAACTTGCAAGAAACTTACTCGAGTACAACTTGGCCAAGTGCTGATCTCCTTGAAAGCAGTGAAGATTACTGGGAGTGCCTGTCTTAATCCCTTCACCCATTTAGGCGCTTAGGAGCTGTCAGGATAAAGAGTCTTACTTGCATTACTTAGAGGTGTGGTGTCCTCTGTTACCCGGATTAGTTATTGTGATTTATTTTTTGCATCCATTATGGTTTTTTCTCTTTATTGCTGAAGGTGATGCACCTTTTTACCCTCCAGTGGTTACAGATAATTTGGGCTGATTTCTTTATGAAAAAGGAACAGGTTGTTGGGAATAGGGAGGACTCTAGAGCTTAGCAGAAGAAGATATGGTTACGTATTGATTTATAAAAGGCCAACGGGATCTGTAGCTTTATATTAGATTCTATTGATAATTATTAATCCTTACCACATGTCCAGTGTAAAACTTGTTGTAAGAAATATTTGTGTTCTGATAGGCTTATTCCTGTGCCAATGGTGGGTTTCAAGGAACTGTTGAGAAGATTGAAGGTCCAGGATCAGATGACCAAACAGCATCAAACTCGATTAGATGTAAGGTTACTCATCTTCATCATGAGCTGCTGTTGACAAAGGGTGTGCTACTAAATGCACCTCCCCTGTGTGTTCAAAACTGAAACAGGAACCATGTTCTTAATATATTCCTTTAATAGATCTTTTGCCTAAAAATTGAGCAGTGTGGTTTGACTTTTATTTGTTTCAAGTTCAAGCTTACTGTTTTGTTATAGGCTAATCCACACCAGCTCAATTTAAGTTGTATAGGCATGGACTTTTAAATTTGGGCAACCAATTTTACAAAATTGGCTTTCTGAAAATCCGGGTTGTGTATGAAAATAAACACAAAGGAGAGCAGTAGAGGTAGAAGAAAGCTTTCTAAAATCATCTGGGTCAAGGACACGAAGTTGCTGGGCTGTGTAGTGTCATGAAAATCACAGTTTTAAATCAGGACTAACGTGTTCTGTTAGCAAAAACTTCTCTGGCTTCCAGTTGACTCCCATCTCCTCTGCAGATAATATCTGAAGATATCAGCGAGCTGCAGAAAAACCAAACGACAACTATGGCAAAAATTGCACAGTACAAAAGGAAACTGATGGCACTTTCTCACAGAACTTTGCAGGTAACAGGGATAATCTAAATAAGTCCTTTGACACAGCCTGGTGCCAGAAGCAGTCTCAGGGGAAAGGAGAACCTGTGCCATCTTGTGCAGGCCAGTGCTGAAAATTATTCTGACTTCAGCTAACAAGTGTTCGTTTACGTACCAGGCAGAGCTGTCGGGGAAAGCTTCAGGGCTGTAGTACTTGAAAACCTTCTCTCTCGCTTACTCAGCAGCCGCAGGACTGCCCTGAGGTCGTAGAGTAGCAGAATAAATGACAGAACAAATCTACTGAGAAACAGGCTGAAGGAAGGGCAAAAAGATGTGGATGGGCTGGTGGGGAAAGGGACGAGCCAAGTGTTCTCTAATGAACATCAAAGGCATCTTTTGTAGGTGTTGATAAAGCAGGAGATCCAAAGGAAAAGCGGTTACGCCATTCAAGCAGACGAGGAGCAGCTTCGTGTACAGTTGGATACAATTCAGTGTGAACTTAATGCACCCACGCAGTTCAAGGTGAGTGGCTGATAAAGCCTGGCTAACAGCTCTGGGGTTTCCTCGCTGAAAACATGTCAGTTTTTCCAAACGAGGTCTAAATATTGGTTGTGGAAAGCTTTCTATCCAGCAGTGTTAGTAGGTTGTAGCATCATGCTCTTTGCTGCATAACCAATAGGTATTTCAGTAGTTTTGAGTTCTTGGAAATACTGGAGTTGCTTGCCCTCTGCATGTGCTCCTGAACATTTAACAATGGAATGAACAGCAATGCTTCCAACCCTGGAGACTCAAGGAATCGTAGATGCTGGAGCTCTGCCAGCTGTAGATGAGTTGTGTTTGATTTTAGCCTGTTTCTCTTCCCAGGGCAGACTGAATGAGCTCATGTCCCAAATCAGGATGCAGAACCACTTTGGAGCAGTGCGGGCTGAAGAGCGCTATTACATAGATGCAGACCTCTTAAGGGAAATCAAGCAAGTAAGTATCACTGGGTAGAATCCTGGCATACTCTTTGAACTTCATCACTTGAGCCAAACACACACCGACTGTATCTAGAATGTCATGTTCTTGCACTGTTTGATGAAGTCATCCTTTTTATTGGTCTCAGTGCCAGTGCACCAAGCTACTGTACAAAACCACTCTGTGGAGATAGGCTGTTGGTACAGACAATGCTGTTATTCCTTCCCCCGGAGAAATTATGTCAGGCTTTTCAATGTGTCAAGGCCACCGGTCGTGACACCTTGGAGAAATATTACTTAAGTGTGTGAAGCTGAACAATACTCACACTGGTTTCTGAACTATCTGCAGCACCTAAAGCAGCAGCAAGAAGGGCTGAGTCACCTAATCAGCATCATCAAGGATGACTTGGAGGACATCAAACTGATAGAACATGGGCTGAACGAGAGCATTCCCATCAGAGGAGGAGTCTTCAGTTGACTGGTGGAGGTTTACACAGAACATGGTAATCGAGTTTATGGCTCACCTTCCAAGGCTAAAACTGTTGAGGTAAAATAAAAGACGTATCTTGTAGGAAGAAAATGGTATTTTGGCTGTTACTTTTAGAATTAGCAAAGCCTCTTCTAAGCTTTTAAAATTGACCTTTGGAAGGTTTATATTTTATAAAGCTGTATATGCTTTAACAAAAGAAGGAAAACTGAATCTGTTCAGATACCATTTTACTATAAAACTATATGTACTATTGTACATTTTTTCTTTTTTTCTTCTTTTTTTTTTTTTTTACAACAGCATTGTCCTAAAAATGCAGTGCTGCGGGGATTGTTTCACTAATGACTCGGTTTGTGGAAAGCTCAGCCTGCTTTCGTGTTTCTGTCACAACAATCAAGTCACAGCATTGTGTAAACGGCTGATTTAAATCATTACAGGGATCTTTGTTGCTGTAACTGTGTTGTTCTTTGCAATACCAGTAGTTTACTGGGGCAAGCTGCAGACAGTTCATGTTTCCAGTTTCTGTCCTTCCTTTGGACTGCAAGGATCTGAAGGTTATGTTTTGGTCACTTTACGTATGTGAATTATACAAAGCTTTGCTGCCCCTCCAAGTAACAGAATGTCTGGACATTGTCTTCTGCCTTTTTTTAAATTGCCCAAGAGTAATAAATTCAGTCTGCCTTTGTAATGAGTGGTGTGTGGTGTTGGCTCTCAGTGGCATCAGCAAAGCGGTGACGCTGCTTACAACTCCAGGTAAGTGCATTTCACTCTGCACCGGGCACTGCAGGTAACAGGCTGTCAAACCCAGTGCCACAGAGCTGCTTGGCAGCCTCAGTCCCCAAACCAAAATGAGGGGCATGACCCTAGGATCCTACCTGGTAGCAAGCATTGCAGCACAGGTGCCTACTCACTCCATGCTGTAGAGAGAGACTTGCTTTTTCCCCTCAGTATGAAATTCACTGAAAAAAACTGAAACAGAAAACCAGCGTTCCCTGCAGTAGGAGTTTGTACAGCAGAAACAAATGTGGAGGAGGAAGAATCATTTTGTTCATTAGCCATCAAAATTAATTCCATTCATCAAATTTGAAGGATGGAAAAACAGAAATACAGCTGTAGTGTGCTGAGACCTGTATTGTGCATTTGAGAGTGTGTGGAAGCATGGTTCCACTACAATTGAAAATGATTATGTGGAACTCCAGTTAAGGGGAACAAGAATTAGTTTCCTTTTGGAAGCACAGTTCCAGTTAATAAACTGTCTGCACTGGGTAAGAGGCTCTGTGGGAAGTTCAGTGAGACTAGAATTCTCTTTTGGGGGCTGAGGTAGCAGTCTTAAGTGGAGTCTTCTGCCATGGCACCCCTGCTAGACTGTGCTGCGTATATTTGAGAAATATATTGTTCCTTGTTTTGGAAACTTCACGCCCCACCCCACTTCACTTAATAAGCTGTAGTCCTACTATGCTTTGAAAATAACTTCAACATCCAGCATCAGCTTCTTAGCAGAGGGCTACTTGATCTACTTCCCTGGGCTTTGAAAATTAAATTATCTCAATAGATTTCTTAAACTTGAGTGCCCCTGCTAGAGACAGTGTTGCACATTTGAGGCATTTCTTGTTCCCCAACATACTGCTCTACTGCATGTACTTAGTAGCTCCAAACTTCCAGAACAAGCTTACCACAGCAGAGGAACACCAGCAGGGAAGTAGGTATCACCACTGGAACAGCACTGCTGCTCACAGAGTTGACTAGAGAAGAAATGAACAACCAAGAAACAGCAATCTAGAAAAAATGGTTTATTAAAAGGAAAGCTGTGATCAAACAGGTGCTACGTCCTTAGAACACTGCCTACAAGTAATACCTTTACTTCCCCTTTACTGCTCTTGAATATACCTGTAACATTTCATCACATTGACAAGAGAAGCTAAGTTGCATCTTCCCTTTGAGCAGGAAACTACTTAAAATACAGCTTCTTTAAAAACCAGTCAGTTGAAGTGCAGCTCCTCTATTTCATCTGTTACCTTCCCCAGATGGGTCACAGCTGTTGCCTACAGTGATGTCTGTTTTAAGCCTTCCTTTTCCCTGCTTGGCATCTGCAGGCACACTCTGGGTTAGGTTGGACAGTCCTGGCTTTGTAGAAAGCAAGGCATTGGACATGGCAGCCCTCGGCAGGTTCTCACGACGGGCACTGTTTGACAAGGCGGAAGGCTTCCAGGAACTCGTTGAAGTCAATGTTCCCATCCTTGTTGAAATCAATGCTGCGAACCAAGTCGTTAATGCCATCATCCGTGAGTTCAATGTTCATGTGTGAGCTGAACAGCTTCCAGGTTTGCTGGAATTCCTCAAAGGAGATGAGACCTAGGGAGGAGCATTTGACATGCTGCAACTACATCTCCTAATGTGGAGAACACTAGCTAAAACACGAAGTAGCAAAAAGGCATGATATCAATGGACATTTCAGAAACTTGGGAGGGAGCAGGAAGACCCAAGCCTTAAACAGTTAAATAAAAACACCTCTATACATACTAAAGGAAGATCCAAAGTAGAAGGGAACACAAGGCAGTGATCAATACCACCTGCTTACCTGAATGGTCTCTGTCTATGATCCTGAATATGGTCTCCAAGTTGGATCTGTTTCGATAAATGACTTCCAGCAAGCTCGACTGGATGTGCTGAAAGACATGATCACACTTGTTTTATCCTTCTGACACCTCTGCTTTCTCTGAGTCGTTACTGCAGATGTCTTCACAAATAAGAATATTTTTTGCTCTCAAGAGCATGCCAGCAGTGCCATACCAAACAGGTGTGTGATGATTGGACCCTCTGTGCAGCTGCAGAACAAACCATCAGCAACCTGCCCCTTCCCAACAGCGTTTTTCTGCGCTAACAGTGACCGGGCTACATTCTATAACCACTGCAGAGCTGCATTTGCTGGGCCTAATTAAGAAACTGCTACTTGGAGAGTGGAATACAGTTTTCCTGCTCAAAAGCCTGCATCCAAAACTACCTCTAAATTTTGATTTCACATCCATCATCTATTTCTAAAATGGGCTGGATGCCTCAGGACTATTTGAGCTCAGGCAAGACTTTCTATCAACTTCAGTGTGGTTTTGGACCGTGCAGGAACCATCCACTGTCCTTTTGTACCATAATTGGTGTGCACATGCTTACGATCTGGTGAGCAGCTGCTTCACATCATGCTTTGATGGAAGGGGGTGAGTGCTTACCTCTTGGCTCCTCTGCTCCATGGCCAGGTCATCCAGCCAGGATTTGTATTCCAGCATGCCATCCTTGGTGCTGCACACCAGCTGTGGCCTCAGCATTCGCCAGGGCAGTCCCAGCCTCAGCACTGACTCCACTGCTGTTGCCCAGTTGCTCAGAGTGATCCTTCCTGCAGGGAAAAGGGAGACATCTCTGGGATACAGAAAAGCATATAAAGGCAAAGAAGAAGCCTAAAGTAGTGACACATACACAGTCTAGGTGCTGCTGACAGTACAGCATCATTTTGCACCGCAGGTGCAAACACACCTCCCCTCCAAGCCTCAGCAAGCTTCTCATCATTGCAGCAAATCAAGGCTATGACACTGCAAACATCTGAGCAAAGGCAAGATACTAACTTTGGGTATTTCATCAGAAATTTGTAGCCCATTTTAGCAGCTGCTGTAGCAAGTGAGCTGGATTCCTATGAACAGTTTTGCTGCCAGGGAAGAAAGCAAGAAAGCAGTTCTCCCCATGAGCAGTTCTGCCAGCCACCATAACCCTTTTCTCCCCCAGCCCACCAGCTGACAGTTCTCAGCAGCACAGCCGTCCTGTCAGCCAGAGAAGTAAGAACTTTAAGCTCCTTCCTTAAGGCTCTGACAGAAGCAGCTGCCATGGAAGACATCCCTCACTTTCCTCTTCCCAGTGATGTTAGACTCCAGGGATGGAGGGGCTCTAGAGACCACCCAGCCCTTCTCAAGTGACACGACAGACATGTTCCAGGTCAGCTTTTCCAATGCTTCACCAGTACTCCAGCTGCAGAGAGTTTTTCTAATACCAGCCTAAATTGCTATACATTAGGTTAATGACGTCCTGCTTTTCCATTACCCCCTCTTTATGGTGTCACTCAGAGGTACTCACAGAGACTAACAGCAAATGACCTCTGGCAAGATCTGATACAGCCTCCCCATGACAGCTGGTGACAACTGTCAGTGAGCAGTCTCCCAACCAGCCACAAACTCAACTTAGTCACCTGAGCACTATCCAACCAGGCAATGAACGCACATGTCCCTCAGCTCTGAGTTACCTGTATTGTCCCTGTCATAGGCCTTGAAGGCACTGATGAGGGCTGAGGTGTGAGCAAACAGCTTTTCCCGCAAGGCTCGAAAGGCTGACTCCTCTACTCTGCTGATTCTGGAGAATGCAGAACAGAGAGAAGCACTTTAAGGACTTGCCATGAATCACAAGAAAAACTGCACCTTCCCTCCCGGTCCTCTATCTGGCTTGTCCATGGATTGCCCAGACCCTCGCACAACTGCTCTGTACAGCTACAGCTGCATCTCAGTGCTCGTGACAAGGCACTGCATGCCCAGGGCACAGATCCCTGCAGCTGATGCCACGAGTCCCTGCATTCATTTGTGAAGTAACAAAGCAAAAGGGAACCTCAGCAAAGGTCAAAAGTTAAAACCTGACATTGAAAGAAAATCTGAAAAATCACCTTGAAAAAAATCCCCTTGGAATTTTGTTAACATTCCCTTCTCAACCCTTGAGCCTTCCTCAGTAACTTCAAGTACAAAGCTTGAACCCTCCTTTAGGGCTATTATTTAGAAAATCAAGCTGTGAAAGTTCAGCTCCAGAGTCAAACTTTCTAAAAGCTTACAAAGTTTTCCCTTTGGGAATATTGACTTGGTGAATACAGAGCAACTGGAATGCCTTGCCTTTGGGTCATAGTGAGCATATGGGCTGTCTTGTTTGCTTGGTACTGAACAAAGTGGGGGATGAGGTCTGGTCCCAGCTTCACATAGGCTCCCCTGTTGCTGCCAATCTCATAGTAGTTTGAGGCTGAAAAGATGGTCAGCACCTAATCCCAAAAAAAGAGGCATTTACAGTCAGTACGTACATCCTGTAGTACTTATTGTATGTGTAAACAATACACCAGGTCCCCTCCGAAGTCCACGGACTGTGAAAGCACCATGTTTTACAGAGAAAAGGGAAGAGTGAGGTGGCAGCTGGCCTGAAAGCCTCGCAAGTGTGAGTTCCTCATGGGTGGCACTGGTCACACATGGATCTGGCCACATGCTAGGCTTCTACCATTGCCCCCTGTGCTCTCTCCCTCAACAATTCCGCTCTCCAGAGTCTGAGTGCCCTGACAAAGCCACTGATGTGACTGTGAATCTTCTGAAACAGAACCTGGCTGCAGCAGCTCGGCAACACCCTTTTGTAGCTCATCTGCAGGAACAGCTGCACTACGCATGGGGGCCATGGCACAAGTGGGTTCAGATCTTTTCTCAACCACCACACACAAGGACAGGGTTTGCCTGCACAGCCATGTCCCCAACAGAGCAGGCAACTCCAGATTACCCTGACCTAAGACCTCAGCTGGAAACACACTTCAGTAACTCCCAATAAGGCTGTTCAAGGATTTTTTATGTGCTTAAAGCCCCACTGGAAGAAATGCAGAACTGAGACAAGCTACCCCCCCAAAAAAGCCCACCCCAGCAGGATGGAAACCCAAGTATCCTTCACACCACCCCTGACTGACCTTGCGGTTGTGACAGAACTCGTAGCCTTCTTGCTTGCACTCATGAGAGCGGATCAGGAACTGCAAGCCGTACTTCGCAAGGAACTTCTCCGTCACATCAGGCCCAAAGTAGCAGCCACCACCTCGCACCTTATTTTCTCTGCAGCCCTCCTGAGGCATGGGGTCACTCCAGAGGAGATCTAAAACCTGAAAGGATTGGAAAAGTTCACTAAGCAAATACAGCTCAGTCTTCAAATCCCTCCCTAGACTGCTGCTATAACCATAGTGCAGGGGAACAGACATGTTTGCTTGCATTCCAGCTGAAGACTGACACAGACCTGGGCCACCTCAGAAGTGGCAATATTGTTGGAGCTATGGGCACATCCAGAGTGTCTGGGGAAAGAGGGATGTGCATAAATCAGGCCTGATACAAGCTTTTCCTTTCCTAGCATTAAGATGTTCAAGAGCCTTGCCTGTCTTCCTCCATCCTGAAACACAAGGGGCAAGAACAACCAGCAGATCCTGAGGCCATTAGCAGGCTTAGTGTTGAACTCCTTGGTTCTCTAGCCACGACATTCTCCAGCCTCCAGAAACACAAATGCTGACTCAGGAACCACTGTTTGGATTAAAGCTTAATCTCTTTAACCCTGACCTCAACATATAGCTCTGTAGTGATAAGGTGTGCAGCACTGGAAGGTCATATGCAATGTGAACTAGGTAACTGAGGTTTTAGAGTGCACAGAAGAGATTCACAGGCTGGAAAATGAAGCTGCTCGTCCCGGGAGGTAACAAAGGTACCTAAGGAAACATCCCCAAGGCCTCAGAGAACAGCCCTTCCTGGTCACGTATCGCTGCAGGAGGCACCCACAGCACACCCAGCCCACAACCCCGCCTAGACTCCTCACCTGCTTCCACTCCTCCTGGCGAGTCCAGCATGGCCCATCCACATCCTTCAAGGAGACCATGCTGGAATAGGTGAGCTCCTCTGGCTCTGACTCGCTGATGTCCATCAGCCGGCGGCACGTGTCAATTTGCTCCTGCACCGTCTGCCGGAGCCACCTGGAGAACTCCAGCCTATTGGCTGTGCTGGGAGCTTGTGCTGAGTGGGGCTGCAGAGATAACCCGGGATCTGCCTCAGTGTCTGATTTGCTCTCCCCATTTATGGCCGGTATTTCTGGTTTTCTACTCGACTCCTTCCTTTTCTTCATCCTTAACACAGAAATAAACTGAAAGATATGAGAGAAATGGAGCTGATGACATGGCATGAAAACCCAGATCTCCAGCTCTAACATCTTCCACTGGCAGACTTCAAGTGATCCAAGCCTCCAAGCCCCAATTCCCTTCTGCCTTCAACTGCTGATTAACTGTGGGGGACTATTAGTGCCATCCTCTCAAACATGCCATCCTGGGTTTACAGCTGGCCCCCACATCCATCACATCTTACTCTTCCTCATTGACTTCATGCAGACAGATTTAATCTGCAGTGGGACCTATGCAGCAGAGCAAAGGAAGCATCAATGATTAGTGCAAGAGTTGTCATCATATTTGGAGAAGCAAAGTGGTATTTCCCAACTAGAGAGTGAGACAGAGACAAGTTAAATGATTTATCAAAATCCTTCTGGAAATCTAGGGGGTAAAAACAGGCTAAGGAACTGTGGGACAATGTCTCATCATCACTGTGTTTTTACTTCAGCACCAGCACATATTCCAGAAACCAACAGTGCTTCATCCCTTCACAGCTCATGCACACACACCAACAAACCAAAGCCTCTACCTAAAGATGAATTTGTCTAGGAAGACCATCTGTTAGACTTGTCTTGTCAACAGCTAAGCTGACATGTAGAAATGAGCTCCTCACCACAATCAGCAACACTGTTGTCTCTTGCAATAACTGGGAAATAAAACCTACTTTGTCCCTTTGAATTTTCTCAAGCATGTTCAGGTCAGTGGTGTCAGAGATGCCCCCGTGAATAATGAGGACTTTCTGATCAATCAGGGTGGCCAGGGGTAGCCAGCAGAAGACATTCTGAAACATCCTCAAGATTTTCTTCCCATGCACCTAAGAGGACAGGTCAGAAAAGAGATGAAGCTTCAAGTCTTCTAAATGCACATCTCACATGGTAAAGGAGACACAAACATAGGCCTACCTTGTATTTCTGCATCACTTCCTTGGTGAAACCATAGCTAAAGGAACAGGAGAAAAGAAGCTCAGTGGGATTTTGCACAACACCCTTGACATCGTGCTCAGCCCCGCACAGAAGCCGTACCGTAAGTTCACCATGTGGTCCTCGTGGTTCCCACGGTTGAGATGAACCTCCTTGGGATAGATCAGGAGGAAGGTAAAGAGGATAACAAGGATCTCAAGGGACTGCTTGCCTCTGTCTACGAAGTCCCCATTGAACACGTAGGACTTGGAAGGGGAAGGAAGGCCATTCTGTAAAAGCAAGGAACAGGCAGATGATACCAGAGAGGTCTCCCCATGGTCTCCATATGCCTCCCCCACAGCTGCACAGTCTCTCACACCTGTCCCAGGTTACAACAGATCCTCACTCATCTGCATCCTGTGGGCCCCAGCAATGAAAGCTGGCAGTTACATGGGGTTGTCATTGGTATCAGCACCAGAAAAATACCCACTGGCACTTCTAAAATGGACATGGATTTCCAAGTCATCAAGGGAATAAGCTACTGATTTGTGAAGCCATTTAAAACCAATCAAATTGACTTGGAGAATTGCACATGAATGGCCCAGTTTTGCAAACACTACTCAACATGACCCATGGGATACCCGTTGCAATGCCTGGACAGCCTCCCTCTCCAAATTTGGTGCCTACCTTGTAAAAGATGAGGAACAAGTCATCCAGCTGGCCATGCAAGTCTCCTAACAGGCACAAAGAGAGTAGTCTCAGTATGTTTACCTTGAGCTTAAAAAACCACCAATACATAACTTCCTATGTACTATGTCCTTTATACATTAATGACCACTGAAATACTTTGGGAAGTGCAAGCCTTGAGGAAAAGGACACAACGTAAGGCTTGAGCTTAAGTCTGAGAAGGACAGTAAAAAAACCTACACCACCTGCTGAAGACTGATTTAGAAGCTTTATTCATTTATCTCTTGTAATGGCACAACATGGCACAAGATTATCATTACATGGGAGAAAGCTTTGCATTCAAAATGACAGTCTAATTCTTGTTTAATGTGATATTGAAGAGAGAGGTTTGTTTTCCAGAAGCTGACTGCATGCAGAAGTCTGTGCTACGTATGTATTTTTCAGAAATATCTCAACATTTTAACATTAGTCAGAGTAGAAAAATAGTGAAAAGCTTTGTCTCAAATTTACTTATTGGATGCAAAGATGCGTTCGCATTCTGGATCTGTGTGCATGCATGCGCTGCTGCTTATCCAGAACAGCTCCAGGATTTTGTTGTTTAAATAATCCCAGACCACAGAACACAATCAAGTTTTGAGACAAGTCCTCAGCTGGATATAGTTTCTGTAGTTTAGTAAAACGGCGCCAAGTTTGGGGTGAGAGAAAAAAGACCACATGGGTATTTCAGACAGACCCAGCTGCCTCTCAGTGCATCACACGTTTTGAGAGAGCATTTGTGTTCCACGTTCAGTACAGAGGGAGGCACTGTGGCCTCACTATCATTTTCTCTCTGCCTCACCCTCCCACATGAGCGACCCACCCCGGAGGCTGCAAGGGACGCACCGCAAACAGTGACCTCCTCGCTGTAGCAGGTGGAGACATGGCTGATGTTTGGCAACTGCTTGAGGTGCTTCCTGGTCTCATGCAGGAGGTTTAAGACATAGCGAGCGTGGAGCTGCTACTAGGAGAAAGTGAAGGGATTAAAGCAGGAAATCAGTGGTCTTTGAGCAGCACCACTCTGGCTGCAAAGACTCCACCAGGGTAGCCTCGACGGCAGAAACTCTCTCTAGGATAGTGCTGACCTATGGGCATACAAACAAGACAAGGCAAATATCGGGAAACAGCAGGATGCAAGAGACTTGCCCAAAGCAGCCCAGCCTCAGCACTGACAGGGCTGGCAAGGCAACCCTAAAGCCCCAGCACCTTGTGGACAAGGCTGTACCCACTAGGCTACACCACCTCCAGGAGCAGCAGAAATTCTAGGCCAGTATCACAGGTAGGAAGTTGCTCCTCTAGATCTTCCTTAGCTTTTCCACATCAAACCAGTCCATGAGTTTCCACATGTCCTGCAGTGATACATGCACTCAAAGCCGGGGCATAGGCTTTTAATACAGTCAGGACATGAGACACCTTTGGTTTAGAACTTCTCTTTGGAGAAGGGATGTTTTGGCCTATTTTGCAGTTCAGCACATCTGCTGAGGGATGACAGCAGAACACTGCAGTTGTATGAAGGCTTGTCTTGTTAGTGCTGGAGTGGTACTCAACTTCCTCATCAAAAATATCACAATTTACGTTTTAAATCAGCATCCAAGTTGCATGGCACAAAACATTTTAATTGGCTGTTTCCCTCTGGGCCATCCTATACTTATTTACAAATTGAGGAATTCGAACAAAAAATGATGAAATGTTTCAACATGAGCTGTTGTTGATTTTTCCCTTTAAAAATGATATTCAGGTAAATATTGGTACACTCCTATGTAAAGTGTTCCGTTTTGTCAGGAGTACATTTTCAGAAACAGAAACATTTCTATGGAATTAGGAAACACCATCTAATTTCCAGCACCCTTTTGTTTAAAAGCTGACCAGCTTGTTACACTCCAGTCAACTGAGCTTGTTAGGAAGGCTGAGGCCAAAGCACCTATCCTACACCCCTGTGCAGATAAGGGGAAAGTGTGGTACCTTTTGGGATCCTTACTTGTTTCTGTTGGAAAGCTTCCAGCAAGGCCGTGGCATGGTCAGGGAGAAGTGGGAAAGAGAGATGGGGTCCAGTGTAGGAGTCTGGCACCTCTATGGATTCATAGTCACAGTATTTTTCCAGCTCTGCCTCTTTGTAACTTTCTCCACTTATGAACATGCGACTGATAAAATCCCCTGGACAGCAGATTAGTGTGGTTGATTTTTTTTTTTTTTTTTTTTAAAGAGAAACAGACAAAGAAGAAGTTAATTGGTACCATTCTAGTACTTTTCTAAAGAAAAGCTATTTGATTAGGCTGGCACTCAGGAGCAGTGGCAGCCATAGATGCTGGGTCCAAGCTTGGCACTGCTACAAAACTTAGAGTGGGGGAAAGGCTGCAGAGCCAAATCTCCATGTGCAGTGTGCAGCACTCTGTGATTCTATGAAAACAAATGGAACTTTTATGCCTCCTTCCAGCTCCTAAGAGCAGGAATTGCCTCACATCCTTTGCACAGCTCAGAGTCTCCAGACAATTCACTCCCTATTCCTGATGCCATCACTCTTTAGACTCTTGGCTACATTTGCCATACTGAACATTGCCCAGCACTGGGCAATGAATAATACAGGGTGCAACCTTTGGAGCTGCTGGTGCCACCTCTACAAACAGCACACAAACTTACTCTCTTTGCTGCTGCTTGGTGTGAACTGGTCCATCAGGTAACTGAAGAAGTTGTGAAGCTGCAAGAAGAAGGAGAGCCCATCAGTCACCCCAGAATGAAATTCAACAGAGTGGCAACTTACCGTGATCTTCTTTCTGGAAATATTACCGCTGCCCTTCTCATGCTGTCTGGTGTGTACAGCAACTCCCATTGTACCAATTTAAGTTTTGACTATCTTGAAATGAAGTCAAAACAGTGGCTTTACCTTCAGCCACAGGCAGAAGTACACTATGAGCCCTTCCTCTCCCTGACAGCATGGCAACCATGTAAGAGAATTTTAATCAAAGTTAAAGCATAACAAACCAACTAGACATGCCTATTGTGTTCAGACTCCAGAAAAACTGTTAAACAGCTCTTACGGCTTGCTTTTGAGGGTCATCACTTTGTGTTTCATGCAACACAAGCAGGCAGGGAGTCAATAGGCTAAAAAGGGGCAGGAAACCCAGTCCCTGGCCCACTGAAGCACTGAGAGGGTTACCAGCCAGCAGCCAGAACTGAGCAAGCCTGGCACAGAAACCACCTTCCTAAGCATACCTTGATCTGATCCTGCTCGCAGGCATACTCAATGGATTGAAAGATTCTCCAGGTGCAGCGGCGTCGCATTTCCAGCCGAGCCATGTAGCGCCGATACCACTGCTGGATCAAGACAGCTGCCTTGAAAGCTGGGGGACAAGAACAGAACCATCTGCTGAGGAGCACTGGCCACAGCTGAGGTACCTGCAATAGCTCCTTCCCCACCCCTGAACACTGAAGAGGAACCTTGCCTTTTCAGAAGAAATTCCCGGGAATTGTATTCTTGTGCCTAAGGGCAAAAAATATCCACTTCTTTTCACCTTCTTTTTGTAAGAGGTTGACCTGACCCTGCCTGACCAGAGACCTCTGAAACACTTTTAGCCGTTGCTGCTGGCTCCTCAGCACCGGCATTAACAAATTATTAGGGTCTAAAAATCCTAACACATTTTTCAGTACTGTTAGACAATATCCTCCCTTTCTACTTACCTTGATCATTTTTATGTCCATCTTACCATCTCTGGGTGCTGGGGCTTCAGGAAACCAGGAATTTAACTGAGGCCACACAAAGAGTTGGGACAAGACAGGATACCAAGTTTCCTTCTAAAGTCTTAATAATATGAGGGTTTTCTACCTCTTTATGTCAAATAAATACCTCAGCTTTTGCAGTTGTGGAAGAACTTCAGAAGGACTCTATCACAGCATAAATGTCAACATACTATTACCTTACAATAACATACAGACAAAACTACACCCGCAGTGAAAAAAGGGAGACAGAACTTTGGCCATTTTAAACAGAACAAACGAGATGCCAGAATTTCCAGGTGCCTATTTGAGGTCAAATCCACAGCCAGCACTGACACCAGGTGCTTCCCACCAAATTATGGCTATCTGCCCTTTGATCTTTAAAACATATCCTTTGTATTCTCCCAATTCCAGTATGTTCCCTTGAAAGATTATTTCAGATGGGGTGTGTGCATATTTCAAGTGAAGTACCTTGGTGTAGTTTCACATTTCCTTTTTCAAGTTCTGCCACAGAACTTTTCATGCCTCTAGAATCTCTCATCCTCCTTAGCTGGCCTTCACCGCACTTGGCATGTCTCTTTGGATTATGCTGCGTCCCTTCCTGTTCCTTTCTGGAGCCCTACACTTAAAACATCTTCTAACACTGCTTCTCTGTCATCTTTAGCTGAGGGGGGAAAGGGATGATTGCTGTATCCACAGCCTGGCTTCAAAATCCAAGGGAAACAATAGAGTTAGGGAACTAGGCCTGCTGCAGAAGGTGTATTCTGTTGCCACATTCACCAAAGCAGGGAGAGCAATGGCAGGTGTGTGGGAAAATCTTCATTAAAAAGAGGAAAATCCTTCACCCCTACCCAAAGGCTGCTATACACTGGCAAGAGACAAAGAGATCATATTAATTCAATCAGCTTGCATTAATTACATAGAAAACTGCCCTCCAGATACTTGAGCAGGAAACAGTGACCTTTCCCTAAAGACTGTATCTCAATGGCTTATATATTGAAAATAATAATCCTTTTAAATTATGGTTCTTTTTCAGCACTGGGAATTGCAGAGCACAAAAAAGGAAGATCTACAACTGCTGTTCAGCAGGGAGCTGCGACACCCTGAAGTCGTGGGCAGGAAGGTAAGATTTGGCAAGCCTCAATTCAGGCGTAACCTTCTGTATTCTTTGCCTTCTCTCCTGCTGAGCAAGTGCTTACTGATCTGCTGGGCTTTGAAAAAATTCCTTGTGATGACTCCACACGTGCCTGTGAAAACCAGATCTTTTGAATCAGTAAAAATTTAACCTATGTAACACATGTTATCCAGTGCACAGTTAGCATAAATACCACCATCCACAGTATTTAACCCCCCGGTAGGCAAGGCGCGCCCTAGAAATTGAGAGAGGTTTTACTGCATGGGAAACTGTTGCTGAGGTATCAGATGTAATACAAGGTTTCAAATAAGTAACTAGTTTTGTGTTACACTATCATCTTAAAATAACCCTGAACTTGTTTGGAAAGCCCATGGACCTCTGGTGGTATGGGTGACAGGTAAGACTAACTTAAATAAAAAATGGAGTTTTTCAACAGTGGACAGTAACAAAAGTCTTGAGTCACAACCTTATCCTCACTTGCAATCCTTATTTTCTTTTCCAAGCACTTGCAAACAGTTTGCCCCATCCTGCTGTTCTGCCAGTGCTGACAACCGCATAATTCAAACAACAAAAAAAGGACTGCTTACTTTTGAACACTTCCTCACGTCTAAGGTCTCCCTCATCAACTCCCTTTGTTCAGACACAGGCACACACCCACAAAATTGATACCATTACAGAGGGCTTGTAAAAATAAATCATTACAGCTTTGAGAGCCATAAACGAGTCTAGATTACTAGCAGAGATTAAGAGCATTGTGCTGATATAATTAGAAAAAAGTAAACTTTTTGCTTTTCTGCTTTTTGTAGCCACACCATTTCACATTCCTCGGAACCAGATTTACCTTGGCTTTACTAACACTTCTGCTTAACCAGTCCTGCACCAGTAAGAGGCTTGGAAAATAATCCAGGGGAAGCAGGAAGGTGACATCTGTCTCACTGTCAGCAGAGGCACAACACCTGCATTACCCAACAAGTGATTAATCCAGCAGGTGTTAGTTCTAACTGTTGTTTCATTTCTGGTTAGGCTTGGGTGGATTTAACCTACTCCTGGTCTCAATAGCTGTTATTTCCTCAAGTCTGTTGTCTTCTGCCTGACACGTGAGAAACCTTGTAAGAGGGTAATGAAAGACAGAACTTCACTTGAGTGCTATGAAGAAAACCAGGTAACCCAGAAGAGAAACACATTCAGTGCAGCCTGCCAACAGCACATGCAGGAGAAAACAGGAAAAGATTATTTTTCTAAGAATCACTCACCATTTTCAGACTTCTGCAGGGAGTACTTGTACTTGACTTCTACAGAACTACCGGATCCCATGCTCTCCAGCCAATGCTCCAGTGCTGCAGACTGCTCCAGTGTCACCAAAAACACAAAACAGATGCAGGGAAGACCATCTGGTCAGAATCAAAACAGCTGCAACATGTCCCACAGTGCTAAAAATCTATAGTTAAATATATTAACAGTTAATATCAACAATCACATGGTCTCTCTTGCGGCCAAGTACATCTTCCACTACCAGGTTTCTCCAGCTGCTCCCAGACAATCAGATGAGGATTTCTGTCTCACTGCTTCAAATTTCAAGTGAGCTATATAAACAGGAATCAGTTCAGCACCTTTCCTGTACTGTGATTGTTTGGCAAACATTTGAAAAGCTTTTCAATACTGATCAAGAACTATAATAAAGTCATTAAGAAGCAGTATGTGCAGACAAATATTCATGCATGTAGTCCCCTCTGAAGGATAACTCATTATGAGGGATGAACACACACACTATATTTAATCTAACCACAGCTAGCAGAAAGATAAGTCTAAAATAACAATTAGCTGTCAGAAGAAAATACCCAGCTTTGTTAAACACTGCTTTTCTCCATCTCATGCATCTGCTCGCGTGTGGGAGCGTATTGTTCCATCAATTGCCAGTAAAAAGGGACAGTTTGGTATGCTCACTGCTGTGGAAGCTCTGGGCAGGGCAAACAGAAATTAGTGCAAGATTGGCTCAAACTCTGAAGTCTCTCACTTTGAGGGTAACCAGAATGTCATTCACAGTCAAACATCTTTCCTCTGGAAAAAAACCTAGTCACATACTACTGCCAAAGCAGCCCCAGGCTGTAGTGCTGAAGAGTTCAACACATTTTGATTCTCACCTGAAATGTGGGGAGGAGAAAGCTGAGAAATGGAGGGAAGGAAATAAACATCTGTAAAAGTGTCAAGACTGGTGTTTGCAGGAGAACACAGCTCAAAGTATTTTGAAGGGTCAGGAGAGAGTAACTACGGAGGCACTTCTGCCCAGGAGAAGCAAAAGCCCTCCTCCTTTCCTCAGTTCCTGCAGTCCTTTTGCCTCTTTCCATCTCTTTCCACCTAACCCACATCTTTCCTCTCAAAATAGCTCAGATCCGCACAAATGCTAATTGAAGGAGCACGTCCGGTGTTGTGTAAGGTGAGCGTTCCTTGTTTGCTCAGGAAGGTGAGCCCTGCTCAGCAACACTGCAGCACAGGGAGGTTCGAAAGCAGAGGAAAGGCTGGAACTCTCCCTCCCCTGCCCAGGATGCCCAGTTGTACAGTGGCATCTTCAGAATGCCATGAGTGGGCGACACAACAGGGTGTACCACAATGCTCTCAGCAAAATGCCTACACTCTTGTTTTATTCTAACAACATAATTTCATACCAATGCCACAAATGGCCTGAAATCACTGCTTAATTACACCCAATTTTACCTGGTACTTTACTTTCTTTGTGCTCAAATAATGCAGGTACTCTGACATCTTTCCAGATCATTAACTACTCCAAGGGACAATTGCACACAAAACTCACCACTTATAGCTCGCTCATAACTTCCTCTATGAGGGAAATTGCAGCTCAGAAAAGAAATTTTCAAGTCCAGAACTTTTGAGCGTAGACCTGTAACTCCCATCTGGCCTATCCTAACAAAAATTTCCTTTTAATGACACAGATCTGAGGACTTCAGCAAGTTTTAGTTTTCCAGAGAAGCAATGATAGGAATGATTCACTCTACCTCAGCCTCCTTTCCAGGAACTAGAACACTTCTAGGTTACTTTTAAAGCAATGGAGAACAAATTTGAAGCAAATGCTCAAGTACGGTGTTCAGTACTTTGCTTGCTGAGGATGCATTCAGGGGTACCACCTGCCTGCTTTGATAAAATGTGACCTTGGATTTGAGGTCACCTCTGGCAACAATTTCTTTCTTATTTCCGTCTCTCCCTGCAAAACAAGCAAGCATTTATTATTTGAGCAGCCCTACTTCAAACAAATTTCGGCCATCCATAGCAAGGCATGGCCTAGTATTAGTGTGCCCTATTTATCGTATTGTGTAGGCTTATCAACAGGTCCCTCCCAAGCAGTTCCTGGAGCCACAAACTTTTTCACTTTGTTGCCCTCAGATTTTTGTGAGAGGCACAACCTGAACAAAGGCGTGTACAGGAATAAAATCAAACTCCAGTGGAACCAAACCTGTTCCAAGGCTGGAAGGAGTGAGGAAGAAATGGAACCAGTCCAACTGCTCAGCACCTCGGATCCTTCCTCATCCACCCAGTGACATGCACCCTTCCCTTCCTAAATTCCTGTACCCAAGAAACAGGAGAGGAACAGGGACCCATCAAGGCACAGCCTCAAAGAGTGGATGAACTGAGCAGCAGCATCACTTCAGGTACCAGTTTTACTAAACAACCAGGTGAGAAGCATGATCCATCCAGGAAACAGCCAGCTATCAACAGCTCCTTCCTCATTTTGCTCTTCGCTGCCACACCTTCTCTCTGGTGCAATTAGGAGACCTCTGGAACAGGATTTCCTCACGCCTCTTTCGCACAAGGCTGTCCCTGGTGCACACCACAGCACGGAGCATCTGCCAGCAAACACCCACACTCTAAAAGCCAGGTGAGAAAAGCCACTGCATGCACTTAAACCAGGGCAGAGCTCAACCACCGCTAAAGAGTCGCGGACTCGAGAGCCCCACATGGACACAGACAACCAGTGGAACACCAAGTTCAGGGCCTCAGGAGAAGGCCACATACACATAGAGAAGATGCACATTCCTTGATTGCCAGAGGTAATGCTCCACAGGCAGGAAAAAGATGTAACAGCCAGACTCCATGGACTTCCTGAGCCATTGGATAACATGCTTCTTGCAACTCTTCCAACACAAGCATATGACTTGTTCAATAACACCACCTAGTACCCCATGAAATTCAGGAAAAGAAACCTTGCACAAATCCATTTAAGTCAATCACCCCAAAACACAAACAACAAAAGCCTAGGTAAATTTCCTGACTTAACCTATTACTTTAACTTCTCAGAAATCAAAGCAAGGGACAGCATTCTGAACCAAATCCTATACACTCTATGAGCTTGTGCACATCATAGATCTATGCAGAATGTGGTGCTTGACCCACAGGACCTGCCAGAAACACCACAGCTAATGTGAAGCCCCCTCCTAGGAAAGGTGACATTTCATCTATCATGAACAGGACTCCCACTAACCTGACAGTTTTATAGACATACCAGCAACAGAGGGAACAGATGAACAGAATATGGAAGGCAGCAGGAGGACATAACAGACTAGAAAATTTACTAGCAAAAAACCTAAAAGAGATGTTGGAGGGGAACAAATTTTAAGTTCTGCTAAAAGAAAAACAGCAAGAGTTTAAGAGCTACAGATTAATTTGAAATATACTCCAATACTTCTCCCAAGGATAAAAACACTAGCTGGCACCAGGAAAAGTGATGATCCTATCTTGCCCCTGAGAGTAAATACCTAGGTATGGCCCACGTGCACATCAGACTCAGCACCACTTGTAGCTGCAAACAAGATTGTGAAGCTTGTATTTCAAACATGCACCCACACAATTACTGTAGTATCAAAAAGGAGAATTCCAGATACAAAACTCCCAAACGCAGTTTTATACACCTTGGCATACAAAAAGGGTATTTCACTCCAAACTGTAAGCTAGTTCTGAACACAAAATCCTGTTGCAGAGAATTAAAAAGAAAAATGCAACTTACCTTGCCAGGTTCTAATTAAGGGATTTGTTGAGATAAACACAACAGAAGCTCTCCACTTGATAAATTTTGGTTGTATTCAGTACCCAAATACTTGATGACTTCTGATGCTATTTGTTTAACTACAGACGCAAAACCTCCTTGTCAGACTCCAAATAATAAAAAAAGGTGTTCCCTTGGGCAGGCAGCAGGACAGGCCATGCCTCTGCACACGTGCAGCCCAGAAGTGGTGCAGAGACTTTATTTACTGCCCAGTTATGAGCAGCCTTAAGAATCCTCTTCCATGTGATGCTTAATAAAGGCTACAGATCTCCACTGGATTAGGATTACTGAAGGGATTATGAATGAGAAATACAGCATGTTGGCCTCTCTTATCCTAGGAGTCAGCTCTTACACACTTTCAAGCTGCCTTCTGCTAAATGCAAACTTCTGGAAGAAAACTAATTCAAGGTTTCACCCCTTGTGTTATGCTGAAAAAATATTTGGGGCTTTGCAGCTAGGGAATCTCTAGCACAGAAAGGAGGGGATGTAAAAAAAGAAAGGATAATGTAGCTTAGTTTTGTTTTATTACTGCACAATTCCAGGGTTTGAGAAAGCAGGAAAATCACTACTTTTCAGTCTTTAAAAAGCATACACACAAAGCAGATGAAATCTCAAACAAAAATATGATCAGTAAGGCATTCAAATAACTATAAATGATCGTCCTTTTTTTAAAAAAAGCAATTATGGTAAAATCATAGAATGCCAGGCTAGAGAAATACCTTTAGGATCTTTTGGTCCAGCCTTTCTTGGCCAAAATTCTCACAAAACACCCAAACCAACCAAAAAAAAACCAAAAAAACAACAAAAAAAAAAAAAAAAAAAACAAAAAAAACCACCACCACAAAAACCCAAAAAACCAGTGCTACGTTTTAGTGTTTCTAGCATTAAGATGGTTTTATTAAAGTACTAACAATCCCATCTCCGCATTTTTATCAAACTTTAATTCATATCACAAGTACCTTAGCTACTCACAGGTTAAAATTGTCTAATTTGTAAGACATACCATTTACCACTTCATTAGTATTTATATTTTTAGCTTGTCATTAAACTAAGACCAAGAAGTTATATATCCTTTTGGTTAGCAAAAAGGCATTCAAGGTGGCAGAAGAACTTTATTTTGTTGGCAATCAGCATCTTGGACTGTTTGTTACCACAGAAAATGCAAGGCTTTCAAGAAAATAATTTATAACCAAAAAAAAAAAAAAAATCTACATTCCTTAACTTGTTTAAACCTCATGACCCCAAACAACTGCCAAGCCCCAAACAACAGCAGAAGCAAATTGTTTCCTGAATATTCATAGATACTAACTAACAACTTATGCATTCCGGATTGTTGGTACACAGTGAAACAAATACATTTGGGTAAATTTATGTACCAGTGAGCATCTGGGTACACCCCTGCCAGAGGATAATCAGCTTAATGCTACACAAAGCCCCACCTGTAAGGATCCTGTTGTTGTGGGTGGCTGTTATTTAAAGAAAACCTGCTGGGATCACAAATGAGTGCCTACTCTGTGAATTAAAGCAATAGCATTCTGCAATCTCCAAGATAGTGAGCATTTTTAAATCTTCCTGCAGGAACTCTTCTTCAAATTTATCATCTGGCATCTGACTGCTGTTCATGGCCGTCTAAACTGGGTCAAGGCAAAGCTTGCAGGACTTTTATCCAGGCAGGAGGAAAGGATGCAGGTAAGTAGGTTATGAGACTCAGCACAAGGAGATAAGGGGCCCTCAGTTCCAGAAGGTGCTCTCAGAGCAGTTTGCATAACCAGTACACACTCCCTGCGGCCAGCATGGCATTGATCTGCAAGTGGTGCTCTGGCCACGCCTTCACACAGGTGACATTTTATCCACTGAAGAAGGGCACCTTTCAGCTTTACTTGAAGGTATCCACTGGTCTTGACTCTTCAAATTGCTCAGTATTTCTGGAGTACACCTAAGTGCCCAAACTCAATATACAGTCACAGCACAGCCTGACAAAAACCCCACTGCTCTGCACTGTAAAACAAGCTGTTGACTTGTACTGCAGGCAACTTGATCCAAATGCACAAAAAATGAATACAACCCTTTTTAACCTCACTGCTACCCAACACAACCTCCTCTTATCAACCAAGGAGAAAAGTGCATTACCACAATTCCTGAAACAGCCCCCAATTTCTGATCAATAAAATAACTAGTTTACAGCTGTGTATGCTGCTGACTGCTGCATCTGCCCCTGTTAGGCCCAGGATCAACAACTCCTCATAGGTGAGGGAAAAGGATGATGACACAGAAATAACTCCACAAGCTTTCATAGGTCAAGCTATCAGCTGAATATTTTTATTTCATTATATTCAGACCTACAGGCCATGTAACTTACAAAATGTATTTATTAGTCAGCACAGAAGTACATTGCAGTTGTACAACTCTTACCAAAAATAGTACAAGCCATGTTTACCCATCAACATCTACTAGAGCACCCATTTAATTACAATAAATTTCAAACTCCCATTACAGGTCATTAACAGGATCACCTGCAACACTCCAAGGAGTTAACAAATCACTATTTCCTGAATGGTTCACATCAGTAATGAACCGAAGCCACTGTATTGCTCCCAGGAGTGATTTCAAAAGCATATGTTAGTCTTGCACAGCTTCAGCTTCTCACTCAGTGTGTTGAACTAGAAAAATAGGTAAGAGAGCACAGGTTTGTCCAGGGTTAAGTAACAAACAAATTCTACACAATCTCTAGAAATAATTACTCTTGCTGAAATCAGATCTGACTGAACTACAAATATAATAGCAATTATATTCTTTTAAAAAGCTCTTTAAACTGGAACACAGCTTCTTGTGCTCTTGTCAAGGCCATGCAACCAGTTTGTTGGCACAGAAATTATCATAATATCTCTCTGAAGCTGTCCCATGAGGCACCTTATGAGCTCAAGGACTTGAGCTTATTCTGCACATTCACAGGACAAAGCCCCCAAAGGATGCTGCTCACATTCAGTCACTGGTGAGCAGCCATTACAAACAAAGCTTGATTTTTCTTGGTGCTAAGTGCATCATCCCCTCCTGCTGGGATTCAGTTCCCTCTGGCAGGGCTTCCTGTTATCATCCACCTGGACACAAGCAAGTGCAGTAGAGGGGAATGGTAAAAATAGCCAAAACATTCCCAGGGGGAACCTCCACCTTTAGGTTGCAACATTCACCCCTTCCTCTCTGATCAAAACTCTTCCTAAGATCATCTCCAAGAGTTTCACTAAGAGAGTCAATATTTAACTCCCTCTATAACAACAAGGAAAGGTATTTATCCAAGGGCAATAAACAAGCAGAATCAGGAATTCAGACTGGGTCACTGGAGTGCCACTGCAATACTTTTTTTCCCCTCAGTGACTCTGCAGCTGAAATGTGTAAGTACAGATGCCACTTACACCTCTTCACTCCTCAGTTCTCATCCACGTCTGGTACCGATCTGGAAATGCAGCACTCATGACTGTGGTGTATACTGTGTTACTGGCAGGGAAAGAGCAACAGAGTGAGTGACATTCCAAAGGCAGGAAGGGCAATTTAGCTAGCTAGCAAAGCAGCAGAACAAATTTTCGCAGAAACAAATGTTCTGCTTAGGTACAGAAGGATTAGGAAAAGAGACTGATCAAATTAAAGACTGTTGGCACTAATTTCTAGCGTCCTTTTCCCCACTCAGCACAATAGAGGAACTGTATTTCCACATCCTTTTCATCACTGTATTAAACAATCGGCACTGTATCTATGTCACAGCTGAGATGGACCTCTTCCTTTCCCCGTTTGCTCACACTGACAAGGCAGGAGAGAGGTCCTGGCACTGAGGAAGCTATTGCCAAGCTGCAGTGAGAATGACTGATGCAGAGAATATACCCAGCTCCATGTAAAAGTAAACTAAAACAGGATAACCTGCACAAGTGCAATTTCTGGAACATTACAGAAGATTGGTATACTAAAAGAAATCTCTTGGAAACCCAACAAATGGTACATAAAAGCTTCATCCCACTTACTTTATTACACATTAATCAGAGCTGTATCAGAACATGCAGAAAAGGTACTGTCAGTGTTAACACCAACCCGAAAATTCCAAAAGTGGGCAAAGCACTCAGTGTGACATCCAGCTGCTCCTCCAAAGGAGTAATTTGTTTCACCACTCCAAAGCAATTTCCCATTATTAGACTAAGCCCCAACAAGTGCAGTTCCCTGACTGAAGTGGCAGACCCAAGAGGAAGGGTGTGGTCCAAGTGAAAATAGAGGGTCATGAACACAACCCAAAACTTTAGCTGGGAAACCACAAGACCCAGACAAATAAGGAAAATCCTCAGAAAGCTTGTGGTTTACTTTCAAGTGGCTTGAGGCACAGCAGGAGGCACAGATCAACATCTCTCGATCTAATACTTACTTGTTTAAGACTGGCTTCACTGACAACACCTGTACAGAAAGTTTGAAGAGTTGTCATTTGGGTAGATAAAGAGAGAAATGGCTACTTAGAAAGAACAGTAGGATGAAGTTATGAAAGGACTAATACAAAGTCAAGGACTCATTGCTTTTTTTAACATCAGACCATTTTACAGAAGTACTTTCAAAAAAGCCCTCTGAAAGAGATTCCAATTCCCAAAGCTCAGCATGTCTAACACTATGTGCCTGTGCTTGAAATAAACTGCACAAAGATGATGGGATTCACCTCCTGCACTTTCCACCTGAATTGGTGGACTGTTACAAAATGCCTACATAGGAGCCCAGAAGCATTTTAAACAACTTTCAGTCTTCAACCCCCCTCTAGAGACAGCTGTGCAGTAAACCTTGTTCCCCACAAAAAAAGCACAGCTTTTCAATCCCTGATAAAAGAGCACTTCTGCTTTGTCAAAGAACGTGAAGAGTAAATCACAATGCAGAATTTGAGAACTACCTTAAAGAGTGTATCCAAGTTGATGTTGTGCTGTCCAGTAGCATTGAGAGCTTTGATGGCTGCAGTTCTGTGGGAAAGCAACATATTATCAATTAAATACACTTGTCTGTTCCAAAGGCTACAAAGCACCAACACAAACAACTTCTTACTAAAGGCCTTGATGTTGAAATGCTTGCTTTGATCTAAAAGAACCCCAAGTTGTGTGACTGGATCCCATCTCACACTGTTACTACTCCATTGAGTACATGCCAATAAGGAACTTGCCAATCTCTTTTTATGCACTACACAGCCTAAAAATCATGTTTGAGCACCTTTCTAGTGCTATCCAATACTTTGGCACTGTCAACCTGAGTCATTTACCTTCTACTCAATTTTGCTTTCTGAGCAACTCTTTGGCCATGGCCTCATCCTTGCAATTTCTCATTATTTGTGCTAATCGCTGCCTCACACCCTCTCCTCTGGCATCTGTGAATATTGCTCTACAGCTCATGTGCTCCCTTCAGAGCGGCATTACAAGAACTGAATGAGCTGCCTGTTCAAGGAGAAAACACCTGCCCATATCTCTAACGTCTTGGAAAGTAAGTATTCTCTCCCCACAGACCTTTAAATCAATTTACCTACGATCATCAGAAGGAGGAGGGGTAGTCCAATGATCATAGTTTGTCTCCACACGAAACCACCTGTAGCAAGCATATAAGCAAGCAAAAGGTGAATCAGTATGTAATTCACGAAGTCCAACAATCAGCATCCCTGTATTGCCAAAAGGAAAAATCTCCCTCAAAAGTCAACTCCCTCCACCTGCTGCAGGCCCACAGGCTCCATGTTGGTAGACACAAAAGCCTTTACCATCAACTGTGGAACACAGGAATGGGGTGGGTGACCTTTGATCTCCTGCCATAAGCCATGACCAAGAGGTGCCCCAGATCTCTCAAGGGAGTTGTGCCACTAAGCCAATCGCTCAGAAGGGAACAGGAGAAGCAAAAATGTAGTAGCTTTTTCCTACTTACGCTCCACCTAAGGGATCAAGAGGCCAAAGATCTGCTGGCCCTCTTCTGTTCCTTGTTATGACCATGCCTTCTTTGGGTGAGATGCCTCCCACAATATAGTAAACTTCAGCAATGATGGGAATGCTAGCCAGTCTGAGAACAGCGGACTGGAAGTCCTCTGCTTCACTCAGGGTCTAATGCAGAACAGAGATGATGGCGAGGTTAAGCACAAAAACAAGCACTAGGACATCTCCAAAAGAGTAAAGGTCCAGTTTTTCTGAAAATGATAATTGACTCAAGTGCTACTTGAAGATATTAATATAGCAATATATCAAACAGGATAAAACAACACCTGGCACAGGTATTCACCATCTTGGAGTACAGCTGTCTTAACAGGTTACGACAAGTCACAGCTAGCTGAATCACTCCCTAGGAAGGAAGTCTTGGCACAGCTTCTCCAGGACCTTTGGCATTGGAGGTCGCCGCCCAAAAGGACCAGAACTGCCTCATTACTAGACAGCACAGGGTCAACATTTACTTTCTCCTGAAAAATGCATTTACTTATCAAGTTGGTAAGGTTTCTGTGCAGCTGATTCTAATTTACTAGATGTTTAAGGACAAATGCCACATCTGTGAAATGTAAGAACAACTCAGTGCACTTACATCTCTGACAAGCCAGCTGACAGGGTAATTCCTATTGAGGAAAGCAGCTATAGCATTTTCCCACCATCTACCACCATCTGGGGAGAAAAAAATAAATTACTATACATGTAATTAAATACAGCAAGACAAGGTAGGTGCCTATCAGCACAAAGTATCAACATTTTACGGGAGAAATGCCAACAAGGAGCACAACCTTCAGGTGAAATATAAATAGACAACATAATTCCAACTGACAGCCACAGCAGCTAGATTAACACCCCTGCTTTCCAGAAAGCATTTCAGACCTGTCGTGACAGGAGTGATAATAATCACCTCATTACTCACCTTACTGAAATATTAAAACAGGAATAACTCCACAGAAATAATAAAACAGCTTAAAAAAAGGTAGTGATAGTGTTTGTATTATTGAGAAAAGTAAGAGAAGTGCAAAAACGAGAAAGCCAAGTTTGTTACTATTTATACACTCACGCTTTGCAAACCACAAAAATATCCGTCTGCTTGTCACTTGATAGACCTTTACCCTGATTTATTCATCCTGCTTCCCACCATAGTGCACATGCTCCTTTCCCTCAATTGGCAGTTCAATTGGAAAGAACTGAAAACAGCTTTCACTTCAGATAAATCAGCAAGCAGTCAGCAGCAGCCCACGGACAGGACCGCAGCACATGTGAAGCGAACATAGGACATGGAGAGACATAGGACTTGGGTACACACAAGATTTCCTCAATCAGGCCTTTGCACAGATACGATAAACACTTAACACTTGCCTTTAAGCAGAACCAAAAGCAGTTTGCCCCTGTAAGTATCAGCCCTGGACATTTCAGTTTTGAAAATATTAACTGACTACTCTGGAATCAGAAGCAGTGTGCATGCAAACCGTGGAAAGAATTCAGTGAATCCAACAAGGCAGCATTAACCAAGCACACAGGAAGCAAGAGGTGCAAGCGCTCCATAGCGGAACCCCTACTCACAGATAATGCACGGGTGGAACACATTCAGTGAATATTGTTTGCATAGCTAAGGAGTTCTAGAACAGATTGTTCAAGCTCAAAAAGAAAAGAGCTTGTCACCATCGCAAGGGAAAAATAAACGTTTTAGATGTTGGCTCTGAGAATATATTATTGCCAGTTCTAACAGTCACCTAATAAAGAACAACAAAGTATCAGCTTCTTAAAAGGAATGAAAGGGGAAAGAAACAGAAGAGAACTTCCCAATCTTTGAGCTGGACATAACTGTCATTATTTATGAAACTGAAGCCCTGATGAAAAAGGCAGCGACCTTTCCCTGCCTTCCCCTCTGCTACAAGTTTTAGTTCTCAGGAGTGACATCTCTCAACTTCACTCCACTATTGATCTCGCTCAACTGCCTTTGCAGTGTCTCCAGGCATTCCCCTCAAGCCCTTCTGCCTTTCCCCTAGATCTGTCCTTATCCTTCTCTTGACCTCCTCTCTTTCCAACTGCCTTATGAGCCCAGACAACAATGGAATACAGCGGAACCAGGAAAGGAGCCTTTTCTTTGCTGTCCGAACTGCATCTTGTTATCTCAGGCCCCACCCCGCCACTTCCAATGGTGTCTCTTGACCAGACCACATCTTTTACAGCTTTCCCAAGGCTTTACTCATCATTTGACTCTTTCAGCTCAGGTGACACTGCTGACCAATACCTACTCCCACACAGCAGCCAAAACCAGGCATGTGTGCTTTCACTCCCTGAGGGGAAGGCAAAGCATTCCACTTCAGATCCTTCCTGGCAACCTTAACCTCATTGCTCCCTCTAAGAGAAAAAGACCAGGGCAGGCAACAATCAACAAAACCAACACACAACATCTACTGTGGAAGATACTTCCTTTACCTCGTTCATCTCCGGAGATTGTGAACTTGTGTGGACTTTGCCCAGTCCATAAGCCTACATAACCAAGAAATGTGGTGCCTTGGTATGCTACCTGAAACCAGGAAAGAGAGCAGTTCAGCATTCCAGAACAGAACACTGCTGGAACCTGCAACCCATACATCTTTCTATAGCTTTCATACCTACATTACTGTAAAACACCGTGCTTTCAGTTACAGTAAAATATGCCAAGTAAATTATAAAGGGACTCTAAGGCCTCAAATTCACTGCATTTCATTTGTTTGTGATCACCAACTGCTACAAAACTATTGCTCAAGTTAAACTGCCAAGCAACAAACAGCAACTTTTCCATTTACAAAATGGATTAATGAACATAAAAAAAAAAAAACAAAAAACAAAACCAACAGACTAACCAAGCTGCACTAGCAACTACTTAAGTTCTGGAAATCTGCATCTAAAAACAAACTTGTTGGTGACAAAAACTCACAAAGTCTAAAAAAAAAAAAAAAGCCTTAGAATTAGTACATTTCCTTTTTTCAACTTCTCTTAGAAATAACGATCTTCGTTACTAGATTAAGCTGTTCTACTTTTTCCAGTCCATCAGCATAAACTGGATGTACAGAAAGCCAAGAAAAGCAGCATTCATCTCACACTCCAGGAACATAACTGTGTTGCTCTAACAACCCAGTATAGTTGGGATGGCAAACTCATTCCTACATTAAATCTCCCACCTAAGCAGCTACAGAGCTGTCCCATTCTTCATGGAACATCACCCACCACACCAACCCTGGATCATACCTGCCCACCCTTTATAAACCGCACATCAAGTGTGATCTTGCTCAATATATCAACAAAAGCATAATCCAGGTTCCGGCCGTGGTAAATGTTTCCTTTGTCATCCTGAGCGACAATGCTTGTACAGAACCTGCAAACAGAACAGGGCAAGGAATGGCTGAAGGCACAGCTATGACACTGCTTGCAATACTCTAGCTGAAGGAGCTCAACATTTCAGGAGTAATTGAGCTGATACTCTGCTAAGTGTTTTATTAATGCAACCACACAAAGAGGAGTCCAACACCACACCACAGTCCAGCAATTACAGGGCAGGCAGAAAGCAGCACTTCCGCTCCGGAAAAGTGTCGTTATTTCATTTCACTTTTCTAAGTCATAATGAAAAGCTGACATCTGAAAGCATCCATGAAGTGTCACGCTTCTTGCATTTAGTTCTGATAATTTCACTTCCATTTGGAATCTTTATAATTTTAATCCCAAGTAGAAAAAATCAAGTTCCATCAACAAAACTGAAAAGCATTGGTTGTTCAAGTATCAACCAATTCAATAACAGACTATTCTCTAGAACAGAAAGTGTGCTAAAACTCCTCATGTAACAAGCTCAGTTTCATTAAAACAGGCTTTTTTTGGTGGAGTATATTGCATTAACAAGAAATTAACTTATTTTCTCTGCAGTTAGAAGTTGGTCATTTCAGTGAGGCATAACCCTGCCTCTCAAAAATATAGAGGTAAAAAATCCGTCACACAAGTAGAATATTCCCAGTTGATGGGGGTTTCTAGTATCCCAGCCAAGAAATTGAATTTCAGGGACCTTGCTAGGACTAAGTGTGGTAAGTATCCTCTGTGAAAATAGTAAAACAGCCAGCATTTAAATGGACCATAGCCAATATTAGTCCTTACTTAAAAAATGATCCTAAAAAAAGGGACTGAGTACCATACATTAAGACAAAAAACCCCCAAATGCAAACAAGGGGCCACATGCCTTGATATTTGCTAAAATGTATATGGAGAAATATTTTAGGACTCCCGGAGGCAACACCAAGTGTTGATTATTCTCCCGCACCACGTTTCTAGGGCAAAGAGAGACAATGAAACGGAGCACCTTTTTTCACTGAGACTTTGTTTGCTGCCATAAAGTATACTACAGTCATTTTCCACTGTTCAAATCAGGAAGCGATATTATGCAGCTGTTATGAACCTTCATCTAGAAAATTGTTTAGCAGTAACTTTATCTCAGACAAATGAGAGAGCAACTAGTTCTTCTAGCCTCCTTTACAGCAATTTTTAAGTGACAGAGAACATTACATCATTTTCAAATATAAATGATCTCAACTACTTTTGGATAGACATACCGTACCAACAAAAATTAACTTTGGATTTTAATACATTTATATAGATATAAGTACATACACAAAACCATGGCAGATCGATACCACTTGTACTCCACAACAGAAAACAATTGTTTCTCGTTCCATTCAGCATCCAAACTGCCAAAAGAGAATGAAACCTTCCGGCTGAACAGATGAAGTCGTCCCGGAACGGACCGTGCAAGTCACCCGCCACGTGCCTTCCCCCCTGCTGAACTAAAGCTCTACAGCCTCCTGTACGAGACCGTGTGAGTACCCGACACTTACGCAGTGGATTCGTAGGCGAAGTTCAGCAGGATTCCATCTCCGAGACTTACTCCCAGTGCTTTGCACATCCCCGCGATCTCCCCCGCGAAGGGCTGCGGCATGAACAGCTCCAGTTCGGTTGCTATGGGCTGGATGACTTGGTGCACCCATTTCGGCACGCTCTCGCTGCAAGACACAGCCGGGCCGTTAGCCGAGAGCGGGCCGGCGGCTCACCCCCGGCACCCCTGCGCTGCTCCGTCAGCCCCTCCCGGCGCTGCCCCGCTCGTCCCCCATCCCCGCGGCCACCCCCGCGCCGGGCTGCCCGGCCGCACGCACTCGATGACCCGCTGGACGGCGGCGCGCAGGAAAACGGGGTCGAAGTGCCGCAGCACGGGCAGCCAGCGCTGCTCGGGCGGGCTGTCCAGGCTCACGTTGCAGCGCAGCGGGGCCGCCGCCCCCGCCGCCCCGCACAGCAGCGCCAGCAGCGCCCACGGCCCGCAGCCCATGGCGCAGGATGGAGCGGCCGCGGCGCCCCGGGGCCAGCCCGCCCTTCCCCGCGCCGCAGGGCCCGCCCCGGCCCCGCCCGCCCCGAGGCGCCACCGCCGGCCCGCGCGGAGCCTGCAAGCCCGCTCCGTGCCGCGGGACACAGCAACCGCAGCAGCAGGTATACGGGACCGCCTACGCGTATTGCCCCGGCGCTGCTGCTGGGCCAAACTCAGGAAGGCCGGTCCAACACCGTCGTTTCCACAACCAGGGCAGAGGGGACAAACCCACCCTTGGCACAGCTGTCAGCACGCTGGCTGACACAGCAAGGCTGTAAACAAGAGGAAAACGGGAAGAGAGGAGACTAGACACTTGTCCTCAACCCCGGGGCTAAAAAATTACCACTCCCCTTTCAGTGTCAGAGGTTTTTCGTTTCGGGACACATACACAAGAAGGGAAACTGCTCAGCTGTTCAGCAGAAAAAACGCCCCCAACCAGTACAAGTGGGGCTTATAGATTGTACTTTCCCTCTCCCTCCCTCCCCTACCTTTGTCTCCAGCACGGGCTCCACACTCCATCCCCACAACACTCCAGCTCCCCCAGCTACACATGTTCCTCTACCTGCGAGCTCACTGCTCCCCTTGCCAAGTACCAATCCCTGCCCTTCTCTCAAGGAGGAACATAAAATTTGAATACAACACTGCAAGTAGTAAAAAAAAAAAAAAATCCTACTTAGTCCTTCTCTCCCTAAAGCCTAAGTTTTTTTGCTCTAGGAAGCAACATGACAACAAAAACAATACAAAATCAGTACAAGAATTAAAGTTATTATGAATACATATTCAACAAATAGCTAAGTGAATTCCCACATGGGATATTAAGCATTAACCTGGTTTCCTAAAAGGAAAGGAAAAAAGCACCCCCACTAAACGCATTTCCATTACACTGTGCATGTGGCACCTGCTTCTGCACCACAAAGAAATCCATTTTTAACAGACTTTGACAAAGGATGGTGTAAGTAACTCCCTCAAGTTACAAATAATTTATCAACTCCATTAAAACAGGTGGCGAGGGAAGGTACAAAGAACCCATTAATGGTCCCAGCAGAGGTCAAGGCTGAAGCACACATGAAACCTTAAGGTTTGTCTAAACCTTAGACAAAGAATCCAGACATCCACACGATTCTTGCACATGCATGCCAAGAGACACCAGAAAGCACACCACTATATGAAAACATCCCTTTTTTCTTTGGCACATGATGCTGTTCTGGTATTTAAATGGCAGTAAAACCCCCCATATCCCAATACACTAACTTTATTTTTGTTTTCTGAGTAAGCCACAATGAACTGTTCTTCCCCACAACTCTTCACTTGAGCTTACCTGCATCACAGATGAATTTGGTCTTACTAAACTGGTCAAAGCCGGCTACTCAGACAACAGCTTACTCCATCTGTACTCCCCTAAGTCAGGCACAGATATTATATCAACATGCTTTATAGACTGACCAGAATATTCTTTTCCCTTTCTGTTGCTTAGTCATTAATTGCCTCAAGCAGAATTTTTACCATATGGTTGTGTATTTTAATACTTACACATACAAAACCCACTGTAAGTAAATTATATTTAATAAAAATATAACTGCCTTCTTCCCTAGAATGCTTTAAGACCAAATTTAAATCCTCCAAGGATTAAGGCCTCTGTCCTATAGATGCAGTATCCATCAGCCTGCAAGAGTTCCGTTTGCATTTCCTAACGGACCAGAGCTAAATCCATAAGGCACCACAGTCTTCCTTTCCCTCAGGGTGATGGTGGGTGGAAATGAGCATCTCCAGGGCTATTTCTTCAAGGGTGATGAAGTTCTCTCCAGCATTTATTTTAGCAGCTGTTTTCTCTTTTTCAGAAGTGCATCTCGAAGAGCAAGCTTCAGCATAAAACAAGAGGGCAATATTCAGGTGAGGAGCATAATAACTGAGACAATAGCACTACCACATGAACAAGAAGCCTTTTCAATTTCTTTAACCTCTGATAAAACCACTAAGAGCTCATCAGCTCAAACAGGCAGCTGCAATGCAAATGGTAACAATTACAGTGGCAGAAACACAGGGGTTATTTACCTAAACTCCTGTAGCAGGTTGACCCTGGGTGGGTGTCATGGTACAGTACAGCTAAAGAGCTGAAAATTACCAAAGCCTATACAGAAGATTAGAACAAACTGTTCTTCTACTGACTCATTTCAATCAGAATAGATCAAGACAGTTGCAGTTCAGCTGAGAGGTAAGTGAAAATGGTGTTTTGCAGAAGAGTATTACAAAACTTGCTTTTCAAGGGGAAGAAGGAATTTTTACAAGTGCCATTATCACCCTAAAGAGATATTGTTGTGCTTCAAACATGTTTTAGCTAATAAAGGAGCTGCTTCTGGACTATAGCAAGCAGGTCATTTTATCTTACCACCAAAAAAGTGCAGCAGAATGCAGCACCATACAGCTATGATCCTCCAGCCCACTCAAAACACTTTCAATTTATGGTTAACAGACTGGTGCTGTAGCCTAACTTCCATGGGGAAAAATGTATGAATAAATGCTGCTCAGCAGTTACAGGTGAATTTAAAACATTAATAAGGACAAAATGCTTCAAGATGTTTTTATAATAACTGAGCAGAGTGTAACTGTAAACAGTGGCTTCCTTAAAGTGCCTGCATTGTTCATTTGCAGCCTATTTGGCACATTCTGAGAGCTGTTTTCATGTTGTCAGCCCTAACTGAGGTGAGGCAGAATGATGCCAAATAAGTATCTACAGAGGATACTAATCCACATCCTCCTGCTCAATCTGAAAAACTTCAGATATTCTCTACTCAGTCTACAAATAATCCCTGTCTTGCCCTTCCTAAGGCAAGAAATTGCAGACAAGTATCATTTGGATAAGGTATATGATCCTGGAAACAACTCAAAGTTTGTTCAAGAAGCGTGTAAACACTTGCATGAAACAGGATCTGGGAAGAAAAAACAACTAGACCACTGGATTATTCTACAAGTTTCCTGGAACATGTTTGGATGAGCTGCATTTAAGAATACCTTATAAAACCCTCAGCTGGCAGAGGCTTCACTACTGAGAACAGCATTAGTGTGGAACTACTGCTAAACTGAAGTGATTTCTTTCTAAACCACAGTTTCAAGTAGCTAATAAATAGCATTTGCATCTGTTTCTCAGGAACATTTGTGACAAGCTACGAGATGACCTGTAGGCCAGGACAATGAGTCTGTAACAGAACAGTAACAAGAGAAAGGTCAGAGACTGGAGAGTGAACCACAATCTGCAAAGTAGGGGCAGGACTCAGGGAAGGCAAGCCATGGGCTTTCTCTGAGCTGCCACAGCAACACCTCAGGCCAGAGGGTAGGCAGCACCACACCTGCACTAGGAGTTCCTGCTCACACTGCCCCATCCATCTCCAGCACGAAACATTACCTGCTTCTCCCTAAAGGAACGCTTGTTCTTGGTCCGGACACTCCGGCTGTATCTCATCATCATGAAGTTCTTGTTCTTTTGCTTTTCTTTGTTGGAAGAGCTGGCAAATGGGTTAATTCTGGTTTTCTTTTTCACAAACTCTTTTCTGTCTGTTTTTCCAGCCTAGAATAGACAGTGCAATAGAGCAACAGGAGGTCATTTTCCTTCCCCTACCGCCACCATCACCAGCCTGATAGTAACACATTCTATGGCAGCAACAACAAATCTGGGTTCAGGATGTCTGTGTCCATACATGCCTTCTCCCATGCCAGCTGTATTTATTAAGTCACAGGGAAAACTGTCTGTTGGCACATTCATGGCCACTTGTGACCAAGAGAGGCTGTTTATTTGTTACAGCCAAGATGCAACAGCAAAGAACCAAACAAATAATCTCTCAAAACCCACATGGCAGCTGGGCATCCACCTTAGATATGCAACCCCAGCATTTCCTCCTGCACAAGACAAACCCAAACCCAGAAAGACAGGACACAGAACATGCCAGTTCCTCACCTTTGCAGTTGCCAATCTGGTCTCCTTGTCTGACTTGGGCTTCTTATGCAGATGTTCAATATCTCTGAGTGAAAGCAACTCCCCCCTACACACAAATTCAGTAATATGTCACCACACAAAACTTCATCTGGCAAGGAAAACAAGATGCCCTCTTCACCCTTTGTCTCTCACCCATCTTAGGCCACAGTCCTAGCATAAATTTAGACACAAATGCTTCTTGCTCCCTTCAGGCTGCTCCTCATGTGTGGGACATCCATTACAAAAGTCACCCATTTCTATTTTCAAGTCTTGCTTTTTGCACAAAGTTTATCAGACACTGGAGATATAACCACGCAGCTACAGCTACAAAAAAAACCCTCTCATGCGTCTTGACTTGAACAAGGTAAACAGTCTCAGACCTTCCACCATGTTTTTTCCACCTTCCTCATGTCTTGTCTCCCAGGTATAAGCAAGCCCCCAGCCCAGGATCCATTCTAGGCTCTGGCTGCTGGCTGTCATCAGGAAACACTGATAAACAGCAGAGCTCTGTGCCCTGCTGCAATGAAGAGCTGCATCACTAGGGGATAGGCAAGAAAAAGCACTCAACATTCCATAACCTACCTGCCCTCCTCCTCATCTTCATCATCTATTTCAACATATTTCCTCTTTGCAGCTTTGCCAGGTGCAGAATTAAGTTCTTTGGAAAGCTGGGCAAGGCGTATTTTCTTGAAGTCTTCCTGAGTTAGCAGCCTGCTTGTGCTGACTGCTGCAGCCTTGGCTTTTCGTTCCTCTACAGGCATGCTTCTCACTTTTTCTGCCTTTGGAAAAGGCACAAAAGAATCATTCGCAGCTTTGCAAACCACTCCTGTGCCACAATCCACGATCCTTGCCCCCCAGATACACACTATGCAACAGCAATATTGTTGGGAAATGCTACAACCAGACATCAGGATTTTTCCTTGTCTCATATCCAACATCTAGTATCTGAATAAAGTACAAGCACACCAGATTTCGGGGGAAAAAAGCTCTCAGCTGACTATCACAGCTCTGAAAGCATTCAGCCCTGAGAGAGAGAGCTCCCCCTTCTCCACTCCCACCCTAACAACGTGTACTTCAGCAGGAGCACTAACCAGCACTTCAGCCTCACTGCTTCAGGACAGCTCACTCTGAAAGCCTGGGTAAGTATTTAAGAGCAGCCACATCAAGGTGAAGAGCAAGAGGATCTGGTCTGTGATTAACAAGACTCATTTGTACTTGGCATAGAAGAGACTTGAAACTCACTACTTGTTGCTGCTCCTCATCTGAGGAGTGATGCACATCAATCCATTCTTCATCTTCATTGTCCTCCTCCTCACTCAGACTAGCGCTTTCCCAGCCATCTGCTCAGGGAACAAGTACAGAGCTCTTAATGCAAACTCATCTCAACTACCTGGATTGGCAATAACTGATGCTTGGAACACCTGCTCTTGCTGCCTTTCATTTATTTCACCCATCTCCTAACAGCATTTTGCCTAGGGACATGATCCATGCTATGCTCTGCAAAGCTCTGCACAAGAGCTCCAGATCAAGATCCTGAAAACAAAGTGCATTTGGGACAGCCTGAAGCACCACAGGAGTTCACAGACACTAATTACACTCCTCAGTCACAGTGTTCCCCACTCCCAGCCACCTAAATCAAGAAGAGAACTACTGTGATTTGTAGCTGGGTTAGTTACAACAGTCTAAGCATTGCTCTTCACTGCTGTGCTGGCCAACATGCTGAAGTTGCCAGCTTCAGCAACCAAGCACAATGTTAGAGTGATCACTGCACAGCATGTCCCAGCAGGGCATTCATTCCTCCAGCACAGCTCCTGCAGCATCTCCAAGGCACTCAGGCTTCATTTGCCAAACTCTGCCTTGCTTTTAAAGATCTCCAGCTCTTTTCCCCAGCTCAGGCAGGGGGTTCCAGGGTGTGTAAAAGCATTCACACAGGAAGTGAATTAACTAAGCCAAATATTATACCCAAGTACTACTTTGGCATTCAATATTATTTAAAGGTTTTCCTTAGGATAAGCTGAACACAAAGTTCGCAGCTGTACTGTCTGTCCCTCTGCTTCCCCCTCTGAGTGTATCATAAAAAGCAACACAGCACCAAACCCCACTGACAAACCACGCTTACTCAAGGATAGACATGTGCAAGCCAAGGCACAAGACAGCAGGAAGCGAAATGCACAAACACCAGGTTCCATGTCCACATAAAATCTAAGTGACAGTGATGCCCAAAACAGAATTTTTACGGAAAAAGGCCAACCTTCCTCTTGGGTTCCTCCCTCTTCCTTTTGATCCTCAACCTCCAGTACTTCTGCTCCTGGAATGTAATCTTTGGCATCCAGTTCTCCATACTCATGAATCCTGGCTTCCACCGAGGCCTCAGTAGGCTTGCCCTGTACATGAACAAAACACACATTAAAGCAGGCTATTTTAATGCCCACCAATCCAAGAAAATGTCTGGGGGAACAGGAGGGTGTGGGTCCGAAGACCTTTCCTTATTTCATGAGGCAGAGTTTAATTACTCAAGTTGAATGAATCTCAGAAAACAGCTGAGCTTCAGGAGCATGATCTAACCATGAGTTAGATTAATTTGGACTAAGGAAATGTGGAAATAATAGCACATTATGTCCAAAGGCAGTAGGCAGAGGAAGCACACAGGCTCCACCTTCTCAAGAGGACACTGAGACCAGTTCTCAATTTTTGAGCCTATCAGTTTTTAGTCAATGCAAGACACATGAAACACTTACCCTGAACTTCTTCTGCAGCATCTCTGGATTCAGAGAGCGGAACAGGTGTATCAGAGTTCTTGCAGACATCATCACATCTGCCCAGAAAATGAGAGAGTCAGGAAAAAAGCAGAACTTGGAGCAAACCACAAGCCCACACAGATCACCAGTATTTACAGCCTACTCGTCTTCACTGAGGTTATGGCTCCCTCAGATTTCTCTGGTATAGAACATAGCACTTCCATAGGGGCTGACTCTTCTTAACCCTTTCTCCTTGCTTTATTTTTGTCAATGAATCCCCCTGCCACAACTACCTGACTGTTTTGTCTCCCATGGATACACACTCCAAATAAACAGAAGTAACCCAAACACTGAAAATCATCTCAGCCCATAAAAACCAATTAGGATAGCACTACCTTGAAGGCTGTAACTGAAGACCAAATAACACAGGGGGAAAAAAAGGGTTTAAAGTCATATCCATATAGTATTTACTTTTATTTTTATGCGTCTTGTACTGAACAAGGTCTTGGAGCAGATCTTCAGTCATGGCTAAGGGACATCTTGCAGTGATTTCTTTTATTGCATTGATTCTGAAAAAATAGAAAATGAATTATTTGCTCAATACCAGTTAGGAGAAAATGACACTTATAGTCTGAATTACCCACAACTTGAAGAACCTTATACAGCATTTACACAACATTTGGTGTAAAAGGAGAAAACCATCATTAAATACTCCCAACAAAAAAACAGAAAGGTGAAGCTGAGATACTGTCTTAACTTTTGACTCAAGCAGCTTCTTGAAAGCGTAGTACAAGTGACAGGAATAAGTCGCAAGTGGTTTAAAAAAATACGCATTTTACCACAACATTTGGAGTTTGACATCACTCATACAATTCTGTACTCACCCCACAGTCATGACCTCCCCAGAATTCTTGTCTGTGACAAAGTTGTTGGCAATGGTCATCAACACTGACTGGATAATCTGAAAACAAGAAAAAAAAAGTACATACTTAATAAAAACTTAACACACTTAGATGTGATTGACAGAAAAATCCTTTCTCATAGAAAGACATCAGGACATGCCAGTAGAGCCCACAAATATTTTCTAAACACAAATTTTCCTGCAGAAAATAAGACAAACATCTTGTTCTCCCCCTTTATGAAACAGTCCCTTAGGACTTCCAAAAATAGCTGAAATGACCATAAGCTTTTCCAAACATCTCTGACCAATTCCCTTTCCTCCATCCCCACACACACACATAGCATTCACATGCTGGCCTGCTGCCCATTCAACATCAAACACAGGTGAACACTGACCTCAGGTGGTACCAGCTGGTGTGAAGCCTGTGCAGCAAACAGAAGAATCTTTGTCACTTCTGGAAGAAAAGCAGAAAGATCCCAAAACATATTGGTGCAGCTTGCTCCAGCCAATAAACACATCCCTTAAAACACAAGAAGCTGCTCAGTCAATCCCAAAGCTATTTAGCCAGAAGTTCTTTGGGACAACTGTTTCTCCTCTCCCACCAAGCATTAGGAGCGCCTCTGGCCCCCACCTCTGGCCACCCCAGCAATAGCCAGCTAAAGCAAAAGGAAATGCTCCAGAACTGGAGTCAAAAACCAGTAAAAGGAAGCAGCACAAGGCAATCATGCTCAGCTAGTCAGGATTAGGGACTCATTTCTTTTATTCCTTTGCTGGAGCTTCTCAAATCCTCAGGTAAGGAGCCATGAGTGCACACAGCCTGCACAGAAGTCCAAAGCGCTTGGCACTTCTGGCAGTCAGGGACTTGTACTTCCTTTGTCTGCACTCTAGACTATTCCTGCTTCCCACCAATCCACTGCTACCTTTCCAGTTTCATTGCCACTCGCATGAAATGCGTGTACATGAGACATGAGGGATCAGCAGTACCTAGAGTAGTGACTTACCCCTCTGATGGGGCTGAAGGAACCTCTGAACAAAGGGGTAGAAATTAAAAAGGAAAAGCTGCAAGACAAATTGTAACATATTATCTTTTTGTCTTTCAACTTGACATCACCTTCACAAGCTGATACATTGTAAAACCATCTCATTCCATAGTGTGCTCTCCAAATGCCTCTGATTTTACAGCATAATATTATCTCCTGTATTGAGTTTGATATCTGTAGGGCAAAAATTAATTGTACCAAGATAAATCCAGCTGCAGTCTCTCTGCACCTAGTCCTTGCCGTGGAAATCCTTATATCCTCTGAAACTCCTCCACTTGGACTAGATTACTCTTTACTTAATCCAGCACAAATATTTTATCACTGGGTCATGTGCACAAAACCCTCCAAGTGCAGGAGCTGCCAGTTTCCCTCTTATTCAGCACCACCTGGCTGACAACTCTGTGGTCAGCATGAGCAGCTTCCTAGAAAGGTCTTGGAAGCATCAAGTTCTCCTCTACTCTTTAGAGACAGCTCAGCTATTCCAGACCAACACCCTTCTCTATCAGAGCTCCCTTAGTACCACAGAAAGTCTGTACTACTGTGACATTCCATGAGGCCCACTGCTAACTCCCTGACCATCCCTATGCACTTTTGGACATAAAGAAAAATTAAACCTCATTTTCCCGAGGCATGAGGCCAGAACATGCCCACATCCAAACCAGGCTAGCTACCAACAGACCACCATAAAATTACATACCTCATGTATTCCAACCAGCCTGGATATTAGGTCCATGAGCATCATCTTCACTTCAAATCGCTCCTTGCAGCTCTCCAGCTGCTTCAGCAGTTTCTCAGCAAAGTCTAGAAGCAGAAATAGATTTGCAGTAGACTGAAAGAGCACAACACCAAACTCAAATGGGATTAGGGTCAAAATGAGCAGTTTGATTTGTTGTTATTTCTAAGCCCCCGTGCTCTTTCACAGAAGAAATTAAAGGTGACTAAATCAGTTATTCCAATAGGTTTTTTCACTTCTCATATGCCTAAAAGGCCTGCTGTGCACAGGGGTTCAGCAGAGGGAACTGGCAGACATTCCCCAATATCATAAGCGCAAGGTGAGCATTGAAAACTAAATTTTTACATACATTTTGGGTTGATCTGAGAAAATGAAATCCCCAGAGGATCACTAGAACAGACCAAGAGCAAATCAAGTGCTGTTAGACAAGTACATTTTAGCAAGGGCTGAACCAGAGCAGTTACAGTAGATCAACTACTCTGGGCTCACCACACTACTGCCTTCACACATACAAGGGAGGCAGAGAGCCATGTCCTGATCCGTAGAAACCCAAAGCAGATGATGCAATATTCCTCCTTCCTTGTCTCACTGCCTACATGTGCTCCACTACAAGCACAACAGGACTGATCTCTCCAAGTGCAGTGAAACCTGGAGTAAAAACACATTTCAAGTGTCACATCTGCACCTAGTTGTCACTTGGGTTCTCCTGGCAGAGCTGTGTCCAAGCTTCCCTGTGTGGGATTAACACAAATCGCACTAAGAATTCACCGCATGCTCACCTTGGGGATCATGAATCAAGTGAATGGCAGAGAAATTGAACACCTCTGGCTTGCTCTTCTTTTTCTGCTTCTACATGGAAACAAGAGTAAGAGACATTTTTCTCTTTCTATGAGTAAAGTGCTTCAGTTCCAAGGTTGCTGTCAAAAGATTGCTGCCTCTTCAAAAACATTTTAAAAGCTAGTCCTGGATGCTAAAAACTCTCCCTGTTTTCAACCACACAGGATTATGTAGCACCTGTAGCTAAACAAGCTAGGCAACAACAGGACTTCAGTACTAGAAGGATTAAGCCAAGATGATGAGAAGGAATACACAGCTCTCCTCACCTTGAGGACCTTCATGGCTTTCTCCAGTTTCTTCTTGCGCTTGGTGGTTTTCTTGTTGGTCGCATAGCGCATCATCAGATCTCTGGCTGTGGGGCCATCATCCTTGGGGAAGGAACACAACACTCAGGCAACCCAGGCTTCAAATGGCAATCAGAGAAACAGACCACCAATATTTTTCAAGACCACATACTCTGAAAACTCTCCCCCCTTCTTAAGTGTCCGAACACACAGGTACCAGCATTTAAATAGAAAACCAAAAGAGCTCTTGGCATTTCTATCTTTTAACAGACAGCAAACACATCCTGCCATTACTTGGGGCCAGCTGTCAGACACTAAAATTTTTTGTGAAGCACAGAAACATCTGGAGAAAACTAGACCGGACAGTAGCACAGAGGTAGACAGACTAGCAGAGCCAGAGTCACCAAGATAACAGAACTAATAAGGGGTCTGAAGAACAGAGAAGGGAGTATTTGGTCACAACACCCACCTCAGACTCTGATTCGCTGTCTTGTTTCTCGTCTTCATCTTTCCCAAGGAAGAACTTCAAACTAGCAACTAACACCTGAAAAGTAAAGTGAGTTCATGTGGGACAAGCCTCAAGAGCCAACACAGAAGGCCCAATATTCAGTCAGACCCCAGGCAGGACAGCTGCTCTCCTCATTTAATCAAAGGTTCACAGTGCCAATATTAAGGAAGTGATATCCTGACAGTCTCTTCTGAATAGCAGTGAAAAGTGCATCCACACTCCCCACACTCATTACAAAATAAGCTGCCAAGCTCCACCTCCTCCCATGAGTAGCATTTTGAAAATTAAACAACCAACAGACAAATCAGTGAAGTTTGTTTGCAGTAACAACAGATTAAGTTACATCGCATGAAAAAGGCAGCCAAGGTAACAGCCAGTGTATCAAGTGATTTCTGTTCTCACCTTGGTCACTTTGGAAAAGCAGGCAGTTGTGATGACATTGACTGTTTTGGCATCATTCCTGGAATAAAACAAACCACATCTTGTATTTCAAGTCTGGCAATTTCACATTATTCTCAGAAAATTACCTCTCACCAAGTATTAAGCAACTCATTTCACACAAGACAGTATTTCTTCTCAGCTAAATTCCTTGGCACAAGTTACAACCCCATTGGGCTACAATTAAGAAATCTATTCAAGTCACTGTCTCTGCATTATGTTTTGGACTATGCGCCACAAACGATACCCACGTGCCCCACAATAAATGGCAAATGAACACAAGCCTGCCAGACCCACCAAATATTCCTTCTGTAAAGCTCTATCATCACATCCAGAGATATCTTGGCAGCGGTGGGATTGCTGTCTCTCAACATTGTGTACATGAAGTTCTGCAGTGCCTAAAAAAGAAGTGGAAAACATGTTTTTAGAGGTCTTCCACAAGAGGAGGAGTTCAGTTCAAAGTACACATGAAAGGCAAAGCACTGACCGTGTTCACTTTGTTGTTCTTGTGTTTAGCATTGACATTCTTGATGTCCGTCACAATGTGAGTGTACAAGGTCTGCAAGGGGAGAGACGACAAGGAGTAACACACAGAGACAACACTGTGCCCAAGCACTGACATGAGAGCCAGATGATCACCACTGAGAGCATCACTCGAGTTACAGCAGCAAAAACCAGGACATGACCCTGTGAAGACTCACGTACTTGAAAATCATACTGAATTTACAGTACAGCAAGGCAAGACAATGAACAGCATCAAATACTGCTTCAAATCCTACCCCTGCTTCACTCAGGCCTGCTCTGACAGCCAGGTTTGTCACCTGTAGACACACACAAATGGCTCAATCCCAAACAGGACAAGCCTACAACCTGCAACAGCAAGGTGTTTACAGCAGCAGAACTCAGTTATTATTCCAACATACAGCTAGAGCCCTGCCTCCAGCACTGACTGCTGAAACAGCTGGGCTATGTTAAACTGCAATTTCATAACCAAACAAAGAACAGCTGCCTATCCTAGCATTACCTCATTGGCCAAAACCCACTGGAAATGAAGATTTTTGTCAGCACACCTTACCTTTCGTAGCAGCTTATCGTGACACCGCAGCAGTTGAAAGAAGAGCTCCAGCAAACTCGTGGGATTTATTAGATTCTTGTTTCTCAACAGGATCAGAGCCTTACAGAAGGTCTGTAAGAGAACCCAAATTTCACATTCCTCTCCAGCTCTTCTCTTTATTGACAACCAACCCACAAGCTCTCAGCTCACGCAAAGGGCAGGCTGAGCCCAAGGCGCGGGTCTCACCATGCGCAGGTCGGGGTCCAGGACCGTGTGGTGGTAGGAGAGCAGCTCCTTCAGCTGCTGCGGGAAGCTGGCCATGTGCTCGGGGTAGCAGTGGGCAACCTGGAACGGACAGGGCAAGCGAACACTCTAGAGCACACCTGGGGTTACCTCACAGGCCTCGCAGGGTGTACGCAACCAGCAACAGTCATTGGAGCCGGCACCACGCACAGGCTGCCACAGGGCAGGCGCTGGGGCTCACCTGCGCCAGGAACATCAGCAGCTCGGCCAGCTCCTTGCTGGGCTTGTCCGGCTGGAAGGTGAAGATCTCCACATGGGACTGGTAGTGGTGGTACTGCTGCAGGAACTGCGCACACACAGGGAACGGCGGCAAATGAGCAACACCAGCCCGTACCCCCGTGCCCGCCCCAGCCTCCCCGATCACCCCCCCCCCCCCGATGCGCACCTCCTCGGTGTAGGAAGTGGGGTCGCGCTTGATGAGGTTCTGCAGCTGGGGCAGGTTGCTGGGCAGTTTGTTGCCCTGGCGGCCCGACATGGCTGCGGGCACCGGCACCGGGCGTGAGCGCACCACGCGAACGCTCAGCTGGCCGCCGCCATCTTGACCCGCCCCTGACGGCCGCCGCCGAGGGACAAATCTCCGCGGGAGGCGCGCACCGCGCTTGGCGCCCCCTGGCGGCGGGAGCTGTGGGCGGGAAGGCGGCTCCCGGCGGGCTCGCTTCCCTCGGGACGAAGGCTCGGGCAGCCCCGCGGGGTGAACGCGGCAGCAGGCCGGGCACGGACCGCAGCCGCCGCCGCAGCCTCCCCGCGAGCCCTCGCGGCACTCCCGCACGCCTCCCGTTCCCCTCCCTTGCCAGCTGTTGGGAGCGAGGATGCCTCGCAGTACACCTCAAATAATCACTACAGAAGTGAATCCTCAGCGAGGAAAAAAGGTTGATTCCAATTTAGTCTTTTTAAAGTTTAGCTTTTGGTCATGATAATCGAAAGCTGATGCCTTCACTTGCATAGTTTATACTTCCTTTAGGCAACTGCTTATTCACCCTGTGGAACGAAATTGTTATTCCTTGATACAGTGTACTTAGCAAACAGTAGTGAATAATTCCGGTCCAATAGCTGCTCTTACATACAGCCACACGAGCTGTATCAGAATAGCATCAAGGCTTCAACAGGGCACAGTCCAAAACCATTAATATAACTTCCCATTTAAGCCACCATCACTTCTCTGACTGAAAGGCTTTTCTCTGCGTTGGTAAGAATCTCACAGCCAGCTGCAACCACCTAAGCACACACCTGCGAGGGGGTTGCCAGTGGCAACCTGAATATACCACCTCCGGTGAGATTGGGCTTTCCCGTGCCTATTAAAGCAAGAAGAATACACCCTCTTCTACACACCTATACAGCTCACAGAAATACAGTTTTAGCATCACTTGGAGAGCAAAATGACTGCAAAAGTAAGAGAAAAACCTGTTACTGAGTGCATAAAACAAAAGCAAGCCCTGCATCACCAAAAGAGTTAAACGAATATTTCATACCTTTACCTTGCCACCTATTAATTTGGTTCATTAGCACCTAGACCTGCTCAGCCTCTGCTTTCAGGTGGCTTTACTTTAATGAACCTTCCAGCACAGCCCTTAAATGACCTAGCCCAGGGACCCACTTGATCCTGCACCCTCAGTGGTCCACCGTTATCTCAGCATCCTTAGCTCAAAGGTTTGCAAAACCAAAATACCACTACACAGGCCTTTTTCAACCTAACAATGAGAAAAAGAGCTAAGCTTTACACTAAACTGCTCCAACACGAGTCACTGACTGACTAAAGCACAACATTTGCACTTAAAATGAGAAGTAAACACACTGCTTAAGAAAAGCATGGAGCAAAACAGCCTTATCCATACTCAAGGACAAACCTAAATACCTATTATCTCTGCAGAAGCAAGCCTATTGCTTTGATTTCTACAAAGGCTATTAACAAGGTTACACGAACAAACCCATTCACTTCCATTACATATAAATAAAGCACAAATAAAAATCATCTTCCTAAACAGTTTATACTCATTTAATATTAAAATATACATGCTTAAGCAACTAGCACATAATAGAATATTCCCTATAGTGCCTTTAAGGAAAAAAATCTAACTTTAGGGGCCTTTTATCAAAGTTGTTACTTAGGAAGCCACAAAAGTCAGATTACTATGCAAATTAACATCGAATGCCTGCACTAAAAGGGCTTCCAGAATTAGCCTTTATAATTAAACAGACTTTTGGCCAGCATTAAAAAAAAAAATAGGCAAAAAAACCCAAGCCATTTCTGTTAAACAAACACCCCAAAAAACACCTTACCATAACCTTTATTACTAATCCCAGAAAAGCAGCTTAGGCCCTGGTGTGAGCATTTATACCCAAAGCCTGTTGTCTCCTGCACAGATTGGTTTGATTACCATGTGCTAATTAGGCCAGGAATGCTTAAAGGCCCCTGGAAAAGACCAGCTGCTTCTTGTTTGGGGATGGTGGGGCTGTGTTAGTGAGCCTAAGTGCTAATATTAAGGAAAAAACTATCAGTTTGACTTTTTATGTCACTTTGTGAGCTAAGTAGCACATTTTGTGTACCTTTGCTTAGTTAACACACTACGCAAGGAATTTAAACAAAGTACTGTTGGTTGAGGTATGGAATAAGCCGCAAATTTTTTTGCTTGCATAATTTTTTGAGCTCTATGTGTGTTTATTAGGCTTTAATTTTTCTTTTTGGAGAATAAGAAGCTGACAGGTTTTTTTTTTACATTGTGTTTAATTGAAAGAGAAAAGCTGGTTTTCTTCCTTAAGGCATCTTTTTTTGTTTCTATTCAAAGCTTCTAAACATGGGTGTGTCTGTTGTTGGGATTATAGAGAACAAGTTAGGGGGTTTTCCTTCATTTTTAATTAATTGTTTTCCAGTATGGAATGATTACCTGTTGTAGGGACTTCTTGTATGACAGTATGTTGGAAGGTTTTCCCTTTGTTGCATAGTTGATACATGAGTTAAACATGCCCTAAAACAAGCAAAACAGAGACCCCAAAACACTCAAACTTGAAAGAATGGGTTTTGTTCTTAAGGTCAATCAGGCTCCATTGGAAACCAAAAAAAGGGGAAGCTGTTACTAAAGTTGCTATTAGGGCACTAAGATGTTTCTCTGCACTGTATTTCTTAATTTTTTCAATGAGTTAAGCAGTATTTGGGGCTGCGGAGGTCATGGATGGGGTAGAATTGCACTTGATGTTAGGGTGGGAATTTGGAGATGGGCAGCTCCTGGCTGTCTTTTGCCCTTGCTGCAATCACCCCCCGGCTTCATGTTCCATCAAAAGCTATAGAGTTCAAGTTTTTACAACATCCAGGAGGTTTTACTTGAACACATTTAATGTATTTGATTGCCAACACTTCATTTAAACTCTATGTCAATTCCTGGCCTTCAATTGCTGTAGGAAATTTGTCTTCCTTGACTTAATACTTGTAACTTTGTAATTGAGAACAGGGTCAATGTTCTTTTCCTTTTAAAAAAAATCAGATCTCTAAGTCCAACAGAAATATTTATTTCTGGGTCATGACTCATAAATTATTTGCAGACTTGAGACACAGGAACTGTGTTGTTTTGTTCAAGGGAACAGGGCTATGTTACAGGAGTGGCGTGACAAACTGCACAGTCACTTGCAGCTCCAGGGGGAGAAGAACAGTCCAGCTGATGGTGCTGATGTGAGGTATTTGTGTGGAACCAGAGGACTTTCAGCCTCAGCTTTGCTTGCTGTGGCATTCCTTTGCCTGAAACACAAACGTTTCTTCCTCTGAGGGGAGGAACTTGCTGCAAATAATTTTTTAAAGGTCAAACCCAGCATGTTCTTAGGAGTAACTGAATAGCAAAGGTTTGTTTGAAGTGATAAACTGGCTTTCTAAAGGCTGCTTAAGTACCCCAAAAATATTAGTTTTGAATTAATACCTTTCCATGTCTGATGAGGATTAAAGAGGTGACATGGAAAAGAACTCTAATTTCTCCCTCTCAGACTTTACTTCATAGCTGTAACTTAGTAACTTGTAATGTCACAGCATTCTGAGACCGGGGAACACCAGGATTTTGAAGATGAAAATGTCTTTGAGACAAATTTTGGTGAGTTTTATGTGCCCACTGCAATACTTAGTCTGCCAAGAGACTCTCTGCTCTTGGCATTTATTTGAATTGGCTTATTTTTGCATGAAGGAGGGGGAAAATGTTATTTTTACAAATGCATTTTTCATAAATCTGACATAACATCAGAATAATTTGTGTCAGTCCTTTTTTACCCCTTTGCTCTTCAAAATTTGGCCCCACAAGATTTCTTCTTTAGGACAGACACCTTTCATGTGAAAGAATGTCCCCCAGATCTGTCTTAAAAGTACTTTATTCAGAGGTGATGAAAACTTCTGATCTGTGGATTGCAGTTTGAAGAGTTAATTTAGGTGATGTTTGGATTTTGAGACTCTCACCCTGCACTGATTCCCAGGGCCTCAAAGCAGCTCAGTGATGCAGAGCTGATCCTAAAATGATAAGCCAGTTCAGCCTCAATCTGTCAGAACTTCTGTAACTGCATAGAAGTATTTCTATTCTGGTATTTTGGGAGGCTTTGCAGTTATTTAGGGAGAGTTTGATTCATTGTGAAAGAGAAAAGAATATGATTATAGGTTTGGCTTCTTCTCATGCCTTCTTATTGAATTGGAATAGAACACACAGACTGATGCAGAAAAAAGTTTATTGAATGTTTCACTAACAAAACTACTACTATGGGAATAAGGTTTTTGCTGTTTCATTGCTCCAATTCTGAACCCTGAACTAGGGTCCCACTCCAGCAATTTATGTCCCCTTCACAGAATTTTTTGAGGTTTTAAATGCAAAATGAGGAACAAGAAAAGAAATTTGAGCCAACTTGATTTTTTTTTTTTTCCACCATTTGAACCAGGAGCAGGGGTGGAAGAAGGCATCAGTATCAGTAAAGCAGTGGAGAAAGTGAAATGCTCAACATCTCCCAGAAGAGTTGAGTATTCCTGGCACAGCTGAGGGCTTGGCAACTTTGCAAAACACTTCAGGGTAAGTGGCGTCTTTTGATCTTCTCTGAATCTGTGAGAACTGGAAGCTTGCAGATGCCCAGGTGCTAGAAGGGTCCCTCATCTGCTCTCTCAAATATGGTTTTACAACTTTCTTCTAAGGGCATAAATGCTGCTAATGTCATCAAAGGCCTTTTATGAAGATTGTGCAGAGATTGCTTTAGATTGCTCAGGGAGGGAAGGGCACAGACACTCCTGCTGATGTCTGTAGCAGCCTTGCTGGGGGGAGGACACACAGGGGACTGAAAAAGACAGGTTCCCCAGAGCTGCAAATCAGTGTCGTTTTCCTGACTTCAAGGGAATGACTGCCTTACATCTGCCGGGGATCTGCTCTGTGTGGTCTGAGATACAAAATGGCATTACAGGTACATGCCAGGGACATGGGAAGGGAGTTTGACAACCAGGAGCTGCTCTGGGGAGATGGCACGAGTCTGAGGTTGGAAATGGGAGGAGACAAGTTGGGTTACTGTAGGAGCTGGCATTTGGGTGCTGTCATCCAGGTACTGTGGTGCTATACATACATTTTGGAGAGGAACAGGGGGGCACCAAGGCTCTAGCACAGCAGAGAGCTGAGCTACTCGGCGAAGCAGGAGGCCGGCGTCAGAGCTGCTGGAACCTGCCTCACCTCCCCGTGGTACAGGAGTGGCACAGGGGAGCTGTAGCACTCGTTCCTGTCGTAGGTGTAGCAGGTCTGCGGTTCCTCGCAGGAGTTGCCCTGCTGGGCCTGGTGGATCCCCCCACCCAGCTCAATTTCTACAGGGTCACAATTTTTGCAGCTGGAAGAGATGGAAAATAGAACAAGTGTGAGGAGTTAGATGAAAGGATGCCCCTGCCAAACCCCAAATCTTCCCTGCTCATCTGCAGCTAGAGCCAGAGGAGTGCTGTGCCCTTTCTAGGTGTTCCAGGGGAACATCTGGTCCTCAAGCATCTTTTAGAGCTGCTGCAGGTTAAGTCTTGGGAAGTGAAGTTAGGAAATAAAACTACTTACAGCTCACTCAAGCGGTAGACAAAAGTGGTCCTGAGCGGGGACAAGGGGTCAGAGATGTTCTCCCGAGCCTTCAGGGGGACTCTGCAAAGATGGGAAGAGAATGACTCTCATGAAAACTGCTTATTAAACAGAGTCTGCTCTGTTGTGAGCAATTCTAAACTCTCATCTTCTTCTTCAGGTTATTTTCATTCTGACCCTTCTCCGAATCAAATCCCAGGAAAACAGGAGATCTTGGTCCTCTGCACCCTTAAACGCAACAGCCCTCCCCAACAGCACTGTAGCAATTGATGTAAGTGCCACTTGCAAGGTGACAGGACTGACAGATAGTGTTAACATCTGTTAAACTCCGAGCTGGCAGATGCTTGAGACTGATGGACAGCGATGTTTAACTAGTGGTTCTCCTGTTGTGAGCTCTGCCAGCGCTCCTGCAGCTCTGGGCTTAAGCTGGTCCTTGTTTCCCAGAGACACACACACTTCTGTTGCGTTTGTGTGAGTGGAGAGGACAGGACAAAGTCCTACTCTTGAACTGAGCTCTGTCTCATGGGAGACAGATAGTTTAGGCATGAACTGATAGTTTATCAGTTTAGGCCTAAACTGATAGTTTAGGCACTAACTATTTTCCCAGGCTTTCTGTCAGGTCAGGAAGCCAATCCAGTGTCATGTGCCCAATCTGATTTCAGGTTAGATCAACTTTTGACAGGTCATGCTCGACTTCCCCAGCCTATTTTGTCAAGTTACTACTGGTCTGCTTAAAACATGGAGATGCTTTTTGTATCTCAAGGGACAAACACCAGAGAGGTTCATGTGAGGTAGAAAAGCACTAAGCAGAGGGAAATATTCAGGATACCACAGAAAGCAGTGCATGTGACAAGCTGTTTGCTTCATCGGTGCTGGGACATAAGAACCAATGCAAAGAAAACTCAACACTTCATCCCCTGCTCACCATCGCCGTGAAATACTTGGCTGCCACTTACATGATGCGGATGTTTCTTTCCAGGACTTCTTCATCAGGATTTTCTTTGGAGGGGACAAACTTTGAGGTCACTGTTACACACTGACACTTATTATTGACCAGCACGTACTCCGCATTGGTGGGGCCCACTGGATAACCTGCAAGCACAGGATATAGAATCCCAGAATGAAGAACAAAATCCTTGAAAGCTGCTCTAGCAGAAAGCCAAGGGACGAAAATGCCAGGAATGCACCACTAAGGCACCTGGGTTGATTAAAGTCCAGGCTGCAGCAGGTACAAGTGAATCTCTTAGCAAAGATGAGTTCAGCTGTCTTCCTGCTCAGCTCAGTGTGCTGCTGTATGTGGACGTGGTGGGACTGGAAAGGACAAGATTAGGAACCTGGACGCTTTGGTTCGTGAGGAACAAACATGAAGGAATTGCTTGTAAAATGAGACTTTTAGCCACATCTGGTGACTGAAGTGCTCTTTTACCAAGAATTGGTTAAGTCGTTCCTCTGTCAAGCACCAAGACTGTTCCAGCAGCCCAAACCCCAGTTTGGATCTGACCTCTAAATAGATGTCTCTGACCTTGCCAATGTGGCAGATGTGTCAGTTTTCCTTGAGTGGTATCTTGTCCTTCAGGTTCCTAGGGTAACAGATGCCAAAAAGCACAGCAGGACCCAGCAAGGAGGCAGCCCCCTGACCTGGCAGGGAAAGGCAGGTGGCCCCGATGATGCCTGCGGTTTGCAGGGAAAACTCCAGTCCTGATTTACCTCTCCAAACTGCTGCTTCTGGCATGCTACTCGATATGAAACTCAGTCAAAGCAGGCTAAAACATGCCAGGTGTCACCCAGAGGCTTTTGGGATTTTCCTGATGCAGTGCAATGCTGCTTTACTGTGAGTAGATGGATTTGAAATAGTTCGTTCTTTGCTGGTTTGTTTTCCCCAACCCAGACGCTGGTCTCTTCACCTGTAACAAGCCAGTCTTGCTTTTATGTGTTGTTTTTACATCCCTCTGGATTTCTAAATGCTGCTGAAATCAAGTTCACAGCCGTCACCTTGCAGCATCATTCTTGCTAAGTACCTTCAGCCTGCGTAGAATACCAGACCCAGTGATTTTTGTCATATGGGGACAGTGTGTATTGGGCTCAGATGGAGCTCAGTTCTGGGGACTTGCCTGCTCTGCTTGTCCCTTGGTTTAATCATAGAGAGAAAAAAGAAACAGGCTGAGAACATCTGTGTTAATCATGTCTATAAAGGATTTTGGAGTCACTTGGACTTAAAAGCTTTGGTCCTTCCTGCCCCTATAATATCCTGGTCTCGTTTGCTTCCATTCCAGGTTTTCTGAGATTGTTACAGGCACCAAAACTGTGAAAAAGGTACCGATCTTGTGTAAAATGATGCCTCAGTGACCCTAGAGTTGGCCTGCTGGTTACAAGTGCTGTCTGTGGCCTTTGGCAGCAGTATACCTGCTGGATAAGATTCTCTATGGAGTGTCTAGCTTGGGAAGGAAATCACTTTCCTAGCTTGTTCTCCAAGCTTCTTCTCTGCCAACTCATCATTCCATATGAGCTCTTCCCTCTGATGCAGAAGCCTCCCAGAAAAGCCTCCCTAGTCTCTGGCTCCTTGTCTTGGCCTTTCTTTTGGCTCAAGGGAAGTCTCTGGCTTCTTGTCCATCACACAGGTCCTCCTCTGCTGTCTGTGCTGCGTTCCACATAACACTGTGTGCAGTTCTTCCCAAACCCTTAATCCAAAGCCAATGTTCAAGTCAGATCCTATTGGCTTTTGGGTTGTCCCAAAACCTATGAGAGCAGGCTTTAATTCTAAAATTAGATTAACACAATCTTATGCATATGCAGGTTTTTCTGACTGCTCTAAAAATACTGCCCTGATTTAATTCCTTGTGTTATGCTCTTGGTTTCACTGTTCAAATTACTGGTGCTCCATCAATTTTTCATTTAAGATTACAAGGCTCAAAAAATGTGATTTTATCAGCAGCATCTCCACGTGTCACCCAGTAAAGTCCCCTTGGGGAGAAGGTATTTAAATGCAAAATTTGCTAATGCTGTTCTAAATGTCTGCAGGTTGGATTTCCTGGTGCCTGAGTTACTGCCCTAAGCTGTTCCCTCCCTCCTCATGACTTATGTGGCTGTGTTTTGGACAAAATTTCTCATCTTCCAGTATTGCATTGTCCTGTGATACACCGTGAAGCCCAACAGAATTGCCTGGGGTAAGCAATAAGATGCCCTCTTCCAAAAGCTGCAGGAAATGCAGGGATGCAGCTGTCCGTGCTTTTGGGATGGTTATCCCTGAGCACCGATTCGATCCCGCAGACCAGATCCACCACGTGCAGCAGGATGGATTCAGACTGTGTAGAGACCTGAGACCCACACTGAGGAGTGTCCTGGGAGGACAGGCTGAGCTCAGTTGAAATCAAGAGTTTCCAAGAAATTCAGTGGAGTTACATAATAAGCTACAGTTTAATAGGAACAAATTGGCTGCGGCCTTGCGACAGGATTACCAGAAGATTTTGGAAGCCTTTAGATCTAGCAGGTAAGAGCCTTCAAGCTCCCTAGGACTGCAGAAAAGCAAGCATGCACATTTGCAGTTTATTGCTTCAGAAACCTGATAAAAAATGGCTAATTATCAAGTCTTAAATTTGGAGCTAGTCATCCCTTTATCCTCCAGGCAGCAATTAAAACCACACAGCTCTGATGCAGAAACACCCTGAGGTGTCCAAACACCACTGAAGCACGTCTGCTCAAGCAGGCTTTGAGGTTTGACCTCTGACTGTTAGAATAATTTAGGGTAAATTACACAAAACCTGCCATTGATGTCTTAATCCCAATTTTCCATCTCTTCAATGCTCACCTACCTGCCACAAGGACGATCCCCAAGGAGACGGCCAAGGCCACGCACAGCAACAAAGAGCTCTTCATCTCGCCTTCCCTTCTTTTGAAGAATGTGAGTGGAGAGCCTGACTCTGCCTATAAGGGCGTGTGCAAATTGGTTTCCTAAAATAAACAGCCCAGCCAACACTGGAAAATGTGGCTGGGGACTGAAACCAGGTGTGTTAATGCATCGAGACCTCTGGCTTTCGGAGGGGAAGGGAGCAGGGGGTTGCATTTTTGTTGTGCTTTTTTTCTGTTCTTCACCAACAGGCAACAGAGCTGCTGAGTACAAGGAGGTGCAAAACTACCCAAGCCCTTAGGGGACATCTTGCCATCAGGGCTGGTGGAAGGTACAAAAGTCCAAGACCCACAGCTCTGGCTCCTAATTTTGAGAAATCAGACTCAAAAATCCCGTGAGTCCTATTAAAAAACCACTTCAGGCTTCAAAATCAGAATCCTGTTTGGACCATCTCTGTGCCAACCCGGGCTGGACCTGCCCCCAGAGAACCTGCAGTCAAAGCAGGAAAGGTGACAGGGCAGGGGTGAAAGAGGCACAGCAACTGCAGCTCCTGCTTTGAGGAGTTCACTTCCTTTTGAATGGCAAGGGGACTCCATGGGATTTGTGTTTATGAGAGGTCCTGAGTCAGGTCCCAGGGAAACCCTGGGGTATTGCAGACTTTTCCTGATGGAGGGCAGTACTGGAGAAGGCCTGGGATTTTTTTTGTTTTTGTCCCAGATTTGGGATCATTTGTGTAACTTCTGAAGAGCCAATGTTGCAATGTAGCCTATAATGGCCAGAGCTGTCTCTGCAGCATTTGCGTGTATCTTGTACAGAAAAAGCCACTTTTTAAGGGAAGCCCAGGCTTAGCAAGGGCTTGCTTGCTCTTGCCAGCCTTCTTCAAGAGGCTGAACTCTTTTGGCAATGCTGCCAGGCATCCTGGTACCTGTCACTTTGCAGGCTGTCTTTCCTTTTCCAGACCCTGCTGGCTGGCTCCCTAAGCCCAGAACTGTTCTGGGCCCCCTGGCTGTGTGCCCTGAGGTTTTCCCCAAGCACAAACCCCTCACCCTGCAGCTGCATGATGCAATGAGCTTTCAGGTTACATCAGCAGCACTCGTGTGCAAGGGGAGCATGGGACGTGGGGGGACGACGGGTCACAGCCCAGCTCCTTGCAGGGCTTTGGGTTCTGCCATAGCTCTTTACAAACCCTGTGTTCTCGTTAGAGATCTGTCTTTAGCAGAGAAAAAATTTGGGGGTGTTTCCTTTGCCCACCCCAGAAAGCATCGCTAACACTTTTATGCAGCCCTCTCTCTGAGACAGGTGCAAGATGTTCCCTGTGCCCCATTTCTGGCAGAAGGTAAAAAATAAAACTGGCTCACCTGGGTTGATAGGGATGTCTGTCTGAAGTACTGTTTGTTGCAGTCACCCTTTTCTGTAAGAATTTTTCTAGAATTATACAAGAAGGGAGGGTGCTGGCACCAGGACAGAGCACATGCAAGGGAGGCTGGCTCTGATCTGTTTTGCCAAGCTGCACTAATAAAAAATATGGCACTGGGAAAATGCAAGGAGAGTATTTTCAAATGTCAAGGCAAAGACTGAGCAGAATTATACCTGTGTCTTTCTGTTCACTTTGGTGGTTTTCCCTGGCTGCTGGTACTCAGCATATCTGGATTTCGGTTGCTAAATCTACACGTGTGTGTACAGTCCCTTGGTCTGGATATGATGACATGAGAGCTATTTTCAGTCCCTTTAGCCACCTGCATGGCTCTGGGGATTTCTAGCTAGAAAGCTCTTGAGAGGAAGGGTTATGCTATGGGCTGTTATTTTTATGGATTACTCCTGTTTTACTGGATGACTTCTGGAATTTTATCTGGCTGAGCAGGCATTTGGCAAGAGGCTGAGCGGGGAGCTGGACTCCCAACCTCCCTGCAGGGCAGAGGCTAGAGATGGAATAATGGAGAATTGGAAAAGAAATGGGAACCAGCCCTGTGGTTTCAGTCTCCGTTCACATGTCCTGTGCTTCCAGTTGGCCTTGGACATGGTGAACTAGGATTTTCCAGGTCAGAAGCTGGGCAGGTGCCTGAGTGAAGTGAGCAAAATAGTTGTTGCTGTGTGTCCTTGCTGTGCTGGGTGAGTAGGACAACACCAAGGCACAGGGCCTCTCCACATAACACACCATCCGTGAGCAGTCTGCTCTGTGCTTCTCTTTGCTCCTCCTTGCTCATTGGGAAGCCAAGAGAGTGGTGCATCTAAACAGACCAGCAGCATTCCCCGATGGTTGTCTTGGTAGCAGTGATTCCATGATGCTTACAGCACACTGGTTTGGCTCGAGCAGCTCCTGGATCAACCAACTCATGCTGGAGATCATCTCCAGCTTCACCAGAAGTGGATGATGTTTTCACTAAGTCCTGGAGAAGGTTTGAATAGACATAGATTATTTCCTGCTCGTGGAAATTAACTTTGGATTGGGAGACATGTCAATTCCATTTAAATCCAACAGAGTCCAAGTGGAAGTTAGTATGCTAATTTTTGACAGGGCAGACTTGAAAAAAATTAGGACACTTAAGATGGAAACTATCAAGGTCAGGGACATGAGAAAGGCCTGGGTTTCTCTAAGTCCCAGCTACGAAAGTTATCTGGAATTTCATCCTGGCAGGAACTGTCTGCAGATGTCTCTGCTTGGATTCACACAAAAAGCCAGCAGGACTGAGCAGCCAGATGACAAAGCCTGATCACCAGAGACACCAGTATTTAGTGGCCAAGTATCAAGTGAGGATTTCCACCGAGGTATAGCTACCAAATGTAAGGGATGCTGTGTGTCTCCAGACCCAAGTTATTCTTGTTGCTCTTTCTTTTACAGGCCCGTATCCAGGGAGGTGATGGCTGAAAACTGGCTGGGACAGATTTGGAAAAGGGGTCTGAGGCAAAACCTGTCTTTGTGCAAGAAAGTTTTGACCCAGAGGTGACCATGTGAAGAGGCTGAGTGTGTCAGAAAGTCAAAACGGAGACCTGTTTGCCACCAGATCAATCAGAATCCAAGAAAGTGAGTAAAGCTGTGCACTCCACCCTGTTTCAGCAAATTTGAATATTTGCTTGACCTGTTTTTTTCCACAAAAAGGTGGACAGGAGCATTTATAAATACACCCGCACCTGTTCTGTGGTGAGAGAAAAGCACCTGCACTTGTACACAGAACTGCTCTTGCCGGGACGTGTGCGTGCCTAATTTATCAGCCTTTGGGTTTCTCAGTTTGGACTACACTAATGCCTGTGTCTAATTACTCCGTTCTTGTGGCAGGGCTGCCTGCAGCTCATAAAAGCAGACTGCTTCCCTGTGGCTCAGTATTAATGTCATTTTCCCTTGGGAAGGGTGGGAGGCTGGGCTGGTGCTCCGTCATGGCTGACAGACCCACAAAAACACAGGATGAGAATGCAGAGGCAAATAAGTAGAGATTGCATTAAAAGCCCGCCTAGTGAGGGAACCCCAAGTGTTGAAAAATCAGAATCGCTTCTTTTCTGGGACACATGCACCTCTTGGCATAAGGGGGTGGATTCAAGGAGTGCCGAGGCGATGAAGCAGCAGCTGCCGAGCTGTGCAGCCTGAAGCTGCCCCGCAGCCCCCGGGAACAGGCCCGGCTCTTGCCGCAGCTGCCTGTATCCCTGTAAAAGTGCGACTCGGTGACGGGAAAGATTCGGAGAGTTCATGTGTGCACCTCGGAAGTGTCCAGGGAGGTTTGCAAATACTTCTGCTTCTCTGCGGTTTGATCTGGTCGTAGGGAACTGAGTACCAAGTCTTGGTTACAAGGACACAGGTGTCAGGTGTGTTTTCCATCTGTTTTTTTCCTCGTTGCTGGAAGATGACGGCACAGACAGCAGCTGTACATGGCTGGACTTCTAGAGGAAGAAAAATCCCTGAGGAGGACACAAAAGGCTTTTTCTTTATTTTTCCACGTGGCATTATCCCCTGCTGAGAGCTGCCACGGCTGAAGCCCCTCCTCCCCGCGGGCTTCCCGGGCATCCCCCGTCTCCCCGGGGGCGTGAACACGCTCCGGCCCTGGAACAGGAAGAGCTCGGGAGCGAGCGGAAGGGACGCAGCGGAAGGGGAAGCGCGGCGGAGGCGGCGGTGGGAGCCATGCGGACCCGGCGCGGCACCGTCCTGCGGCCGCGGGCCGAGCCCGCCGATGAGCCCGCCGATGAGCCCGCCGAGGCGCCCGGCGGCCGCGCCGGCCCCGAGGAGCTGGCGGACGATGTGGAGCGCTTCCACGAGGAGCAGTTCCGCGCCGTGATGGCCGCCCTGGACAGCGGCGATGAGGCCGGGGACAGTGAGGAAGAGGAAGAGGAGGAGGTGCTGGGGCTGCAGCTGCCCGAGGACAGCGAGGAGGAGGAGGAGGATGATGAGGATGAGGATGAGGAGACGCAGGAGCGGAATCCCTTTGTGGAGTACAGCGCAGAGGAGGATGAGAATGGAGAAGATGAGGAAGATGAAAATGATGCTGAGGATGAAGAGGGGGACTTGTCCATGGAAAGCGACTTGGAGGAGCGGCATCCGGAAGCCAAGCTCCCCCATGAGCTCTCCTGGGGCCAGCGCAAGCAGCTCTACTATGACACGGACTATGGGACTGATGCCCAGGCCAAGGGCAAGAGGAGCCAGCAAGAAATCGATGCTGAGGAGGAGGAAGAGGAGCAGGAGGCTCAAGTCATCCAGAGACGGTTGGTGCGGGATTTGGGGGAGGATGATTACGGTCTGGACATGATCCAGGGCTACCTGGCTGAGCAGCAGAAAACCCACGACAGCAAGGGGCAGAAGATTGATAAGGATCTGCAGGCCCTTTCCAAGAAGGAGCAGCTGAAGCTGCTGAAGCAGGAGTCCCCGGAGCTCCTGCAGCTGATGGAGGACTTTGAGGTGAAGCTCATGGAGATCAAGGATGAGTTGCATCCACTACTGCAAATGGTCAGAGATGGCACTATTCCCCAGGGGAAGGGCAGTCGCTATTTGCAGACAAAGTATCATCTCTACCTGAACTACTGTGCCAATATCAGTTTCTATCTGGTTTTGAAATCCAAGAGGATGCCGGTTCATAGTCACCCTGTCATCGAACGGCTGGTGGCGTACAGAAACATCATCAATGACCTGGCTGTTGTAGACCAAAGGCTTTCCCCACAGGTCCGTATGCTTCTGAGGAACTACTATGACAAGAAAGAAGAGAAGCTACGGAAGGAAAACAAGTTCTCTGTGTTTCTCACCATGGGTAGCAAGAAAGACAAACCAAAACATGCCTCTGCAGCTGTTAATGGCCAGGCTGCTGCTGCTGCTGCTGAATCATCAGATGAATCGGAGCTGGATGAGGAGGCTGCCCTAAAATACTACAGGAGGATGGAGGAGAAGCTGGCACTCAAGAGGAAGAGATATGGAGACGAAGATGTGCTTGAAGAAGCAGCGGTGTCGGAAGCAGAGGATCCCAGTAAAAAGAGAGGGGTGACCTATCAGATGATCAAGAACAAAGGACTCACGCCCAAAAGGAGGAAGATCGATCGCAACCCCCGGGTCAAGCATCGGGAGAAATTCCGGCGAGCCAAAATCCGCCGTAAGGGCCAGGTCCGCGAGGTCCGGAGGGAGCTGCACAGATATGCCGGGGAACTGTCTGGCATTCGGGCTGGGGTTAAGAAAAGCAGGAAGCTTAAGTGATAGTTATTTTTTTGTAAGAGCTGCGAGTAGCAGTACTGAATCCAATAAAAATTTTATACTCGATATCGTGGGGTTTATTCTTAAGGAAACGGGGGGTGGGGTGGGCTGTTTTTCAGAGGATGCTTTCTAGAAGGTGCCATCTCTGAGTGGCACAGGGCCCTTTCTGTACCCCGCCCATGTCTGAAGGTATTTTCCTCTGTTGTGGTCTGTCATGTTTCCATAAACAGGAAGCCTTGAGAGATTGCAAGGGTTGTATCAGGCAAAGGGAATTAAATGGGCCATGTGGGACTGATGGGGAGATGGGATGGGATGGGATGGGTGGACCTCTTGAGGGTGGGTTGAGAAAGGGGTGCAGCAGCTGTCACTTGCCTTCTCTGTTTTGCTGTCTTATTCTGGTCCATCCCGTTCCTGTGTTGAGCTGCAGAGATGTGGTTAATAGTTAATTTTTGTTCTGGTTAACTCCTTTGTTAGGTCTTAAATGTATGGGCACTACTTTAGGCTGTCTTAAATTAGTCCCACGTGGTCTGAAATACTGTTTCCCTTCCTGAATTCAGTGAGAAGCAAAGCAAGGACTTCTCTGGAATTTATAACCATGTATGTAATAAACATACTAACTTCCCCTATGATAAATGTTAAATGTTATCTGCTGCTACAGGACTGAGTAGCATTGCTACAGGACCGCCTTACAGATGGGCAAGGTTTATGTCTTCAGTGGTCAGGTAAACTTTGAGGATGTTGAGATTATTTCCATGCCTTCTCGTGAGTAAATGCATTTTAATGCCACACTGAAATGCTTGCCAGGAGCTAAATGGCCAGTTCCAATCTGGGCTGTAAAAAAAGAATGAGTGATAATTCTGAAGTTTAACAAAAACTCTCTTGGGTAAAGCCTGGACTTGTGTCTGGGACAGGTTTCAGCAAGCCCATGCCTTGGTTTGTGTACCACACCATCTGAAAGGTATTAGTTTTCCATACGAAATTATTTCAGGGGAATAACTATCTAGTAATGTGATTGCATATCATGGGGGGGGTTTGTGCGTGTGATGGTCTTGGGGGAAGCCAAGATAGGAGTGTGTGCTCTTGATCCTGTGACGGGCCAGGTTCTGTAGTTCAAACATGCAGGTGCTCTGTTCGTGCTCTGCAAGTGACACGTGCTTTCATGGGGTTCCTGTGTAAACCTGGACACGCCAGGCCTGTTTCTGCCAGGAACATGCTGTTCACTGCTGGCTGGAGAATATTTTGGTAATTTTCCAGGCTGTTTGTTGAAGGAAGAGGTAGAAACACAATAAACTTAAGCTGGGCAGATGGGAACAGTCCTTTTCTGTCTCAGATGCACCAAACAGGTCTTTTCCTTAGAGCTGTGCTTACTCACCTGCCCTTACTGTGAGCAACACTGTTGGCTGCTCCTTCCCAGGGAGAAGAGTCCCGGCCTTGCTGAGGAGGGAAGTAGAATTTTCCCACCTTTAACTCCCCACTGGGATCATGATTGGAGGCTGCCACTGATAATGCTGAGCTGTGCTCCGGAGGCTCTGCCAAGAGGTCAGTAAGAGTTAAGATGCTGGGCAAAAAAGCAGCTTAGGTGCTTTTTCTGGGGAGGGATGGTGTTGTGTAACAGGCATCACATGGGATGTGGAAAATACCCAGCAGAGGTGCTCCCTGATCTCATTACTACAGAACCTGCTTGTGCACATTTCACACTTGATGCAAAAATGAAGGGCTAACGGTCTCTCGTGGATCTGGCTTTGTGCTTCCTTGGAAAGCTCCGGGCAGCTGGCAAGCGAAATTCTGGCGACTTAGATCTGAGTAGTAAAAAAGGGAAATAACAAATTGGTGTGCCATTACAGACACATTCCCAGATACACTGGGATTAAGGCTGAAGGCCGGAGGGAACGCGGCGGGTCAGCGGCCCGGCCCTGCCGGCAGATGGCACAGCACAGCTCCTGGGTTAATGAAGATTAACCGGGCATTATGTCTACTTGGTTAGTTCAGAGATTGGACAAAGCCATGAACATCATTCCTGTGTGCTTTTATGTATGGGTGATCACGGGAAGGCTGTGATTATTAATGCTGTGGGAGCGGGGACACTGTACAGTGTCTCTAAGAAATACTTGCAGTAATGTTTTGTGCTGAAGGGAAATTCCTAGTGGTGAACAGGTTTTGAAAATCCCTGTGAAAATGGACACATGAAATCAAGCAAGAACCACAGGTGATCAGGAAAAGAAGCAAGGAGTGGATCAAAGTCCTGGTTAATGCTGCTTTTTTCCTTTTCCAGTACTGCTTCTGGAGAAGGTGCTGACACTGCCAAGGAATGCTTCAGCCATGAGATGGTACTTGCCCTTGCCAGCGTCCTGCTTGGAGAGGACTGGCAGCCTCAGCAGCACCTAAAGCAGGTGGGGATTCGCTTCAGTAACAGCTTTGTCTCACCTCCATCACCCTCACAGCCACAGAAGTACCTGCTCTGGGTCTTTTCCATCTGCTCACCTGGAGCACGGTGATCCAAGGGATAGTCAGTCCTCCCTGCACCTGCACATAAATTATTCCTGTTTAAACTGACATAGGCAAAGCGTAGGAAGCTCTAAGGTATGAGCTATTATTTTGTTTTTCTGCACCCAGAAGACATAATCCTCGGGGGGCAATGAGCATCCAGAGTAAGCCTGGCTGCCTTTGGAAGCTTGGGCAGAGAAGTACAGTGGCAGAGAGCGGGACAATGCTTTTTGCATCACAGCCTGAACATTCTGTTTATACAGGGCAAGGAAAATATATTGAATAACTGACATGGAAATACATCTGCTGCTGCCTTAGATTTTGTCAAGGTTTTCCTAGCTGTGTAGGTTTTCCTAGCTGTGTTCCATAATATTCCATCACACACAGTCTGGGCATTGTTTTACTCTTGTTAGCAAGTAGAAATACAGACATTCAGCTGTGAGATTTGTAAAGTGGATTAAAGCATCTGTTCAATTAGTTGCAACATGTTGCATGACTTGGGGCAGCACTGGAAAATCAGTCTCCAGAAATCAGTAGCCTTTACAGCTTTGCTTTTGCAATTTTAATGTGAGATTTAAAAGGAAAGCAGCAACGTGTTTCAGCTTAACCCAAGTGCACGGAAGGCAGGCTGTTCTTTAAAAACTGGCAGATTTATGTGCTTCCTGCCTGCTGACAACACCACAGTCCACATTAATTGCCTTCTCTTCTGAAAGAATCTCCCAAGTGAAATTCCCAGTAGTACGCTGTATTTGGCAGTTTTAATACTAAGGAATATACTTGGACTTTGTCGCCTTTTGTCCCAGATCTCAAAGCGCTGCTGTCCATGAGCTCTCACTCCGGGGAAAGCCAAGGAGAGGCAGGAGATGGTGCCCTGGCTTCGCTTTACGGGTAAGAGCCCCTCCACCCTCAGAGGGTGGCTATCGGGGTGGTTGTCACCTGCCGTGCTTCCCCCGGGCCGGGCCGAGCCGCTCCCCGGCGGCGCGGGGGGAGCCCCCGGGGGCGGAGGCGGGGGCGGCCGCGGCGCTTCCCGGCCGGGGCGGGGCGGGGGCCGGGGCGGCGATGGCGGAGGCGGAGCGGGCAGCGCTGCCGCCGCCGCCGGCGAAAAGTTCCCGGGACGGGGCCGAAGCGGAGCTGTCCCCCGGCATGGAGCGGCGGCCCGAGCCCGGGGAGGCGGCGGCAGCGGCGGAGGAGGAGGAGGAGGCGCGCCCTGCCTCGCCGCCGTTCTTCCTCCTCTACCCCGGCCATGGAGGCGGCGCCGCGGCCGCGCCGCCCGGGCTGTGGAGACCCCCTGCGCCCCGCGGCGGGGCCGCCTTGCCCGTGCTGGTGCTGAGCTACCCGGGGCCGGACGGAGCCCGTGAGTACGGCGGGGGCTGCTCCCGGGCCGGGAGCCTCCCTCGAGGCGGGGTGGGCGGCGGGCCGGGGGTCCCTGGGCGCCGCTCCGCTCCCGGGGCTGCTCCTGCCTCGAGCGCTCCGGGCGGGGGGCGCGCAGCTCTCGCAGCCACGGGCGCGCCCGGGCTCGGGGCGCTCGCCCCAGAGCTGCCCCTGCCCCGGGGGGCTCTGGGGGGACGCGGGTGCGCCCCGGCGGCGGGAAGGGCAGCGGGGGCTCGCAAGGAGGCGGTTCGTGTGGGGGTCTGTGTGAGCCGTGCTGGCCCAGCAGCTCAGCAAAACCAGCCCCACAGAGAGCCCTTTGAGGAGAATCGGTGCCGCCCTTGGAAATACAACAGGCTGTCCTGGACGTGGGGTCTAGTTCAGGGGCTGGGGAACCCCCGCTCGGGCTTCCTCCTGGTGCTGGTGTGGGGAACAAATCCGAGGCGAGGGCACTGCACGCTGGAGACCTGAAGAGGCTGAAGTGCATGGCTCTGTGGGGCGTGTTGGGTGACAAATAGCGTTCTCCTTCGTAAGATTCTTTCTGATGTTCTTGTGGTGTATTTGGGGAAGCTGGAGTAGTCTGAAGTACTTGGGTGTGTTTTAAAAAACCAAATAAAAAGTACACGCATGGGTGCATATAGAAGAGATCTTCTGTTTTCCATCCATCCTAAAAATAACCAGCAGCTTCATCCTCTGGGCTGGTGCCAGAGTGTGTGTGACTGAGCTTTTGGCCTTTGCTTTGTCACCTCCTGTCCCAGGTGAGCATTCATTCACACAGGAGCTGATTTGTTTGGAGCAGGTATCTTTTTTTTCTCCTTTGGAAGCTGATGTACTTGAAGGCATTACTCAGCAGAGCTATAACCAGTGAGGTAAGAAGTCCATGTTTGTAATGCCAGGAGGAGGCAAAATGCTCTGACTTTGCTCTGAGCTCTGTGAAGAACTGACTGTGACTGCCAGCTTATGTCCAAAGTCCCTCCCTGCTAAACTGTTGTTTAAAATGACAGGCCCCTGTCAAAACCTTCCATTTTACTTTCCTTAATCAGGAGATCTTTACCCATAGTAAGCCCTGTGATGTGCATGCAAGGGGTTGAGCTACTTCTGACAGAAAAGAAGACTTAAAGAGAAATATTTAATCTTAGTTGTTCAAACTTTGTGAGAAGCTCTTATCTGGATGTGGAGAAACTGAAGCATTGAGTTGAGCAAATTTGTGCACAAGGACTTAGTGGAGAAGCTCAGTGGTTGAGCTTATTTTAATATTGAGGTTGGTTTATCCCGAGTCAGCCTTATTCTGCAGTGATTGCTCATGTAAGCTTTGTGAAAAACCTTTATAAGATGCATATAAAAGTTCCCTTGTTCTTGTGAGCCGTGGAGGTGACAGCTGCCTGTGCAGTATCGTGTGTCACAGCCCACTCAGGGACTGACTGATGCAGTGATAGCAGTGTCTGGAGGGAACAGGAATCAGCATCTATTTGCATGGTGTCCTGGACTCTGTTTCTCCTGGGGCGAACTCTGTCAGTAAATCACTTTCTTCCATCATCTCTTTGTTCTTGTGGTTTTTTCCAGTTCTCACATCTCTAAAAGCATCTTTCATTTGTTCCCACAGAGCAGCAGGAGCAGTGCAGTTGTGCTGCAAAGTCTTAGGTGTTACAGGGAGGCACTGGCCACTACACCAAAAAGTCAGTATTTCACAATATTTTGGAGGTTTATTTCAAGTCTTTTTTATTTTTTCCTGTTACAACACAATCATTGCATTATTCTGTTGTATTCTCACCTGATTGCAAACATCAGGTGAAGGCCAGAGTTGGTATGGGAAGGAGACTGCAAAGTTCTTCATGGCAGCAGCACCTGCCTACTAGTTACAGATGGTTCCAGACAGAAGGAGCAGGATGATGTACTTAAACGTGCTGACCTGCAGCAAAACCTTAAAACAGTTAAAAGCAACTTGATTAGGCTGTCCTTAAAAAAAACCAAAACCCTAAACCAAACCCTAAACCTTTCCTTGCTCTCACTGAAAGCCTACCCAATGCCACTACACTTGGAATAGACTTCTTCTTCCCACTTCTTAGCTGTACCTTTAATTATGAGAGTTACTTCCATCCTTAAATAATATCTCTGTGTTTCACAGTAGGTAAAGAAAAACTTGTTTGTCACCTCTTAATTAAGAAATTGTTACTGATTTTTGGGTTGTCAAACTTCCTTTTGCCCATTCCTGTTTGAGCTTGCAAGGTTCAGAGTAGCTGGTATTTGAGGTAGAGTGCATATCTGTGCTGGCAGAGGAGTCAGAAGCAGACTTTGCTATGTAAATGCTAATTTTATCTTTTTAGATTGCATTCCATGTCAGAGATGGCTTTGTCCTTTTTCCTTTGCAATCTCTACCCATTGAGGGGGAAAACTTTCTCCTAATGATGGAAACACAGGTTTCTCACAGGCTCTGAAAATAAAAGTACACCCAAAGATGCTCCCTGGAGTCCTAAGGCTGGTTTGGAAATTTGTTTGGGTTTCTTTGCTTAGATTATTCTGATTTATTCAGTTTTGAAACTCAAAATGCTTCGCAGTACAGCTCAGCTCCCAAATACTGGTGGCTGATGGAGTGCTTGGTGTTCAGGTGGTTGGTCTTAAAATTCCAGTGCAGTCAGTTTGTGATTCTTTAATCTTAAAAATGTTTTAGCAGAACCCTGCTATGTTCCGTAATCTGGCCAAAGCCTCTAAGGGCTGGTGCCAAAGTGTAGCTCACAGGAGGGTTTGTAGGACCAGTCAAGGCTGTCTGACTGGTTTGAGATGGAGAAAGTGGTTCATCCTGCACAGCCTCCTCTGCATTTATCTGTGATTTGGGTTTTCCTGTGTCCATGACCATCCTGGAACCCTGATGGAGCCTTATCAGGTGCCCTTGAGTTGCCTGGTAGTCGTATGAAAGGTTTTATGAAAACACAAATATTCGAGACCTTTCTTTTGTTTCTTTGTGAGATGCTTTGTTGCTTTTATCACTTTGGGGCACAGAATGGGGATAGGGGAAAGTTTCTCTTGTGGTTTTCAGGTGGTGATTAAAAGGTTACAAGTCGGTAAGTCAAACAGTTCCTGTTTGGGGTTTTTCATGGTTACTTTTTTTCGGTTTTGGACATAAGTCAAAGAACGTTTTCCAAGTATTTTAACTATCCCTATGGAGTATTTGCAGCAGGATCATTGCATAAAGGAGCCTGAAAATAGAACTCAGCTGGAAGTGGAAGACTGGCTTCTGTTATTTCTTCACGTTAACAGCAAACCAATGGAAGTTGAACAGTTCCTAATTTTTTAGCAGACCTTCCTGGGATCCTGATGTGCGGGGCACTTGCCAGTGCTGAGTTCAGCTGAAGACCCATGTTGTGAAATGGGAGCTGCAGGGTTACACCCAGTGCTGTTGGTATTTCTAATTGCTTCAAAACAAAGAAATTAAACTGTCTGATAATGAGATCTGCTGGATAATAGCTTGAGCAATAGCTCATGGTGCTTTGTTGATTCTAAAGGGTTTGTTTTGACCATGTGCTGTTTGTTTAGACCCTGTCCAAGGGTTAGCCAGGGCCAGCAGCTGTTCTGTAGCAGTTGGTACATGGCCACTTTCACTGGGTTTGGAATCTGGGGTGGTGCGATGTGGATGCTGCAGCTAGAGGCTGTTATTGCTGAAAGGGTTTATAAATGTACGAGTTAAGATGCTGTCAGCACGATTTATAAACTCTATTCTCTTGGAGAGAAGAAACAATAGTAATTCTCATTTTCTGTGAAATAATTGCCCTTTGCGTCGCTGTCAGAACAGGCTGCGTGGTGCTTGGTTGGGTTTGGCCTAATGGGAAAGAGCTGCTGAGTCGAAATGTGCTGTACTAAGCAGGAAGTTTTCACCAAAACCAACTGCTTCCTCTTGCCAGTCAGAAATAGCAGCTCTTCATCCTTTTTCCCAGTTTTACGAGGCTTTTACATGATGGGTGCCATTTTTTTCCAAAAGCTATATGCATTGGCATGCTGAATTCTGTATCCAGCAATCTGTTTTGGCATTTCACATCCCTGAGAAACAGATGTATGTCCTTTTGAGTATTTCTTTGGGGTACAAAAAGGGAGAGCACTCAAGCTCCCATACATTTGGGCACATGTTCTTATCAATATGTTGTTCTGGTGGCAGCCTTCTGCAAGGGTGACTGTCCATCCATTTCAGATGGATGTTATACATCTGCTCTCCTCAAATAGATTGGAGCCACACAGGAATGAAGTCAGATAAGCTAATTTATTGGTGCCTGATATCATTGTTGAAGTGGGTAGTGACACTCTAGCGACCTTGGGAATGAGAACTGTGTCTGGTGACCTGGGACCTCTTGTGCCCCAGCACCAGGACTGTGTGGGCTGGGGACACAGGCGAGGTTCAGCCAATCAGGAAGGGACAGGGAATGCAGTACTGTTATTATAAAATAATATTATTATATGGTTGTTGAGAGGTTGAAAGCCTGTTTCTCTTCCTGCTGAGAGACAATATTTCTTTGTGAGCTTCACGTGAGCAACACAATTTTCGGGGGAGATTTTTAAAGTATAAGATTGGGTCACAGTGTTTGTAGTGTTCTTCCTTATTGTCCTTTCATGTGCACATGCCCTGCTGAAAAAGCTTCAGCCTCAGTCACTGAAGTGCTTAGACCCAGATGGTTTTTTCCTTCCGTTTCCCTGAGACAAAAAAATCCATCCTAACATTTTTTTGTACGTGGGAAATTTGAGCTTCAAGGTGCCCCCTGAGAAGGTGGCACAGCGAATAAAACCCAAGTTGCAATTCGCACACCTCTTTTGAAAACAAAGGTGCCGATTGAATTCCTGTAGTGGCATCCAGGGATGCGAGCGGAATACAAATGCGGCTTTGTATTGCTGGCGCTGCTCCTTTGTATTCCGGGGGCGATGGATGGGGGGTGCGGCGTTGTTTGCTCGCTCCCAAACGGGCTGGCACAGCCCGGCGAGGAGGTGCTGTGCCGAGGAGCGCCTGACTGCCGGCCCCGCAGCAGCAGCAGCGTCTCGGCAGCATCCTGGGAATCGCAGGCGATCACATGAGCCTGGATTTCCAGCTCAGTTCATTAGTCAGCCATTTTGGTCGCCACCCTGCTCCCTGCCCACAGCCAATCCCGGCGGCACTCGCTGCCCGGGCTGCGCCGGGAGAGGGGACCAGCGCTCGGATCTCGGCGCACCGGGACACTGCCTCTCCGCTCGTCCTTTGGTTTTTTTTATTTTTCTGGGGTCAGCACCAGAGCAAGACATTCTTTTTGCTTCTGCTGCCTCTTTTTTTTTTTTTTTCTTTCTGTATTTTTTACCTGTTTTTCCCTGCTGCCTCTGGTGCAGAAGCCAGGTTTTCTGTGGATGCTGAGGATCAGTAGCCTCTAGCATAGCTGAAGACGACGGCAGTCGGTGGAAAGGAGGGAGGCAGAGCTGAGCGGGAAGGAACAGCGTTTTTACCTTGCTTGATCTATGAAAAGGCCAGAGCAGCCTCTGTGATCCTGAGCGATCTGTCCTTTAATCGCAAGGTATTTCTGATTTTCTTCTTCAGAAAGCTTTTGTTTTTAGTCCTTATTTTGCCCCCGTTGTTGTTGTACCAGCTGAGTCATCATGTCTGCTCTGACGCCTCAAAGCGACATGCCAACCCCCACCACAGACAAGATCACTCAGGCTGCCATGGAGACCATCTATCTTTGCAAATTCCGCGTGTCGATGGATGGAGAGTGGCTGTGCTTGCGCGAGCTGGATGACATCTCGCTGACACCCGACCCCGAGCCTACCCACGAAGGTACGGTCCGGCTTTGCCCCGGGAAGCCCCGGGCCGGCGCATTGTTCCGGCGCTGCACGAGTTGGGAGGGGGCGTCTCCAGGAGCGGATGCTCGTGTCCTACCTGCAGAGCCTGGACAGCCGTGGGCAGATCAGAAAGCCAAATTGCTGCTTCAGATCGCCCTCAGAATTTGTAACCCAGCCCTTTAAGCCCTTTAAGACTGGGTGTGATGAATTATCTTTTTAGCTGTATCGGGTCTGTGTATCTCAGGAAGGAAGAAAACCGTGATGTGTGCTCAGTGAGAACATTTAATCATGATTTTGCCCTTAAACCAGGGCTGATAGCTGTTAGTGAGCTGCCATCTGGTACCAGGGGAGCACAGTGGCAGCACCCCAGCATGTGCCTGGTTCGTGGGGAGTTTTTGGAAAGCCCCAGCGATTAGCCAGCGATGCCCATTGTCAGGTGACAATGCCATCACAGTGCCCCAGCTCGCCTCTGATGAGCGTGCTGCTGTTTATAATGGCTTGGAAGCCTGAAACATGGAGCTGTAGCACATCTTGCTTTCCCCTGGAAAAAGGATTTGTCATCTGGGTTGATAAACAGTTTAATACCAGGACGAGGATTGAATGCTCTGAGAGTACTAAAAGCATGAGAGGACATCTATGCAATGCTCTGCCAATAAACAAGTGGGGAAGAAGGAGAGGTGATGAGTTTCTGCAGGTGCTGAAGTTCTGAGTGCCCTTGCTGGATGCACCTTTTGGTGTTAGAGCAAGCAGGCTCCAGCTTCTCATGCCTGACCCTTTTCCAGTAACTCCTGAAATGCCACTCCACCGAGCAGTTTCGCTTGCCCCATTTGACGCTGTCTGATTAATGCTGAAGGAGACAAGTGAAATTGTGGTGGGGATTTAAGCTTTAAAATAAATTTCCAAGGGATAATTTAATTTCCATTTGACAGCTGCTTTCAGTGACAGTAGCCCTTGGGTTTGGATTTGGCTTGCCAAGTACTTAGTCACGCAGTGGGATACCAGACAGAGGTATCAAAAGGAGAAACTTAACATTCCCTCTGAAGCATATCCCAGGGGTTCAGGGAGGCGAGTACAGGGTGAGCAGGAATTCAGTTGTCTGCCAATTCCTGTGTTCTTATGTGTGTCATTGAGACCTTCCAGTGTTTTTCAAGGTGTAATTACAGTCACTCTGTGGTGCGTACCAGAAGGGGTTAGAAAACAGCATTTGCTCATTTCTTCGCCCTATTATTTAATTCGTATGTCAAAAACAAGTGCAGAAAGAGCAGTACCATAACGACCTTCCTGGAGATGTATATGCATGCATAAATTAAGGTTGCTTTTTGGTTTTTTTTGGGGGGGGGGTGTATTTGGATCCAAGTCATATTTTGAACAGAGAAAGTCAGGAAGAGTGTTGACAATAGCAAAGCTGACACAGCTGTATCCCGGTGTTGGGTCTGCTGCTACTGCATCAGCACTGCTGCTGTGTCTGCAGGGTGTGCACAGGCCGGGGGCACGGGAGCATGGGCTCGTGTCCCTGGGGGTGTCTCCATAAAACTGATATGCAAAGGTAGGCATTATGGAGAAGGAAAAAAAAAAAGCTGGACAATTCTGCCAAAGGGATAACAGAGGGGGATAGTTTTTTCCTTACAAATTAAGAGATGTAAAATATATGTTGCAAAGTACCAAATCCAACAGCTTGCTGGAATAAAGATTTGAAGCCTTCCATTTGCTGCCCCCCAACTCTTGTGGCTTCTGGAGAGTTTTGTCCCTGGCCTCTCCTCACCCTGTGATCTGCTGTGCCCCCAGCCCTCGAGCCATCCTGCCTTCAGAGCCAGTCACAGCAATTCCAGTCCTGCGCAGAGCTGGAGCTTGAGAGCAGCTAAGCAAAACTTTTCTTCAAATTAAAGGCAAGCAGCAGATGCTGAGTTGCTTGTAACCGTGTATATTCCATATAACCTGTAGCATGGCTGCTCAATTTAACAATAAAACCAATTAATATGCTTTTTCAATTGGAAACAATTCTGTGTGCATATGAAAATAAGCAGATTCTGCTGTTTACTGTAAATCTGCTTGGATTAGAAAAAAACCTTATTTTTTTGAACAGGCAGTGATTCTTAATACGACTCTCAGAACCTTACTGTTCTCTGCAGGCCCCTCAAAATTAAATGGGACCCTGGTGTTTGTTGACCTTGCTTGCTTGCTTGCAAGGTGTGACGGTCTTTGAGGCATCTTTAGGGATGGAGGTAGAAACCACCTGGATTGTATTTCTGTTGAATGTTGAAGAGAGTGTGTGTATGGATGGCATTGAACACGGGTCTCAACTTTGGGGAGAAGTTATGCAAAATGGTCTTTTTTTAGGCCATTTTACTGGATGTTAAATTTCTATCTTGAATAATCATGGGGAGCTTCACAACAGAGCTGTGGAAATTTTTGTCCTCATGGGATCACTTTGTAGTAGAGACCAGAAGAATACATGTGCTAACTCGAGTTTACTTGGAATTTTCAAGAATTACAGTGTTCTTCTTTTTATTAATCCTCTTCTATTTGCACTAAAAGCAGCAATTGGAATTAGAATTTATAACATGCGAAGATGAAATTTTCTTTTCTGTGGGGCAGAAGCTAAGGTCACATTTTTTCTTCTTTTTTGACCAGTAATTTAAAAGTTTTAGTTTCTGACATGTGCTTGTGTAAAATGCCCTGACAAGGAGTTGTAGAGCTCTTCAGGAAAAGAAAATGTTCTTAAAACCTCCTGCCCATTAATCTGTGGCACTGGTTATTGAATCATCCTTCAGATTTTACCTTTTCTCTCCATTTTCTATCCAAGTGTTTTTCCATGTTCCTTTGTGTACTTCAAAATGGTTTAGGGAAGCAGCATAACCTTATTGGTTATACTTTTGTTTTGCAAACTGGCAACTGTTAACTTGGGTTTAGGGTTTCTCTAGTAGTGTGGAATAGGAACAGTGAAGTCATGGGAGAGGTGGAATGTTTCAGTGGACTGGGCCTTTCCCATTACAAAACAAATCTGAATTGTACTGAGAGTGGCAGGGACCTTTCAGGTGTGGACGAAAACCTGCACGAGATGACTCTGTAGTTGGAAAAAACCTCGTAAAACACATCTGGTGACAGAAACCCCTAAATAGATGACAAGTTTGAAGGAGCTGGAGGCCAGATCTAATAGAAGAAATGTGAAGTCAGTAAATGCAAGTTACATGAATTGCACTGTGTTCATGGTCATAAAGCTTGGGAATAGCAGTTAGGTCATGTAATCCAGACTTCAAATCAGAAATTACTCTTAAGAGTTGTTTCCTTCGCTCTTCTAAGCTGTGTCAGTCTAAATGAAGTCAGACCTGGGAAACTCAGGGCAGCTTTGTATCCCTCCGAGGTGGTGAGTCAAAAGTGCTTCAGAGAAACCACTTGGGTGTCAGCCGAACTGGGAAGTGAAAGATGGGGAAAAAACCCCAAGGGTTTGGGTTTTTATTTTCTTGGTGTAAACTATCAAGGGCCAAAATAGGATGAGAAATTTCTCTGAGCAGTTAGTCATGTGTTTCCCTCCGAAAACAGGCTGGTTGTGCAGAAATGTTCCATATAACTGCACACAGTTGCAACATAGAGAAATTGGGTGATTATTTTATGGTAATCATGTGGAGATGGGAGTAAGACTTAGGATGGGATTATACTGTGACTTCGTGTGATGTACGCTGGCTGTTTGTTTGTCCCATACGTGTAATGGAGAATGGGCTTGGAGTTTCCAAGTTGTCTGTACTTCTTTATTTCTTTTTTTATTTCCTTCTGGTTTGTTGCAGATCTTTGACTGCTCTTTTCTTCTGTATGCAAGGCTCTCTGTATATGTGTCTATTTAGAGATGGAATTTTTATGCAGTGGGTTTTAAAATAAATGTTTCTTTAAGCTACTTTGTCCTGAGTAGATGGTTCCTGGCATTTCAGGCTGCAGACTGCCTGGTGGCTACCCTGATTTTGGGCTTGCAGGGTGTTTGAACATGATGGTGAAACCCTTTGCTGATCCCTTTTCCTTGTCAACAATTCGTGATCCATCTCGTTGGCAAACCTAACTTGAAAGAATTACTTATGTACCTCCCATAACATTAACAGCATCCACCTAATTTTCTTCCTTGACCTCTTTATTTGCTATTAAATGTATTCCTAAGGTAACAAATATCAGAATGCAAGTTAAGTGTAGTAATGCGACCTGAGGTTCCCGTTTCATAACAAAGGAGTATTTGTCCAGATTTGGGCCAAGCCTTTCCCAGCAGTCCCAGCAGCAGGACTGACATGGCACCATTGCTCAGGACTTTCTATATCAAGCTCAGTTTTCGCTTCCCGAAACGGACGCCTTGGGGTTTTTTAGGTTATCTTACTGACGGCTCAGCTTCTCCTTATGAGTTTGTTTAAAATTTCTGTTCTTAAAAATAATTTTTAGAATCCTGACCTATTCAAAAGCTTGGGACCTTTTCTTCCTGATGGAACTCCCCTCCTGGGAGGGTGGGGAGGCCCTGGCACAGGTTGCTCAGAGAAGCTGTGGCTGCCCCATCCCTGGAAGTGTCCAAGGCCAGGTTGGACGGGACTTGGAGGAGCCCAGATTAGTGGAAGGTGTCCCTGCCCATGGCAGGGGATGGAATGGGGTGAAGGCAGTCTGTGATTCTGTGATTCTATTTCATCTCTCTTTGGAGGAACTTGATTCTCATATCAAGATGCTCTGTGTGGGGTGATGCTCATGGGTTCAGAAAGGTTTTGACTCAACTCTATTTTAGCCTAATAACTTCAACTTTTAAAAACAGAGTAAAGGTTGAGCAGCAATGTGAAATAATTTTGATGCTGTTCCTTTTTCCCAGGGTTTACTTGTAAAAGCTTTTTTTGGCTTGGGAAGGTGTATCCCAGCTCCTTCAGTGAGATGCTGCTGCTGTGTCAGCGAAGGGAGTGACTGCAAACCCCTCCGTTGTCCAAATAACAGATGGGATTTTCATGATTAATATTTTAGAGACAAGGTCTCCGGTCCCTTCCTGAAGAACTGGCTTGAGTGTTCATTCCAATGGGGTATTGAGTTCCATAGTACTAATCTTCCTGGGAATCTGGTTGGAATGAGTTAATTGTTTTATGGAGACTTAAAAGTCTGGGTCATCCTGTTTTCTAAACTTTGTACAGAATTAAACAATTCCTATCATAATTGGAAGTATTGAGTTTTTCACACACCATAAGGACCATGGGAACTACAGAGTTTCAGGTCTTTGTGATTCTTCCATGTGAAGATTTTTTACCCCCAAGGTTGCTTGGTGGAGTTTCCAGACAAGTGGGAAAATGTACAAGGTAAAAGAAGAAATGAACTCTTTGCAAAGTGCAGTTGGATGCATGGAGAATGAATGAAAATAGGAAAGAAAGTGCTAATTAAATGTGTGCTTTTGCCTCTAAATCTATGCAAATGCCATAGTACCAGTTTAAATTCTTGCAGTTCTTGCTAGTAGGAAGATGGGATTATGACTTGTAGGGTAGAAGAGAAGACTCCTCTGGATATTCCTCTGGGAGCTTTACCTGGGTTACTTGCTGGGGGTTAAAAATAAATGAGGAAGATTAAATGAAGCCTGTCAGTTCTTTCTGTCCCTGTTAAATCTGGTTTTGGTTATATGTTCTTCCCTGTTTATGCTTTGGATTAAGGAAAAAATGCAACCCCTCGGTATTAAATAAAAACCTTTCAGTGGTGGTGTGTGGCTTCCCGTACTATGTGCAGGTACGGATTCTGGGATGATCAGCATCTGGATCTGAGTCCAAGTGTCCCGTTTGTGCAGCAGGGTCCTGGGAAGTGTCCGAGACAGGTCCGTCCACTGCGGTGAGATTCAGTCTCCTGGCCCTTGGGAAGCTGCAGCACCTGTCATGAGAGACCAAAAGCCATCACTGTTGCACGTGGGGGAGAATATCACCGGGGTTTGTTTTTGCAACAACAGGGATTTCCTCCGGGGAAACTCCTTGTTGCTCCTGCAGTAGTGCTCAGCCACAGGGGAATGTTGGTGACAGTCTCTGCTTTGGAGGAAAAGGGTTAAAAATGAGCACTGTGCATAGCCCAGCATCAGGATGAGGGGCCTGTTGGGCACACGGAGCTCGTGGGGCTCAGCTCTGTGTGAGCTGAAGTGGCGCTGAGGCTCTTGGTTGCTGTTTCAGCGTGGAGGAGCAGTGTGCAGGCTGGGGCTGGCTGTGTGTGGGAGGGAGGAGGGCCGGGCAGCCTCTGGACTTTGCTCGGGACTTCGGCACAGTTGGCTCGGGAAGGGGGACGGAGCCTTCCCTGTGCTTCGGATGTTCCGCCGATCGCGGATTGACGCTGGGGAGCGCGGGTGCGTAAGTAGGGAGTGAAAAATGCCCAGGGTTCGGGGCATTTGTCTGGCTTGGCTCGCTGGGTTTGGCACAGGGACGTAGTGGGTGTGCTGAAACCAGTTCTCCTTGTCCTGCCTGCTCCTCTCCCAGGATACCTCCCTTGTCCCGCCAAGGAGAGAGCTGCTTCCCTGGCTGAGTCCTTAGGGGATCATCGTCAGCCTGTGACCTGTACAGGGCTCAGCTGGGTCACCTCTGCGGGATTTGTCGTTTGGGGTCATGGTTATAGCAGAGTTTAAGCTCTGTTGAACCATAAAATGCCCTCAGTGTGTCTTTTCCCTGAACGTGCCTGCTTCCCACGTGTGGCTGTTTCCCTGCCGGCAGTTCTTCTTGAGGCTGGATATGAGGAACTTGAAGCAAAGGTGACATTGCATAAATATCACAAGTTTAGTGCTTTTATCTTACAAATAAAGGAATGCTTTTGTTGCTTTTCTTTTTAGGATGTGCTTTAGAAAAATGTTGCTTGTGTTAATGCAGAAACAAAGCTTCTGCAGCTTTACTGAAGCCTGCCCTGGTCTGACTCTGGGAGAAGAATGCTTTGCTCTATTGCTTTGTGCAGACTAATACACCCTTTTGACTTGCAGATCTTTTGCCACTATGAATTAAGTCTTGTATGATGCAAATCTCCCTTTCAGTTATGCTTTTCTTATATCTTGATTTTGAATCTTTCCTTTAGATCACGGCTTGCATGACGTTTTTCTTTCTTTTCCTTTCCTTTTGCTGTTTGCAAAGACTCTTGGGAGGATTTGACAGATGTGGTGGAGCAATTGCGCGATGATTCCGAAGGTGCGTTCCACACCCACATCTCACAGCTCTTGTTTGTGCTAATTGTTGGCTTCTGCGCTATTATTTTGAGCCTGAGTGCAAAATGCAGTTAGTTTTCCTTTCCAGTGCCAGTAGCTGTGTCTTTCTTGCATTTTCTTGATGTTGCTTAAATAAATGTGTGGGGTTTCTTTACTACGCTGACTTGAAGTGGAGGTAGAAGAAGTGAAACAACAAGGGCTATTTGCCTTCTCCTAAATTCTTTCAGAGGCAGTAGTTTCCTGAGCCTGGCAGAAGCACAGCTTAAAAGGTTGCAGCAACATATGGAAGCTGAATTTTAAGAAGTATTTCAGAAATCACCCTGAAGCTTAAGATTCTCTGCAGTATTTCTGACTAGATTCTTCAGATTTTCTGGCACTACTTGCCAAGGCTTGGAAAAAAGGATTCTAAAACCCACTACAACTTGTATTGCAAATTTTTGTTAGAACTTGTGAAATACTAAATGAGAAACTTGTTTATAGTGCTTCTTTCTTGATTTTTAAAAAACGGCACAGATGTGAAATAGTTGAATCCCCAACGTAGCAAGTGGTCAAGCAAATTGGTACTTCGATGATGAAATACAACTGCTCCTGCTTGGGATTCAAGTGTTTGCAGCGCAAAAGGCTGATGTTCCCATGCCCTGAGCACACTGATCCTTGTTGCTCATCTTCCACGATGGTGCCGTTAACTGCTGTGCTGGTTCTGTGCCTGGTTGCTGCTCGCAGCCTCCTAGCCACAGGCAATGTCCTCTCCTGGCAAAACAGCCTGTGCTGCTTCCCAGAGAAGAGCATTTTCCAGGGCAGGCTTTAAGGAAAAAAAGGGGGTTGAGGCTTCTTTTTTTCCTAAAATGTTGTATAAGTTGTTTTGCATTTATTTTGTCAGGTGAGAGATGTTTCTCTGCCACACGGAAGTAGCCGTGCTGAATTTCAGGCTACTTTAAGTTGGTGTTGTTCATGTAAGATGGAGAACCTTGATGAAATGCTAATGAATTGGCATTGCTTTCAGTGGGTTTGTTCACTTCTCCAGGGTCTCATCACTCCCTGCCTTTGATCCAAGTTTTAGCTTCATTTTAGTTGCTTCTTCCTTGTTTTAGAGTATGAGGAGTGATAAAATTTATCATCACCGAGTAAGAAGTACCAAGACCAGTTGCAGCTTAACCCATTGAGATCCTGTATTGCATTGACTCTTTCCTTGACTTTCAGGTTCCTGGGTACAGATTGTACCTTTTAAACAAATTACAGGATTCTCAGATGCTTTTGGAAACATCTTTGTGGAAGCAGCTGGTTAGAAAACATGTCTGTTCTGTAGAAGCTGCAACATTTAAATAACAAAGTGTCCTGAGAGTTTGATTTCCTTTATTTGAAACCCAAACCCTGTGGAAAGGCAAAGTTTGAGGGCTGGGGTTTTGCTTTTTAAGGTTGATGACATGGGATGTGTAGGAAAGCCCAGGCAGAGGTTTTGCAGGTAGAGGCAGGAGGAGATTGGAGAAGGTACTGGTTCAGATGGAGCATGTCAGGTCCACACCAGGATCAGACTTGTCCCAGCTTAAAGCCAGCCTGACAGTCTTACTGTGTAAAAGTCAGCCTCGCCTGCCTACCCTGCCTTCTTTAAAGGTGTGAGTGGTGCAGTACATAGAACAAGAGTATCAATTACTTAGCATTTAATTTTTGGACTAAACCTTAGGGGTTTTATCCAGTTTCCCACTAGATAAGCGAATTGGTTTGCAAGATGAGAATCTTGGATAAGCTGCACACGCAGAGCACGATTGCTCACAGCAGACTAAGGAAGGGGAAACCTTTGATTAGTGTGATATAGTGAAAATATTTTTCTGTTGAAATTAGCTAATAACCACAGCCAAAGGAGCATTTTCCTTGGTGCTCTCTTGTACAGTTCCTTTAATTCTGCGTTAGGGATTGGTTTGCCACCCAAGCAGAGTCCTTGTGGATGCCTTGCTACCCATCAGATCACTGGCCTTGGCCAGTGAGGAAATGTGCTGAGAGAGGATGAGGAGGAGGTCTCTGTGTCTTGGCAATACTGTGCCTGCCTTTTTTCCTGAGTCTGCATTCGTGGTGATGGTGACTGTTAGCTACACTGCAGGTCATAAAATGAACTGGAAATCTGGAACAGGTCATGTGCTCAGGGTACCTCCAGATCAGCCGGACCCATCACCTTCAGACAGCAGTAGTCCTGAAAGGCAGTAAAAACCCCTCACAAAGTTCAGTCTTTCTGCAGTCCAGTGCTGCGCTGAGCATTGCACTCCTACATGAGTACTTGGAAGTTCTCTAAACTATAGAAATAGATTTAGAGAAGGAGGCTTCTGGTTCTACTTCCCTCTGAAGAAGAAGGGGGATGACAGAAGCTCTGTCCTGAGCTGCTTTTTGAGAGACTGAACAAATGAGCCATGGTCTTAGGTTTGGATGGTGGCACTGCCCCGGATCTTCCCTCTCCCTGTGCTGTGGATTTTTCCCAGCCCACAGTGACATGCACTCGGGTGTGGGTATTTTAGCTGTGCTCTTGGCTCTCTTTTTGGCTGGTGGGTGCTGACAGGGTGCCTCTTGCTTAGATCTGTAATCTGAGGTGTCCTCTGCTCACATCTCTGCTGCCAGGAGTAGTTCATTGACTTGCAAAGGCGTCAGGTTGGTTCAAGGGTCCCTGGCTGTTGGCAGCAGCCCTGGATAAATGGGCCTTACAGGGATGAAACTGCCTGCAACTGAGAACTGGAGCTCAAAAACTGGGTGTGAGTAGCCAGTGTAAAGGTCTGGATATTTATAATATGGTGGAAGGAGAATATAGTCCTGGGAGATCTGTGAGTTTGGGGATTTAGTATGAGCTCTCAGGAGCCATGAAGATCAGCTCCTTCTCACTGGTGAAAACCAGTGGCAGTGTTGAAACCAAGAGAGATAAGTGGGAGTTGGCTCCATGTTACATCTAAGCCTCAAAAAAAAATCTTGAGGAAGAGAGACGCAAGTTGGCATAGAGACACATGTTGCTGGATTAATTGTGAGGGGGTCCATGGTGACCTTTAGGTGCAAGAACAAACCACAAGTGGAGGATTCTTACCGGTTTGTAGAAGGGGATGTGACTTGGAACAAGTGACGGCCGTGCCAGTCAGAGACACGTTGTCAAGGTGCAAAGCACAGGATGAACACCAGGCTCCAAATGTCTGTCTTGAAAATAAGGAACGCCTGTAGTTATTTGAAGTATTAAGGCACCCTCAATATGATACATTGTCTATTCCCATGCCGTTGTGGCTTTGGCCCTAAAGCGCTAGTTGATGTTGATTTTTCTCCACAAAAGGCCTGCAGAGTGCCGCCTGTGAAACGCGCTGCCCCAAAAATGCTTTCAAAGCTGAGGAACAAATAGAGCAAGGTGGGGTGTTTACTGTAATGAAACCAGCTTTTGTTGTTCACCAGCACTTTCCTTCCTTTGTTGCAGACCCCAATTACCTCATGGCTAACGAACGTATGAACCTGATGAACATGGCCAAGCTGAGCATCAAGGGGCTGATCGAGTCCGCGCTGAACCTGGGCCGCACGCTGGACTCGGACTATGCCCCCCTGCAGCAGTTCTTCGTGGTGATGGAGCACTGCCTCAAGCACGGCCTCAAAGGTAACTCAGAGGCTGGGCACGAGCCCTCCGCACTGCAGGGCACGGCCTGCAGCGGGGAACAGCAGCGTGGGGTCAAAACAGAGCTCTGCAGCCTGCACGAGACAGAGGAGAGCCTGAGCAGTCACTGCTGTGATTGCAGTGCACTGGGCAGGCCAAACGAAGGCACAGAAACCTGCTGCAGGGGGAAAGTTGAGGCGTTGCAGGTGCTTGCCACGTTTAAAACAGTGTTTCAGTTGTCCCGGCTGTAAATCAGGGATCAGGGATTAAATCGGCTTTTGGCAAGCTCGTGACTCCTTTTTCTGCACTTCTTTGTGCTTTAGGAATGCATCTCCTAGCTGGAAGAGGAAGTGCAACCCTGGAGCTCCTTTTCAATAGCTCTGTCTAAACTGAGGGTTTGGGCTGTGCGCAGCTCATGGCTTGAAGCTGCTGTTAAAATGTGTTTGACTGTGAAATCCTGAGTCGCAGCTCAAATGGCCAAGTATGGACTGTCCTTTAGGTGCTGCCCTTGTGTGGTAGCAGCTGGACATGGAAAGCAGAGGGGCGTGGAAACGGGTGGTCTTTAGAGCCCTTCCCACCCAAACCATCCTGGGATTCCAGGATACCAAGTGCCTGCCCAGCAGCAGCCCCAGAGGAGCCATTCTGGCAGGTTTTGGCTGCTTTTTGTTCACTTGTTTGAGAAGGCATTATATCAGCACAGGTCTAACAGGCTCATTTTTTCTTTCTTTTTGTTTTTTAGCCAAAAAGACTTTTCTTGGGCAAAATAAGTCATTTTGGGGACCTCTAGAATTAGTAGAAAAACTCGTTCCTGAGGCTGCAGAGATTACAGCAAGTGTTAAGGATCTCCCAGGGCTGAAGTAAGTACACTCCTTTATTGCATGAGTACATAATAGGAGTTTTACTGTGAGAAGGATCCTGAAGAAGAGAAGGAAGAGCAAACAGAACCTTCAGGAATACATCTGTCACCTTCTGCTGATAAAAATGGATCATTGCTCTCTTACTCTTCATCAAGGATCAGCAGCATGAGAGCACAGGAGATAGTCTTGCTGTGTTAAGAGTGTGGCAACTTACAGACAGCAGTGCCTTTACTGCTAGCACTTAAGGCGTGGTGATGTGCCTCAGGCATGGGAACAGCCTTTACTGAGCATTTGTGAAGTCAGACTCAAGAGGAAGGGAATTAACAGGAAGGTTATAACAGTTTAAATAAACAGTTTTGAGGCTGATGTAGGTAATGCTTCTTTTAAATAAATTTGGTTGAAGTTTATGTGAGAGGGAAGCTTAGGCACCAAGCTGGAGAAGATAGTAGTTTGTGTTAAAGAGGGGAGGCAAAAAGCCACAGGAAGCCAATATTACTTGTAAAAGATTCATAGGAATTTCAGATGTCACATTCAGGCTTGCCTATTTCATGGTGAAAGAAACTGTAAGAAGCTTTCAGCTTGGAATAGAAAAAATGGGTAAGGAAGCTTTTGTATGAGCAACAGGACTAAGGATCGAGTCATCTTTGCTGAAAGAACAGATGGATAAATTGAATAAATGTCTTTTGGGTTAGTATTTAGTGAGGTACTGACGGACAAGTGCTTTTACTGGAGATCTGGGCAGGACTCCTGCAGCAGCTGACAGGGCCAGCACTCTGCCGGGGCTCCTGGGACCTCTTCCTGTTGCAGAGCATTGCAGCAGGAAATGAATGGAAGTAAAGAATGCTTTCAGAGTACTTTCCTAAACCTTCTGTTGATAGTGACCCTTTGGAAGGGCCAGGTCCCGTTAGTGAGTCAGGAGTGGGCAGTACTGGCCGTGACTTCCTTGAGCTGCTGCTGCTCGTACCAGGTGAGGTCAGACATCCAGGTCAGCGTGTTAGAGCCACGTGCTCCTGGTGGCTGGGAGAAAGGAGGGGAAGGACTGGCACTCGAGGCCATGGCATCCTGTGAGGCTGTTCAGGAGCAAAGCACTGAGGAGAACAGCACTGAGTTGGTTCTGAGCTGTCTGGCTGGATTCCCATCCAGCCTGACCCACCCCAAGGAGTGGTGTTGGGCAGCTGCGCTGGTGTGTGTGTTCCTGTGACTTAGGCAGAACTGGTTGTGACTCAGAAGGTGATGAGCTGAAGCAGCTGATCTGTCTGGCAGCGTCCAGCAGGGATAAAGTCAGGGAAATCTTTTTAGTAGGGCAGCAAAAACATACTGAGTTAATGAGAGAAACAGTGATGGCTTAATCGGGCTGGACCTATTTGCGCTTCCGTGCCTTGTGTTTCTCTGTTTGCACCAGTGCCACCTCTGTCTTGGAAGTGCAAAAACTTGAAGGAGGGTGGGGTTATTAGAGCTGTTGGTGACTGTGCCTTGCAGGGTGTCTGGAAATGTTTGTTTTGGCCTTTGCAGGACACCTGTGGGCCGAGGAAGAGCTTGGCTTCGCCTGGCTCTGATGCAGAAGAAACTTTCAGAGTACATGAAAGCCTTGATTAACAGAAAGGATCTTCTCAGGTGAGTGCTGGACTCATTCTCAGTTAGGTTCACTTCTGCTCTCTTGTAAGATCTTGATCATTTTTCCCGTCTCACTCCTGTGTGTCTCTTGCCCTGCATCCTGCAGTGAATTTTACGAGCCCAACGCACTGATGATGGAAGAGGAAGGTGCCATCATTGCTGGCCTTCTTGTAGGTCTGAACGTCATCGATGCCAACTTCTGCATGAAGGGAGAGGACCTGGACTCCCAGGTATTCAGTTAATGGGTTTGTTCTGCTCATTTAAATTGGAAAATTCATTAATTTTGCATAGCCTGCTGATGTAATGAATCCTGGCTGAAGTACAGCAGGTGTTGATGTCCTAACTCTAAACTTCCACACCTGGGAACAGTGGGTTGGTCTTAGAAACCAAGTGGTTAGTGTAAAATGCAATTTTTTCTCCTCCAGGTCGGAGTTATTGATTTCTCCATGTATTTGAAAGATGGGAACAGCACGAAAGGAAGCGAAGGGTAGGTGCACACACAGTTGTCCTGCTGCTCCTCTCTTGGGAATGTGTATTCAAGTATTCCAGGCTGCCCTGTTTCTTTTTTCCAGAGATGGTCAGATAACTGCCATTTTGGACCAGAAGAACTATGTAGAAGAACTCAATAGACATCTAAGGTAAAATGTGATCTCTTGGCTCTTTATTACTTTGTAGGACAAAAGAGAAAACGGAATTTTAAAAAGTGAAGGAATTACTGTAGGGTTTTTTCTCTTCAACAGTGCTACAGTAAACAACCTGCAGGCCAAGGTGGATGCCTTGGAGAAATCCAACACAAAGCTGACCGAGGAGGTAAGTGTCATGGAAAACCACCTGATGCTTTGGCCTTTGGGAATTAGGGATTAACCAGGGAGGGAGGGGTTCCTTTCAGATGTCCGGTGTACAGAATGAGGGGTGTTTAGTGATGGAACTGGAATAGCTGACCTTCCAAGGAATTTCACTGGCTGTCACTACTGAGCACGAGTTGGAAAATCAACTGTATGTTTACGTAAATTTGCAAAAAGTAAAGGAAAAAATGTCAATATAAGTAAAATGTCCAGCCTGAGCATGAGAAACAGCGGGTACATGAGGCAGAGGTGCAGTCTGTGTTTTAACATTGGTCTGCAGCTCATTAGTGATGACATAAATGTCATAAAATGTTTTGGGGTCAGCTCCCTGACAAATGGGTGACAGGAGGTCTTACCTGATGGAATGAGTGGCTTTTGGTGTTTTACCTGCATAGTGACGTGGTGCCAGGAGATGAATTGCAATGGTGCCTGCAGTGTTTCTGGGGTTTGATAATGAAGTTGCCAAGGGAAGCCTGCAGAGTGTGGAATGAGGCTGCGGTGACAGCGGCACGCGCTGTGCCAGCTGGGGTGTAGGTAATGAGCTGTGTCACACATCACAGCCACGTGTGTGTGTCGGGCCTGAGCTCTGTCAAGGACTCGCACTTGCATCCGGGAGTTCTGTTTGGGTTTGTCACAGGATAGCATGGCTGATCCTTTGGAATGTCTCTGAGCTGCTCCTGTGTGTGACCCTTATGTAAGTTGTGAGTTACAAAGCCAGAAGGAGTTTCTGAAGTTACTTTTGCCTTTGACCATACACTTATATTAATCTGTTGGTCTGCAGTGATGTGATCCCTGGGAATTCCTCTGAGCCAGGTGTCCCATCCCTAAGGGTGCTGTGTGCTGCTCGTCCTCCGTTTCCAGCCAAATCTTCCTCATCTGGTGGGGTCAAGAGAGAAAAAAAACCAGTGAAGTATGTTTTTGATGTGTTACTGTTGTGTTTTGTTCCCAGCTCGCAGTTGCCAACAACAGGATCATTACACTGCAGGAAGAGATGGAGCGGGTTAAGGAAGAAAGCTCCTACATCCTGGAGTCCAGTCGCAAGGTTGGTGTATTTGTGTGTGTGTGTGGGGATGATTGCTGAGCTCTGGGGCAGGCCCAGCCTGAATGCCGTGTTTGGAACAGAGTGCATTTCCTTGTGTGTCTCACACAAACCCCACTGCATTAGAGGAACAGCAGGTAGGCCCTGTGCAGAGGGAACAGATGGGCCCTGGCCGCAGGGAATCCTGCCTGGCCATAGGGGCGGAGCAGGGAGCATGCGTGGAGCCGGGAGCTCGCTGGGCAAGGTGTCAGGGCACAGGAGGGAGGGGGCCTTACTGAGGGGAGGCAGGAAAATCGGGATACAGGAGTTGTGCTGGTTTGTCCTGAATTGTTGCAGAATTCCAAGTGTTGGGGAAAAGCCAGTAATGAGGCCAAGTGAGGGCTGGCAGTACACAATGCCAAGTGAACTGTGTCTGTTACCTCAGGCCACCAAGGACAGAACTGCTGACGGGCAGGCACTGACTGAGGCACGGAAGCAGCTGAAGGAGGAGACTCAGCTGCGCCTGGTGAGGACTGGGGGGCTCGGGGCCCACCCCACAGGGCTGCAAAGGGTCACTGCCATGCTGAGCCCTTGTTCAATACCTGTGTGGGGAGAAAAATGCCTGACCTGACGGTATTTAGGAAATAAAATCTTTCCTTAGACCCCTCCATCCCAAAGACAGGCCCATGTAGAATTCCCTGACTCTCTGCTAGCCCTGCTGCACACCTGGCTCTGATACTGGACTGAAAACTGTGGAGTTACTCTCCCTAAGGGATGTGTCAGATGTGTGACTCCGAAGCTGCGGCAGTGCAGCATGCTCGCGGGTAGGGAGTGCCTGGGCAGAGGGGAAGGGTGGTTACCCCCTGGGTGATGAGGGGAGCTCCTGGAAATGCTGAGGGCTCCTTGTGTTCCAGGATGTGGAGAAGGAGCTGGAGGCACAGATCGGGATGCGGCAGGAGATGGAGCTGGCCATGAAGATGCTGGAGAAGGATGTCTGTGAAAAGCAGGATGCGCTGGTGGCACTCAGACAGCAGCTGGACGATCTCAGGGCTCTAAAGCATGAACTGTCTTTCAAGCTGCAGGTAGGGAGCTAAGGCAATGCAGGGAATTCCAGATAAAAGTGAGAGCTGCTGTGCATTTATTCCTCCTGCCTATTGGAAAGGTGCTGGGTGTGGAAGGGGCACAGGCTGTGCAGCACACTTCTGTCCTGCTGTGAGAACACTGGAATGTGGTGGAGGGTAAAGGTGAATGCAATTTCTTCTGAACAAAAATTCATCGTGGTCCAGAAATGTGCGTGTGAGACGGGGGAAAGCATCTTGTGTGGTTTTGTGGTATGAAAAGAGCTGTGGGAGCTTGTGCTCCAGCACAGTCTGGTGTGGAGGGCACCTGGTGTAACTCCTGTGTGGTGACACGAGCAGACTCTCCAAACAGCAACACAATGCTCAGAATAGATCCTAAAATCAATTTGACAACAGCAAAGAGTTGCTTTTGCTCTCCTTGAGCCAATGGCTTTGTTCAAAACAGCTGAATGATATGAAGGTATTAACTATTAGCAAGCACTGCATTACATTTCCCATATCCAGGAATCTTCATGAATGGTGGCATTGCTCTGTTGCGGGATCCAGATGGAGCCTGCACCTCTATGGCAAGACATTTGTCCTTGCAATACTGTCCTGGCATTTGCTTTTTCAGCACCTTTTCCTGCCTCTTTGCCTTCTGCCCTGTTGTTTCACGTGCCACATGATTTATGGAGATTTATTTGGGATTTACTACTCCTTACACAAACCCCCCACTGCTCCTTTTCCCAGAGTTCAGACATGGGAGTGAAACAGAAGAGTGAATTAAACAGCCGCTTGGAAGAAAAAACAAATCAGATGGCTGCCACCATCAAACAGCTGGAACAAAGGTAAGACAGGAAACTTGAACCATGATCCACTGGTGTGTCCTTTAGTGTAGTGTCCCCTGGATCCAGAATGGGCCAGGGGAGAGTCCCAGTGCTGGGCTGGACAGGGCTGCCTGAGGAGAGCAGTGGGAGCAGCGCGTCTGGGACTTGGTTAATGAGTAGCGCGCCGCACTCCGTTGGTGCTCTCATTTTAGGGTTTCTGTTGGGAATGGCTCTTGGTAAACAGAGTGGTTGTCTTTGCAACAAGTTTGTGTTTGAAAATGTTTCATGATGCCTACTCAGCTAATTCATGTGTTCTTTTTTCTCTTGCTGTTCTTATTTTTTCTGTTTTCTCATCATCCTCATTCTGACTTACTTATACAGTGAAAAGGATTTGGTGAAACAGGCAAAAACCTTAAATAGTGCAGCAAACAAACTGATCCAGAAGCATCATTAGACATTTTTATGTCTGGCCACCTCACAGCTCTGACATCAGAACTCATTTATGAGGGGAGAACTTGAGAATTGCTAAAAGCAACTGTTAAAATATTAATTGTCACCTAAAGTTGATTTGGAATTTGCCGAGTTTTTAAAATCAGTGAGTTTTTCTGCCGAGATTTAGTCGGGTATAAAAATCCCCAGCCCTGCCATTTAAACCGTGTTCAAGTACCAACGAGTTGGCCACTAAGCACCCCGGGAAAGCGTCAGGAGTGGGCGAGGTGGCTGTGTCCAGCCGCTGGTGTCACCGCGTGCAGCAGCACAGCCCTCGGCGCGTGCGCGGCTCAGCCGAGGCCGTGGCCAGCTCGGGACAGTCAACTCCTTTTCTGTATTGCCCTTTTTGTGAAGTAGACGAGAAATGCATCCCTGGAAGTTGTTGACAGTAGTTGTGTGCGTACCCCAAGCCGTTCCCCGTTCTCTTCTGTTCTGTGGGTTCAGCCCCGAGTCCGAGCCGAGCGGGCGCGACGCTGGCCCGTCACCGGGAAGACCGGCCCTCCCGTAACCAGCCTGCCTGGATTCTGCCTTAGGGACTTGGGGGGAGGGTGGGGACTTATCCTTATTCCTTTCAACTTCATGTGTCCAGAATTAGTAGCTATAGGTGTCTTAGAGTAACACGGTAGAGTGGTAAGTTCAGTGGAAACCTCCTTCTCTTTGCATTGCTTCTACCTCTGCCAGGAGTCCCTCCAGACATACCCTGTGGTCCTTCCTGACCCAAGGAAGCGGAGGAGAGGTGTTTTGGGAGGTCTCTCCCCTTCCCAGAAAGGGAAGTTACAGGTTTTATAAAAAATAATCTGATCTTTGTTTAAAGGAAACAAAAACATGTTAAAAAAAGGAGAAGGAACCCAGTGTGCAGCAGTGGGGAGTGGAGATGGAAATTTGGTCCTTGCCCTTTTCTTGTCCGAGTAGTTGGTGGTTGAAAAGAGTTGCCTTTTACACTTCTTTCATTTTCTTCTGAGTTTGCCTTGCTCAAAACAAACGGAATTTGCTAATGGAACAAGAGCTAAAGCTGGGAAATGCCTCTCATTAGGAAAAATAATTGCCAGTTTAACACCCTGGTGCAAAGTCTGAAGTAACTGTAGCTTGAACTATTGTAAACTAACATTCTCTGATCACAGAAGTCCCTGTGCCGGTCTCTCGCAGGCTTCAGGTTTATAACTGCTGCTCGAGATAGTTTTTTCTTTTGGAAGGTCAGATCTGGGGAGTTTCTGTGTCAAATAAGGGTTTTTTTGCTCTGGTGAGATGCCTGTAGTAATTCTTTGGTGCCAGTTCTCCCCTTGACCTATGGGATGGTGCTCCTTGGGGCAGTGGGTGGCAAATGTGACAAACACAGGAGGGAGCACCTTGGTGTGTTTCAAAATCCGCGGGGCTCAGCCTGGTCCCCGTGGATGTGATCATGGGCCACTGTGGGGCTTGTTCCCTGGGCTCCCAGCGCAGCCCTGCTGGGAACCTCCCTGCCATGCCTGAGCCGCATGCTTGAACCTATAAACTCACCCCTCAGTAACCCGCTACTAGAAACTCATCCTAACTCCCTGGAGAAGAAATAGTCCTAAGGGAAATGTGGAAGCTTTGATCAAGCTGTCTGAACAGCTGGTTGGGACAGAGAACCCCCTGCCCCATCACACAGTTCTGCTGTAGGAACAGGGGGTTGGATGGTGAGGTTTGTGCTGAAATCAGACAGATTTAAGGATCTGGCTTCTTCTGATATCAGGCCCCGAGTGGGAATGTGTTGGTGTACTGATGCCTGGGGCTTGAGCCGAAGTGTCCATCCATGGGAGAGAGCAGGAATATGCACTAATTCTCAATAGAGTAGCTACAACCTATGTTGCAAGTTCCAGTTAGCTGTGCAAAGCTGAAATGTAACGTACATTAAACTCCAATTGGACTTAAAATTCTGTGTACTTGAGGTTTGCTTCGAATCTGGATAAAAGTGATGTTTTCTGTTTCTCATCTAATGGCTGTAAACTGTAGTGATAGAATAAAAACTATTGAAAATGAGAGCTTCTGCCTGGTTCACCTGCATTTTGCTTTGCTTTGAACTATTTTCCTCCTTTCCATTGTTTTTACCATTCTCTTTTTTTGGCTTTACCTTTTCACTGGGTTTTTTATTTGTTGGTTGAACTCAGTCTTCCTCCCCACCATGGCTTTTGTTTTTTATCACAAGTTCATGTGGCTCAAATCCAGATTGCGACAGGCAGAGAAGGACCGGCAGCTGGCCCAGCAGGACAACCGGCTCTTCAAGCAGGAGTTTGGGGACAAAATCAACAGCCTCCAGCTGGAAGTGGAAGAGCTCTCCAGGCAGCGGTGAAGAGACCCTTTTCCAAGCTCTTTTCTGGGCTGTTGTTGCTGTGTCTAGGGGAGAGCAGGCAGGGTGATGGCAGAGGGAAGCAGGGGATGGAGAGGGAGTGAGGCAAATTGTGTTAGATGCCACGACGTGTAACTCCAGGGAGGGAAATCCTTGGTAACAGCATCACCTGGATACTGGCACAGGCTGTCCAGAATAGCTGTGGCTGCCCTATCCCTGGAAGTGTTCAAGGCCAGGTTGGACGGGGCTTGGAGCAATCTGACCCTGTGGAAGGTACCCCTGCCCATGGCACAGGGTGGAACAAGATGGTCTGTAAGATCCTTTCCAACTGAAACCTTCTGTGATTCTGTGATAATTGGGAATCCAAAGCTAACACTAATGATTTGCTGCTCCTGGGCAGGGATTGAGCAGCCAAGTCTGCCTGGAGCAAACACTGAAGGGCCTGGAGCAAGGGCAGTGATTTTGGTTGTCTTACCTGCCACACAGTACTGTGATGTGGATTTTTTCCCCTTTGGAACTGCTCTTAGTTTTGCTGGAAGCCAGAGACCTTGTCAAAAGCCATCACATTTTCCCGTGCAGTGTCATCACTTGAGCAGTGTCAGGGACACAGACAAATTTCTTTCCTTAAAATAGAAGAGCATCTCCTGCAGCCTTGACACACGTGTGGCTTGTTGCAAGGTCACTGGGATGAATTCTGTGGGAGCATTGCTGGATGCATGGAGAGGTTTTTTCCCCTCTTCCCCTCCTGGCCCAGCTTTGTGTTTCCTTTTTCAAAAAGGTGCTCAGCCAACCAGAAAATGGCTTTGGTAGCAATTGGTGCAAGGTCCTGGGTGTGCATGGGTGAGCTTAGGAGGACATGGGCAAATGGGTCTGGTTTTGCATCAGTTGGATGCTAAATTGTACCAGAATTAGATGAAGGACGTGTAGATTTTTCATCCTGACACATTATGGCTTAACACACTGCGAGAGAGCTTTGGGGTTCCAAGAGGCAGTTTTAGCTCCTGAGTTAGGGGTGTGAAGAGAGGGTCGAATAGTTCATCAGTTATCAGTGCTAAGTGTCCCAAAGCCATCCTTTATTCACAATTCCACCTGGTATTCCAGAAGCCACCTAGAACTGGAGCTAAGGCGGGAAAGAGACAGATGGTCTCACAGTCACCAGCGCAGCCAAGAAAGCAAAAAAGGCCCAAAGAATTGGCTCAGACAGGTAACGTGACTTGGGTTTTTGGCTCGGGTTTGAGGTAACAGTTTCGCTTGGCTCGTTTGCTTTTCCTGAGCTTTCTCAGGCAATAAATGGTTGTCGTTCATGTGCCACAACCGGAGGAGCTTCGGGAAGATTTGTACACACTCTGACCAGGCAGTTTGAGTTGTAACAGTGAGAACTGTGCAGTACCAGAGATGGCTTCTGCAGTTCTTTGTTTCTCCCCATCCTGCTTGAATGGTGCAGTTTTGTCTTATTTGACCAATATTACACAATTTCATTGAAGTGCTTTAGGCCTCATGGCTCAGCTGTGACCCACATCTCAGCTAGGGAGAAGGGGAGGATTCTTTTCTTTGCTGGCTGGGAAAGTTTGTCTCTGGTCAGCTTTTACAAAGCCTCTTCAGCCCGTCCTCGTTCTCAACCTCTGCTCTGCAAATAAGAACTGCTGGTGACTGTTTCTGGTAACAGGAGGTCATGGGACCCCTGCCCCTCTCTGAGAGGCACAGTCCCCTCTGTACACTGCTGAAAGAAAGCATGGAGAGCTGCTCCCAGGGGAGACTGGGGCCCAGATACCCCTCTGTGCAAAGGAGGGGCAGAGCAGTATCCCAGAACAGCAGTGCCAGTTCTCCCCTTGCAGTGTGGCAGGAATGAAACTGGAGTTTTCCTCTGGTGCAGCTGATGGGTGAGTGTTTCCTTTTGGCAGGATGGGAAGCTCAGAATCCAGGAAGAAAATGCTAAACTGAAGCAGCCGCTGAGAGAGAACAGTGTCCTGCCGCACAGGTAGGGAAGGAAACAGATCTCATTTCTGCCTCTCCTTTCCAAAGTCCTGCTTTCCCCTTCTCAAATTTCTGTGCCAACAGGGTGTTCAGAATAGTCCAACTTCCCTTTTTAAGAAGGATTTCCAACGTCATGCCCTTTGTTGAGTTCTCTGCCGCTTTTCCATAGCTCCCGAAAGCAAGGCGGAGGTTCTGTTGTTCATCAGTGCTTTCAGATGGGGAAAGCTCTGTGCCTCTCCCATTTACCTTTGAATTTTTTTCTATCTAAATCTGCTGTTTACTAATTCTTCTGACTCAAGAATCCTTGCTAAGCCAAATGCAAGACCTTTGGAACTCATGTCCAAAGCATATTTGGTGAGGGAAAGGAGAAGGGTGGTTGGACCTCCTAAAGAGAAGCTGTTGGGGAAAGAGAACCTGAAGTGAGGTTTTAAGAAGATGGCTGTGTAAAATTGTGGTTCAGGTCACTTGTTTCCAAGCTGAATTATTACAGAGGAAGATTGTTGTTGCAGGATTTTAGTATTTGGTTTTAGAAGTTAAAAGGTGTTTTCAAAGCCCCTGGGCACAGCTCAGTGCTGAGGCTTTGGCTCGTGGACGGAACAGCCCATTGGAAGTGCTCTGACTGTCAGGGCTCTGCTGCAGTGTCTCGAGTGCCAGTGGAGAGGCACTCTTCATTGAGGTAATCAGTGAGTTAATTGATGAGTGAATCAGGAAAGTATCCTCCTAAAAATAGCATAAAGCAGTTCAAATCTGGTTTGCAAGATACTAAAAATCTTCCAGGCCTGAGATGCTTTTTACCCGTTTCACCTGAGTGTTTAAGCAAGTGAGGGTCAGGTTGATGGTTCACAGGCCTTGTGGTACTTCATTGCTGCTTTTGACAGCAGGGCTAGGGATCAAACCTGCCGGCCTGTGTTTAAAGCCAGTTCCAAACTGTTTTGCTCTAGCACCTCAACAGTCTTTTCTGTGTTCGTGCTCCCTCTCCTCTGCTCTCCTGAAGGCATTTTGCAATTTTTTCTTCTGCTCTTCCCATTGAACCAGGAGAGCTACTGAAAAATCTGGGGAGGGTTTTAAAAACAGGGTGAGGGAATTCCCTGGTAGCACAGATGTTTTATTTAAAGGCTCTGGTGATGGAAGGCCTGCTCCAAGTGACGCTGTTGTTCCCTTGTAGGTCACCCAGCGGCATGCAGGAGGAGCAGGTGGGTGATTCTCCTTCTTGGCGGTTTTGCTCTTTTCCTATAAATCAGCTGGACCAAAATCCACTCCTCCTCCTCCGTGTGCCTGGCAAAGCACAGCCAGACTCCCAGAGTGCCACTGGGATGCCACTGGGAATTTCTGCTTCTGTCAGCTGGTTCCCAGTGAAAACGATGTTTAGTTCCCCCCCTGTTGCTGCAGAGCTCTGCCACAGGAGCCGTGTAAAGCAGAATGTCTTGGTTTTGCCTTGGGCTTTAGGAGCAGCTGTCGGGCCCTGGACATGCCGAGATCTGCCAGCTGTGCCAGGAGGAGAACAGCCGGAGCCAGAGAAAGGTAACTCCTGGATTTGTACTGGCATTTCCCACAGCCGGTGACTGTGAGTTCCCTCTGGCTTTTGTGGTGGAATCACAAATTCCTGCTGGTGACTTGTACCAAGAAATGAGCCCTTGCAGGCCCCTCTGCCCTTAACATAACTTTGTTAAATGCTGATGAGGTGATGGTTCCTGCTCCGCCCTGTTCAGTGGTTTGTTCTCCCTCCCCCTTAGCAGCTTCTTCCCTTCTTCAGCTCAGCGTTTGTTTTCTCCCAAGTTGATCTGCCAGAACCTGAACCTCGCCTTGACTTCTCTGTCCTTTTCCTGCATTCCAGAACATCTGCAAGAACTGTGGGGGCACCTTCTGTGAAGCCTGCTCGGTGCATGAGCTGCCCCTCCCGTCCAGCATCAACCCCGAGCGCGTCTGCAACCCCTGCCACCAGCGGCTCATCCAGCAGTATTCCAGCAGCCCCTTGTAGGGAATGGGTGGCACAGAGGTGACAAACAACGGCTGTAGCTGATGGTGTTTCTGGAGTTGTTCAGGGGGAATGTGAAGACACCTGCCCATGTGCTTTGGAGGTCGGACGGGAAGCAGCTTCTTGGTGTTTAGAATCTCCTGTTACTGAAACAACAGTCTGAGCCCTTCCCTGTACCAAAATCTGCCTGTGCTGTGGAGAATTGCACTGGGGATGTCACACGGAGCAGCCCCAAGGTGTGCCTGAGCAGTCTCAGGACTCTGGGAGCCCCTGCCCACACCAGAACTGTTGTCTGCATGTGGAAGTTGGGAGTGTTGTCGCCCTCACGTGTGTGGCGTGGGTGTGTGCTGCTGCTGCTGCTGAGCAAAGGCTCCCCAAAACCCAACAGGAGCGTTGGTATTCCTCATGTCTGGCTGCACTTGAAATCCCATTTCCCCTTTTCCGTTTGCCCTGGACAGGCTGGCTTATCCTGGGAACGCCGGTGGGTGGTGTGAGCGGGGCAGGTGGGACACCAGTGAACACATGCTCCCTGCATTTCCTTGGCTCAGGGCTCTGACCAGGGGCTTAGTCTGCACAGGGATACCCCCAAACCAAGCTGTGAATGTTCTGTTCCCCCTCTGTGCTTTACAGGCTGGGCCCAATCCCCATCAGACACAGGTTTAGGGCCACTTGGATCCACCTCTCCACCTTGTGCACACAGAAACGTTGTTACAATAAACCTGGTGTTTCACTTTTTGTTGGATCAAAACTAAATGGGAACACTCTGCACCTGTTAGAAATTTTAATTGCAAATACAGTTCAGAGAGGCTTCATGGTTCATGCCACATCGTTCTTTGTTACTGTTCCCTCAAGGAATTTTGTTTGTCCAAAAAGCAGTGGTGGCTTTCTTGTGTCATAGGAGTGTTTGCTCCTTTTCCTACTGGTACCTCCTGCAGTCTCTGAGACCACAGAATGTCCTGTAGTTCATAGAAAATGGATGCATTGGTGTGACAAATGCACTGGGGTTTGTACAGATGTTGTTAGGGGGTAGCTGTTGATTCCTTGGAGGGGATTTTCTAGTCATTAGAGTGGCTAGAACCACAAGAAAAAGCCTCTTGGAGCTGAGGTACTGACATGGTCAGTGCTGGTTTGTACCAGGAATCATCTCTCATAGATCCTTCTAGGACTTGGCATGTTCAGCCACCCAACTTCTACTCTTTTCTGCCCTTTTGCTCCCCGGGTTAGCTTCCTGACCCATTTCTTTGCTGCTATCCCCTAAATTATGGCAGGAGTTGTAAACAGTGTTGAAATACCAAAAGTCTGGAATTCAGGTGAATTCCTGAGTTCTCTGAAGGGGTGAGACTCTGGAGATGGATGGAGAAAACACTGAATTTAGTGTCAGTAGCTTTGAGTACATGTTGTACACATCCAACAGTGTGAATTCCTGCACCCAACCCCAGTGTGACCCATCCCCTGAGGAGAAAACAACACCCAGGCAATGCAGAGGGAGAATTAAACTGGAAATGGAGGATTAAAGTCCATGGAGGAGGGAGGTGGCTGAGCCCCCTTCAGAGCACAGCACTGGTGGCTGCCCTGGGACTGGCATTTCGGAAGGTGGGAGCGGGACCATGCTGGCTGCCAGCTCCCTCTGTGCTCAGGTACTCTGTGTGATGCCAGGCTGGGCTGACACCTGGACCTTGGGAATGGGGGGGCAGGTTTTCTGATGTTAGTTTTGTTCCACACAATAAAAAAACTTGATCATCCATATCCTGCCTCCTGAGCCGTCTTTCCATCCCATTCCCCTTGGGCTGGAGGTATGAAAGGATTCCGAGCACCGCTGTGCACCTGTGTGAAGACTTAGATCACTCAGCCATTAATTGGCAATCCCGGTGTTTTATTAACGCACCCTGATGCACCTGGAGCCCAGGACTGCTCCACCCTGCAGCCTTGGCCATTCCCGCTGCAGCTGCTGCTGGTGCAACTCCCCACAGCCCATCACTTTTGTTACAAGCTCTTACACAAGGCTGAACCAATCTTAGCTCGTCCTCCTCGCTGAGTGGTGACACTCGGACCTGATATTCATGCTCATGCCAACGGAATGCGTTCGCTTGGCCTTAAAACAAGGAAGAGGAAAAATAAAAATCACTCCTCACTGTGGCTTACTGCTTTCCTTTTTTTCCCCAATGCCCACTGCATTTTATTCCCAGTTAATACTCTCTTAGAATGAAATAGTACAGTTGGACAATAGTAAAATACCACAGACTGCAGGTGGGACACACTCAGGTGGGGCAGCAGCACAGGAACACAGCGGGGGGGTGTTTAATTCCCCTACCACAGGCACTAACAGGAGGGAGCTGCCAAGAAAGCGTGGGATGCAGGTAGGAGGTGGGAGTGCACATCCTGAACCTGCCCCAAGGACTTATCCCTGGCCTGGATTACAAACCCAGGATGGGTGGGCTGCCCTCCCTGCTGCAGGGGCCAGGGCTTGGGGAGCAGTGACCACCACCCCACACTTTCTGAGGGGAATTCATGGAACAAGCTGTCCACTGCCTTCCACGGTCACATCAAACCCCACGCCCTACAAAAGACCAATTACTATAAAGCCACATCTATGGGAAAGGTTTAGCCATGGTTCCTCTTCTTGCCAGGGAATGTAACTCCATCAGAGCTTTTCATGCTGCCTCTGGGCTGCGGGATGGGCATCTGTGGAATCTGGAGGTGCAGGCTGTGGGATCCAGGCTGGACACCTGGTGTTCCCTTCAGCCTCTCTATGTTTTACCCCTTGGGTTGGTTGGAATACCAGGGACCGTGAGCGTGAGGCCCATGTTCACGTTGGCACAAACACAGCAGGACGGACAGACGGATGCGCTTACCAAACCTGCGCCTGTGCTGCTGTCACTAGCAGTTCTCCTTTCCCTGGGGATGTTCGTTCAGGAACAATTCAATGGCACAGCACTCTGGGGAATGGAAAAGAGTTGGGCCGGGGTCAGGCACTTGCGTGTGTTAACATTGTTTTTTTTTTTCTCTTTGCAAAGCCCATGGCACATTACACCTTGGAAAGCTACACTCAAGTGATCCCTTTGCACAGGGTGTTAACAGCAGCTGGATGAGCTGTGCCAAACCCTCCGAGGTCTCGGTCCCAGCACTGTAGGATCTCCTCTCTTTTTCTCACTTACCCATCTGTGACCCCTCCTTGGCCATTGCTGCGACTGCATCCTTGTGGCTCTTGAAGTGCACATCGGCCTCTCCTGTGGCATCTCCATGGGAGTTATATTCCACCAAGATCCTTGTGGGTCTCAGCGGAGCAAAAAACTGAAAAGGAGGAAAGTAAGAGAGTTTGGTGAGAAAGAAACAACAGTAATGCACCCTATTCCCCAGAAACTCAATGGTTTTACTCCCAAAACCTGCTGACCCATGGGGGGGATCTGAGCTCCTGAGTAGCAAAAGGCTCCCTGATCCATCTGCGTGAAGCTGAGGCGCTCCCCAGTCACCTGTCACCCCCTGTGAGCTCCTGGCATAGGAACTCCTGCCAGGAACAAAACTCCTCACACGGCACCCGTGTTCTGTACGCATCAGTGCAGGTCCACGTACACTGTTACCATTTCTGTGCAGTCAGCTACTCTGAAATCTTGCCTTAGATTCTCAATGGCTCCTCAAGCCTAGTGACGGATATTAACACATCCCAGCAAGCCTTCATTCCCTTTTATTCATGAAGAGGAGCAGATCCCTGTTGGGGCCCTGAGGCCACAGCTGTCCAAAGCCACAGGGCACTGAGGACTAACAGACACTAATTAATTAAAAGACTGCAATTGCTGCAGCTGTAACAATTAACTGAGGGTTTGCACTGGTAATGACATAACCACATTTCAGCTGTAGCCTCGCTGTTACTCACATTTATTATGTCCTGGGCACTAGCTTGGGAAGGAAAACCCCTCATGTGGACAAAGTGTTGTGGTTGTGATGGGGTGTTCTCAGACTCTAAAACGTTCCTTTCTGTTCCTTCCCTGCACAATTCTGCGGAATGGAGAGAAAAACAATCACTAGTGCTTGCAGTGCCCCCCTCCCTCATGTGAAAGCTGTGGGCACATGGGGTTGGAGGGGTTTTCAGCCACTGGGGTGACACGAAGGGACCTTGAGGAACACTCATGACAGGGAGGGACTCACTAATTTCTCCTTCAGCATCGGAGCCTCCAGTGTCTCTCCAGCCCCTTTCTTCAGAGATGGACTCATACTCTCTCCTCGCTTTGGAGTAGGCCATCACCTGCTTGCTGTAGGGCACGTGCCTTTGCATCTGGTGCTTTCTGCTCACATACACTTCTATATACCTGGAATCCAAAGGGAAAGAGCACAGGGCACGCCTGGCACTCAGGGCTTGGAGAAAGTATCTTCCTGATGTGTCCTGCCTTGGCTCTGCTTAGGTACTGGGGGTGAGAGCCCTGCCGTGGCACACCAAGGTGCTGAATAATTAATTCATTTCACGGGCACAGTTCTCTTTAATTGAGGCTGTTTTCCCCTCCCTGCACTTCTGCAAACCGCACTGATTGCTACAAACCCCAAATTTAACACCCTACCCAGGCCCAAAACAGGTCCCAGAACAGGCAGAATCACAGAAGCACAGGGTCACAGGAAATACTTCAGTGGAGACCTAAGGTTTTCCATATGCCTATGAAATTGATGGGGCTTCACTAGCAGTGTTAAACCAGGCAGTTTCCAGAGCACTGAAGGAACAGTGTGATGAAAAGGAAATATGGACATCCAAGGGAGGGGACCTTTCTCCTTTCCTGAAGGGAGCAGCCAGAGCAGGGGAAGTAACCTTGTGTACAGGCTGACAGAGCTGACAGCTCAGCCCCCCTGAGTCCCCAGTGAGCACTGGGCACTGCTGGAGGCCAGCTCTGGATAAAACCAGGAAGAATGAATGGGAATAAGCTGCCAGCAGTTTTGAAAACTCCTCCATTTCTTTGCTAATCACATGGAAATGGAGGTGTGTGAGCTCAGGTGGGCGAGTCAGGTCAGCTCTTGTTCTGACAAAAAAAAACCTGACAGTAGATTTGGAATTAATCTCTACTCAAGAGGAGGGGAGTCCTATTAATTCAATTAATTAATTAATCAAATTCTGCCTGTGGAGCAGCTGTTTGCTTTTAATGAGAGTGGGGAGGGTGACAAACACAAGGAAACGCAGCCTGGGAATAGGAAGTAAGGACATAAAAGGAAGTTGGTAGGTAGGAGGAGAGGTAAGGTTTGGAAAACTCTTTTATTATATGGGGTGCAGACAAAGTTTTACAGATTATTGAAGTCAGAAAACTCAGCAGGGAAAAGAAGCCTTGGTTGTTTGGGGTTTTCCCTTCTGAGCACAGCTCTGGAGGTGTTTAAAAGCTGTGTAATGTGGTGCCTAGGGATAGGGTTTGGGGATGGGCTGGGCAGTGTTTAGGTTAATAGTTGGGCACAATGATCTTAAAGGCCTTTTTCAACCTAAATGATATTATGATTCTGGGAAAAGGTGGCCTGTGCTTCTGTTTGAGCTTCTGAGAGAGGCTCTTGGGAGGTAAGTGTGTGGCACAGGGCCCAGTGCTCTAGAACGAAATGGTTAAATTCCCTGGGGGGATGTGGTCACCAAAGAGCTGGGAGGTGGTGCGGTGCTGGCCAGCAGTCACTGCTGGGAATGGACTCAAGGCAGGTAAGCTGCGCTTCAAACAGGGACTCCTTGAGAGGAAACGCTGGCTGTGCCTGGCACTGGGCTGAAGGGTAGGGGGATGGCTGCCAAAATTGCCCAAATCATGGAGGAACCTGGTGGAAATTTGGCAGGATCACAAGTCTGAAGGAGGGGCAGGACCCCTGTGCACTGAGGCCTGGGCAGACCGTGTCTATCTAGCATTCCCCACTCTGGAGGCTGTCACCCCTTTTCACTGGGATGAGAATGTCTTCAGGAACACCTGAAAAACAGGAGACTTTCTGAGAGGCCCCAAATTCCCCCAAACTATGAGCGCTGCAGGTGCCTCTACTCTCCTTAATTGCACTGTGAGTGTGAGATGAGCTGCTTCACCCTTCAGGAAGCCAGCTCCAAGTCACACAGGTGCTTCATACCATGTTCTCCTACCCCCTGAACTCCAGGGATGTACCTACCTATTTCCCATATATTCCCTGTGCCGTAGCAGGGCTTGAGCTGCCATTTCAGGAGCTGCAAACTGCACGAAAGCTTCTCCTGTTCTTCTGTCTCCCCGGTAAATAAAAGCTATGTCTGCTATTTTCAAACCTAGAGATGGCAGGGGAGAAAAAGGCATATTGGCTGTGGCAGAAACTTGTGCTATAGTTCAGAAAGCCTTTCTCTTTGTTTTTTTTTTTTCCCCTTATTCTTCTGGTTTTTGATAAGCTACTTGGGCAGCTAAATAGTTCTGAAACAACTGTTCATGCTGGCCTAAGTACCTTTCTTAAACTCCAATTTGTTTGCTTTGAGGCAGTTTTCACAGAAGCCTTAATTTGAAAAGGAATCAACTTGAGGCTTCAAGTAACTGAATCCAAGTTCCAGACAACAAGTAGATCAAGAGCACAAATGTTCTTGAAATTTTCTCTTATTATGGTACTTTTTTTCCTGCATTTTTTAAAACTCAAGTCAGAGTCAGTGCATTTCACTTTTTGTGCTGCAGAGTATCATCTTAGGGAGCCAGGATGCAGACTGCTCCAGCACTGAGCATGGGACAAGGATTCAGGTGGCATATGTGACCTACCCATCCCGATGTCACAGCTAGGAACACCCACGCTGCATCACCTGGGCTCTAACTATCACACAAGCCTTCTTCCTTCTCAAGTTTGCCAAATTACGCACTGGTAGCAATCCAACTGCAAATCACAGCATCTGGTCCCCTTCCTTTGCTTCCCCTGGCCCCAAATCGGAGCGCTGAAAGTACTAATCCTGGGTTAGACCTGTACAAGGTCAGAGGTGCAGGGAAACTCTGCAGGGTGCTCAGAAAGCCTGAGTGACTTCTGGGGAACAGCAACTCCTTGAGGTGTTTAAGGTGTTCAAGGCTGCATGTGCTTTGCCTTGCTCCTTGAGGAACAACAGCATCAACTTAAGGAAGTGAATGCCTGGTAAAGGAAGAGCATGGCCCTGGCTGAGTTACCTGAGAAGAAATCCGCAATGTCCTCCTCGGTGGAGGTGAAGGGGAGGCCTCGGAGCAGCACAACTCCATCGTTCATGGCCTGTGACTCATCCCGCAGGCTCCGCAGCAAGCCCTCCACATCGCTGTCGTGGACTTCAAAAACTGCAAGGAACGTGGGCACGGAGCGTTTTCCCACATGGCACTGGCAGCAGGCCCTCTGCAGGCACTCTCCTACGGCAGCTTTCACCTCCTGCAAAGCTCCATCCCGTTTCCTCCCCCAGCCCATGCTCTGTGGTCCTGCCCCTCTGCCTTCCCTGGCCAGGCTGGGAACTTCTGGCCCAGTGGTGCCTTGGTGGCTGATCTGCTGCTCGGTTCCACCCCTGCACACCAGCCCGCTTCAGTAATCAAGGAGTGCTCTTTCCCTGGGGAGTTTCATTGCAATGTAACTCGTAACTCACGCTGTTCCAAGCCCACCTTTCACATAGCGTGGGCCCATGTATCTCAGGTGCTTTTCCAGGGCTCTCTGGACGTCTGCTTTGGACTCCAGCTCGATCAAGGCATCCCCCCTGCGCCTCCCATCCTTGTTTAAGAGGAAGTGAATCCCGTTCTCACCGTTTCGAATTCTACAGCCTGGAAACGAAGGGACACACAACACAGGAGCATACAGGACTGCATCAAACGGGGATCTACAGCGCACAGGGCTCATCCCCTCAGCACTGCAGAACAAAGGGCAGAACACTTGCGCTTCCACCATGAAGTCTAACGTCACACCGACTTGCTTTAATTTGGCAGGTTAGCAAGTAATTTAAAAACTTGCATCTGGCCCCTGGGGAGATGCAGCATAGTAGGGAGGATCAGCCCCACAAAGGTATGTAAAAGCTATGAATTAGGATCAGAAAACAACGCCGCACTGCAATCAATGAAACCCTCCAGTTTCTTGAAAAGAGAGGAGTTTGGGCCAGCCATAGTGGTCTGTAAGAGCATCACTTTGAATTGGATTGCCTTTGCTGTGGAGACACTGATTAAGAAGGGAAAGACTTGTCCAATTAAATATAAGAGACCATAAGGAGGAGCTTCTAGTCAGTGTCCAGCAGTTTGTAAGCTGATTATTCCCTTTAGGCGTGTCAATTGTGAATAATTTTGCAGTAATACTAAGACCTCATCTTTCTCTGGCTAACGATCTCTAAATTTTCCTTCTGTTAAGTAGTCATGAACTAATGGGCTCAATACCAGCATGCAGAACAGTTAGGCAGGCAAATGAACACCCATACTATCAAAGAAGGTGAGGACATCTTCCTCGGTGCACGAGAACGGGAATCCTTGTGCCCTGACGAGGTAGACATTGTCGCTTTCCGCATTGGGTGAGGCGGGCTCCCGCTCTGAGAGGCGACCTTCCTGGGACGGGGCATCTGTGACCTGTCACGGACACAGGAGAAAAGCCCCCGGGTGAGAAGCGGGAGGCCGCAGTTTCCCGCAGGGGTCGGTGCCCGCCATTTTCGCGCGGCCGTACCTGGCTGTAGGCGCGGAGCGCGGCGCTGAGCGGGGCCGGGGCCGGGGCCGGGGCCGGGGCCGGGGCGGGCCGGAGCAGGCGCAGCGCGGGCGGCAGCGCCGGGCCCCGGCCCAGCAGCAGCGCGGACAGAGCGCGGCGGGCGGCGGCGGCCACGGCCATGCCGGGGATCGCGGCTCCGCCTCCGCGACCTTCCTTCCTTCCTTCCCGGCAGGCGCTGCACGGGAAGCGCTTCCCGGGCACCGCCGCGCTGCCCCCGGGGCTCGGGGGGTGCCCGGCGCTCGGCCCGGGCTGCGGCTGGGGCTCCCCGGGACGGGGCGGGCGTTCGCGGCTGTCACAGCTGGCTTTTCCTGTCGCGGAGCTGTGTCCTAGAATGGCCTGGGTTGGAACGGAACTTAAAGATCATCCCGCTCCACCCCCTGCCATGGGCAGGGACAACTTCCACTACACCAGGTTGCTCCAAGGCCTGTCCATCCTGGACATGAACGCTTCCAGGGATCGGGCAGCCACAGTTTTTCTGGGCAACCTGGTGCTGGGGCCTCACAGGGAAGAATTTATTCCCACTAGCCCATCTAACCGTGCCTTCTGTCAGTGTCAAGCCATTGCCCCATGGCCTGTCACTCCAAGCCCTTGTAAGTAGTCTCCGTCTTTCTTGCAGGCTCCCTTCAGGCACAGGAAGGCTGCAGTTGGGTCACCCTGAAGCTTTTCTTTTCCAGGCTGAAAAAACCCTAATTCTCCTAGCTTTTCCTCATAGTAGAGATGCTCCCTTCTTCTTATAACCTTGGTGGCCTCCTCTGGGCTCACTCCAATGGGTCACTGTCCTTCCAGTGCTGAGGACCCCGGAGCTGAATGCAGCACTGCAGGTGGGGTCCCACCTGAGCAGGGCAGAGGGGAGGAATCCCCCCCTCCCCTGCTGCCCGTGCTGTGAGGATGAGCCCAAGACACAGATGGTTTCTTGCAAAATGAAGTTTTAAGTTGGGCTTCATCACTGACAAGCTTTTTACACCCCTTCCCTGGAGACTGATTTTCCAAGAGAGATGATTTTGTCCCCCTCACTCCCATCCCTGGGTTGAAGGTCTCAGATGCAGCACTGGCTGAACCTGTTGGTGAAGAACATTCCCCTTCCAGGTGGAGACAGTCCTGCTGTCATTGCTGCATCCAAGAGGGATAAGGGGAAAAGAGCTGGCACCGGCTTAAGTGCACACATGGGGAAGGTAGGTCATGCTGAGCCCAGGAAAAATTTTTTCGGATGAAACAAAATGAGTAGGAAAAGGCAAGCCAAAATCCCGAAGCACAACAGTGGAGGAACCCAAGGAAGGGCTGTGGAGGCTCAGATCCAGGGTATTCAGGCAGGTATCCAAGCAGCTGGCCAGAAGGAGGATGTGCCAGGCCAAGCAGGACCCCAGCATGAGGAAGATGATGAGAGCCATGACAGCCAAGATACTCCTCTGTTTTCCAGCACGCTGTAGTGGTAGCCTGGGGATCGCCAAGTAAGAGTTGCAATTTCAAGCCACTGCAAACTATCAAACCCAAAATACAATCCTGGGTTTTTCAGCACAAGTGTTTCATCTTCTTGTGCTGCCAACACACTCATTTATCAGAAGCCTTGAACGTTTCTTATCACCATTTTGAAAATGTGAACAAGCTACTTTATGTCACCCTCTTGTTGCTGGCTGGTGCTTTTGTAAACTATTCCTTGTAACAAACTTTCACATGACAGACTATAACCCTGAGAATAGCACCGCCTCCTGCCAACAGCACTCTCAACCCTTCTGAATTTTGAAGGTAAATCATGTACTATGCACATTTTCAAAGGAATGTTGACCTCGGTGCTCAAGTGGTTCACATTCCAGTTTTTCATAGCCTACTTGCCAGGTTTCTCTTCAAATCCTTCTTTAAGTAAGCAAGCAAATGCTATAGGAGAAAAAAAAAAATTAAGATAACTGCAGGAATTCATCTTGAGCACTTATCTGTATCTAGATTGGCTTTTGTGCTTTCAGTTGAATAAGCAGATCCCTAAACCTTAGGGACCAAGAGAATGTTAGGTGCATTTTTCTCTTGTGACCCAAGCAGGGTGCAAGGAAGAGTCTCTTGAAGGGATGCACATCTTCCACCCATTTTCCCTTTGATTTGCTTTCTTGGCAAGTGCAGGAAAAAACACCCACTGCTGTTTGTCTGGCAGCTTGTCAGGTTTGTGAGAGTTACCTTTAGAGGGCACCATGTTGTTGGGCAACTGCTGGCACTGAAGTTTCCATGGAATCTCAGAGCTTCCTTAGTTACTTGATGGATCAGAGCCTCCGCACCTATGGTAGAATATAAAGGTCACCCTAGGACAAGAGAATTTGCATTTTGTCACTCGACAGAACTGCTGTTGAATGAAGTCAGCTTAGGAGAGGGAATCTGCCTCCATACAAATCGAAAATCCCAGGAGATGCCTCCATACTGCTGTGGACCAAGAATTTATCTGCCTTGGAAAATTTATCTACCTGGGAGGACGCCTTTTTCATTAATAATGTCAAACAGGCTGCTGTTAAGAATACTTGATACCAGCTATTCTTTAGTTTGATAAGACTAAAATTGATGATCAGAAAATCATCAGATGTGTTATAAAACAAGGGTTTATCTTACACTGGGAAACATTCCTTATCCCTCTGTGTAATCTGCTGTCAAGAAAAATTTACCTTCTGTTCTCTTGTGGTATTTTCCAAAATTATTTATACGCCGTGTTATTTTTCCAAACAAAATGTTGCTTCCCCTTTTTTGTATTCCCGATCCTATGTGCGTGTTAAGTTTTGTGATCTCAATTTTCATGCTGCTTTCAGCTGGAATGTCCTGTGTTTACCGAGCCGTGCTGAAAAGCTGAGAACTTCAGGACCAAAGCACTCGTCAGCTGGAGGGCTCTTCCAGAGGAATTCCTTAGGCTCTGCAGCGCACTGGATAAGCGGAGATGACAGAGGCGAGGCCACGGGAGCGAGGGCCGAGCCTCCCGCGGCGCAGCGGAGCGGGTCGGCCCTTACGTAAGGCTGCAGCTCCCTGCCAGCCCCTCGGGTCGGCGGCGGCTGAGGAGAGCCCTTCATGTGACCCTCGGCCATCCCCAACAGCCCAATATTAATGTGGGACACAAAGCCTGCACGTTACATAAGCGTCTCTCCTGGCCAAGTATCTCCTACTGCAGTAACCAACATTTAATTTTAACTTGCCGCTAAAATAAAACGCTCTGTGGGTAGAAGGAAGTGTATGGGTGGGAACAGGGAATGGAGGTTATTCGTGCCCCAACAGGAATGTGCCAGAAAGATCAGTGATGTATTTTTGTTTGATTTACATAGCCAACTTAGTCTGACAGCATCTGTTACAAAGTGCCCCAAGACCCATTCCATGCTTTGGTTGATACAGCCAAAAGGAGAACTGCAAACGCTGGGAAATGCTTTTTAATTACACCTTTGCTGCCCAGTAAAACACTGGATTTTAAAGGTGTCCTAAAAACAGCAGTGTAATTTTAATTTACTTAGAAATGCACTGACCTGGCATTTTGACTTAGTCTGAAGGACAGAGATAGAAAGTGGAAAATGCAGTTTCAGCATGTAAAAATGTGAGGGAAGCAGATGACTGTCCGTGTGGGCACCTAAGGCGTTTAGAGCTGAAACCCCTGATGTGCCCTATAGAAACTTAAGTGTTGTGTGGGATTGTAGCCTGTTTCGATGTGCTGAATTTGCCTGATCAATCTGGAAGTCATCAGGTTTTCCTCTGGCTTACCTGCCGCAGTGTGAGGTTTTCAGGATGGCCGAATCCCCTTGCGCCAGGAGGGAATCCCTGGGGGTCACGTTTCCTGTCCTCTGCACTCCCCGAAATCTGGCTTCTTAGTGATCTAAACAGAGCCAGATTTTCGTGTGAAAATTATACCTTGGGATTGCAATTTCTGCCATAAAGAGCACTGGGATGTGGCTATATCTGCCTGCCAAGGATTTCTTAGCAAAACTGCAGGGTTTTCAGCTCAGCAATTTACTTTTTTTCTACCTCAGCTGCCCATAGTGTCACCTGAGGGGTGCCCCTCCTTTGCTGACCACTTGCCCTCACCAGCCCAGTTAAAAATTGCTCACAAATCAAATATTAAGAAACACTAGAATCCATTTTGTCACGTTTCATTTAAAAAGGGTTCAGTGAGGAGGGCAGAAATGCCGGTTAATATCTTTCTCTTCTTTTTCTGGTGCTGGTGGTGACGACCTGTGGGCTGGTACCTGACCCCCTTTGTCCTGAGGGCTGAGGGGAGAAGGGGGGCTCTGGAGGGGCAGGGAGTGCCCGTTTCCAGACAAATGTCTTGGGGGGGGGGAGGTTCATGGGAGTCTCTGAAGAGAAAGGGAGCTTTGGAGGGGCAGGAGATCCCCGTTTCCATGGAGGTGTCTTGGGGGCACTCACACGGAGATCTCTGAGGGGAGGCCTGAGTGGGATGGCCGTGCCCGGGGCCGTGAGGGGACGCCTGGGGTGGAGCCCCCGGCCGTGAGGGGAGGCGGGCGGTGTGGGAGCCCCGCAGCTGTGAGGGAGGAGGCGGCGGCGCGGGGGCCGCTGGGGGCGATGGCGGCCGGGCGGGCCGTGTCCCCGCCCCGCGGCGCTCTCCCCGCACCCGCCCGCCCTCCGCCGCCGCTGCCATTGGGAGCCGTGCCGCGCCGAGTCCAGGCAGCCGCCGGTCCCGCTCCGCCGCCATCGCCATGAGCTTCTTGTTGTGAGTACCTGGGGGGTGTGGGGGGTCCTCTCTTCTTGCTCTGCGCCGTCCCGCCGGGCAGGACAGCACAGCCCGCAGAGCAGCCCCGGCCGCCGCCCGCCCGCTGCCCGCCGCTCCCCGCCGGCCTGGCGCCCGCTCCGTCCGCTCTCCGCTCTCTCCCTTTGTGCCCCGGCCCCCCGGCGGCCCCGGGAGCAGCCGCCCCGCTCCGCCGGCAGGGAGCGGCGGGGCCGCCGCCGCCACGCCGTGAGGGCGTTTGGAGGGCGGGCGAGCCGGGCTTCCCCTTCCCGCACGGCTTCCCCTCACGGACACGAGTTTGGAAACAGCCACGGATCATCAGTCCGGGGGACCTCCCCGGTGAGCTCCGCGCTGCCCGGCGAAGAAGTGTCGCTGGGTAGGCGAGAGCGGGGTCGGGGTCAAACACCCACCCGAGGGGTCTCCCTGGGCTTTTATGATATTTTCCATGCGGGTTTCTCATTTCTGGCGGGCAGAGGTTGGTGTCGTAGCGTTGTGTGCCCCAGCTGAGTTAGGAGCTGGCGTGTGGCAGTGAATCCCGGTGCAGGTGATGGGGCAGGTGGGGCTTCCCGGCTGCCGGAGCCTCGCTGAGGACCTGGCCAGACTTTACTGCGGCAGGAAAAAGCTCCCTCAGGGGTCGGTGGCGATTCAGGTGCGCGCAGAACCCCACTTCTTTAAATTTTGCTTCGTGGGCAAAAACCGAATGAACTTTGGTCCCTCCCCTTGGAAACAAAGACGAGGTACTTGTGACAATTAACATAAACCGGTTCAGTGACCTATTAATTAAGGCGAAGATGCGCTCTAGGGAAAGAAGGGCGATCAAGGCAGCTGAAAAAGGCACCCTGGAAGAGCCAGGCTCCATTAAGGCCTTGTCCCCGCTGAGTGTTCCCGCACGCTCCGGGTTCCGTGCGGCAGCTCGTGGGACTGTTGCCGGAATATCTGACAGTTGTTAGAGGCTTGCGCTGATAACCAGCAGATGTAAACGTAGCCTGGGTTTAGAGAAGAGACTTTATCTCAGAGCTGGAGTGTTCTAGTAAGTTGTGTTCTCATGGAGACAAATAACCCTGGCGCTGGCTTCCTCCTCAGTCCCTCCTTTGCATTTATCTTTTAACTCTGCCGTACCCAGCCCGCTCGCCCGTCGTGCTCCGTGGCCCCAGAGGGATTCTGAAAGGCACCTCTCAGCTGCGAACGGGAGGTGGGTGCAGATGATTGTCCGTGGATGGAGGCGCAGTGCTCCTAATGAGAAGCCCAGCTGTCCCCCTCCTTCGTAATTCTCAGCTGCCACGGTGGAGAAGGGGGGACAGGATTTCTAGTGTCCTGGGAGTCTGGTTTGCAAATTAGAGAGCCTCCCTCTCCATGGCATTTGGCTAACTGGGAATGGAAAAGCATGAAACCCTCCACCCTCAGTCACAGGCAATAATGAGATGCTTGTTCCTTTTTCCAGACCCTTCTGAAACCTAGGAAAGCAAACCTTTACCCCCAACCTCTGTTGTTCCAAGTGATCCTTCCGGATGAAATATAGAAATGGAAACTGGAGTTAGTGCATGACAAAGCTGCCTCAGCTGTTGTTGGCAGAGTGCTGTAGATGGCACCTAATTTGCTCATCTGCAGTCTAGAAATGTGCTTTTAAAAAGAATAAATTGAAAATATGCCCACTAGGCCTCGAGGAGACCAGGGAAACTTTCTGTGTTGCTCACATGGAGTTTTGGTGGTTTTTTTGGTTGCTTGGCTTTTTTTAGGGATCCAGAAAGTTAGCATTGCCTTTTGTCAGACTTGAATTTTGGCTTGATAAGAGTTATTGCAAGACAGTTCATGGATATCTGCAGGTTTAATAATGGCAACTTGCATTTTGAGCTGCAACCCCCCCCGTGTTTTCACGGTACTTGTAACACAGTCATCCATGGTACTTTTTCACCCCTTTGGCACTGCGCTGGTGTGGAGGTGCCAGCGGTGTTTGTCCGTGCTGCTCGCCCTGCCTCACTGACGGTGCTGTCCTCCTGTGAGCTGAGTCACAGCTTGGGGCTTGCCGAGGACGATTGTCCTTGCGCACCGGCAAGGTTTCCTTCCTGCGTGGCAGCGAGCCTGTCGTGCAGGTTTATCGTCAGGGACTGGGCTGCAGCTTGTCAGTCTGACACCCAGCACGGTGCCAAAAGCGGTGCTCTCCTGCAGGCTTCCTTGTTGTCAAATAACAGGGGGATTGTGCTTGGATAACACAGGCTGTGTGGGGCCCCCCTTGCGCGGGCCTTGTCCGCTGACAAATCCGTGGCTATTCTTCCCTGTTGCTAGGGCCAGTGACATATAAAGCTACATGGGGGGGGAAATAAAATCAAGGGGAACCATTGTCTTCTCTGCTTATGGGGAACACTATAAAAAGACTGTCTTGTGAGGCGAGTCACTGAATTAATACAACTCGGTTTTGACAGCAATTGTTATTTTCAGCGCCGCGGTTTTCTCTTTCTGATCTGTTTCTTCCTCTCTGAAAAGACTTTATAAACCTCTCCAGTGGTTGAATAGGTTATGCCAAATCTTTAAAAACGATTTGAAAATGGTAATTGGACTAGAAGATATCTTCAGTTCCAAAAAAAACACTGCTTGGTAAGTTCTCTCGAAAAGGAAATTACAGCACAGTTGCAGGTACTTTAGCTTACATCTCCAAGGAAAAAAATTAAAGATAGTTCTGGTGGGTGTGCCATCTGGTAACATGCTTGTGTTATCCTTCGCTGTCAAAACTTACATAAAAAAGAAGCTAGATGAAAACCATTTATTTATAAAAGGAAAAGATTCAGTTTTATTAGTGAAGTTCTGACATTGTTTTCTCTTAAAAAAAAAAAAACCCCACAGAACCCCTATCTTTGGATTAGTGAATCCCTCTCCGAAGATTCCAGCACAGGGTTTTTTAAAAATGAGATTGATTTAAGTAGTTGTTGCCTGATCAGACTTGGAAGGACAAGGAGCTGCTGGAGGTGAGCGAGGGAGAGTGGCTGTTGTTGGGGGCACGTGTGTTTTGTGACTGAAGGCCAAGTTAACCTGTAAACCAGACTGGGGCATGATGTGCTCTTCCTTCTCTGCCTTGTTCTACAGCACAGTGGAGCCTGGCAGCTGCTTCTGATGCTCCACATGGTTTGCTGGTTTTGGTTTTTTGTTTTGTTTGTTTTTTTTAATTTGAAATCGTACTTTTTGTGTAAGTATATGTGCAGAAGGTGTAGGGAGACATTACTTTTTTCCCCCCTTACATCTCTTGAAGATTAATATCAGAATCAGAGCTGATGGGTTTATTTCCAGATTGACAAGCAGCGTGGCCTTCCCAGTTCCTCAGGCTGCTCCTGCTCTTGGAGAACACCAGGGCTGTTTGTTGTTGTCCCTTCCTTGGCTTCCTGAGATGCTGAGTTGCTGCTGCTTGTCCAAGGAATTCCCTTCATAATGTGGGCAGTGTAGCAGTGGAGTGCTTTGTGAGTGCTCCTTCCATACTTCTGGAGATGTGTTTATCTCCTCTTGATCAAGGACTCCTGCAGAGGACCAGTAGGCACTCCTCAGCTGGAATTTGCTTATGGAAAAATCAGCATGTAGGCATTTGCAAGCTGTTGGAAATGGAAATACAGCAAACATCCAGATATTTTCTCCCCTGTGCTTTAATGTATTTGTTTACTTCAGTTTTAGCTTGAGGAGCATAAGGCTACGGCAGGATCAGGGCAGGGGCTCTCCACACAGGAGTGTGTTAACATAAAATCAGCTGCTTAACCAGTACCATTAGTGATGTGTTCAGTTCCTTCTTTTTTTTTTTTTTTTTTTTAAAAGTACAGGGATTGAGAAGTCTCTTGAGTTTTCCCTGTAAGTAATTTGGAGAGAGAACTGTAAAGCTGTTACCAGCTTCCTAAAGAATTTTTTTAAGCCTTGGTAACAGTAATTTCAAGTTTTGAGGAATGCAGAAGTGTTCCGTAGCGGTGGGGTTTAAATGCAATCAGCTCTGATGATGAACTTAAAACGAAGTAAAATGTGGGGTTTAGGGTGTCAGATAATGAAGTGCTGCTGCCTTACCAGTGAGGCTGGAGGTAGAGAGCAAGGAAGCTGCTGCCTGGCTTTTATTTCTGCAAGAATGGGTCTGCCTCGGAGTCACAGAGCTGTGCAGACTAGTTCAGGCTGTGAGATGGCTGCACTTGGCCTGGCACTTGGAAAAACAACTTTTGCCCCTACTGCTGTGTTTCGGGAACACGTAGTAGGTGAAGTGAGTGATTGTCACTTCTGAATGTTATTAGATAGCTCCTTCTCAGATAGAAACATTCGTTTGGAACAGAAAAAAAAAGCATAGGAAGAAAGGCATTGTTCAGTGTGAAAGTTGTGTTTACTACATCGCAGTGATGTCTAGTCTTAATTGCTTCCTAATTGTTTGCTTTTATGCCACGATTGTTTTCCCTTGTTTGTCCTTCCCTCTGTGTTTGCAGTGTAATCCAGCCAATGCCATTAGCTATTTGCAGGGAGGAGTGGTGGAACGTGGATCACTTTCGGGGGGGATTTGTTTGCTGGAGAGTGGCTGGGATTTTCGTCTTTATCAAATGCCTTTGATACCTTTTAATTTTCAGATAGGTCTTTGGATTTAGGGCCTCTTCGTGGCAACAGCCGTGGGGTCACAGTTCCGTCTCGCGCTGTCCTGAGAGACATGCAGTCTTTTTTCTCTTGTTGGCAAAAGGATAAACTATTAGAAGCATTTGTCCGTCAGGCAGTGGCTGGAGGGTTGCAGGAGGCTGACAGAACGAAGCTGCCTGTTTTTCTTAGAGAAGTAAATAACTGCATTAAATTTGGCCACTTTAAGTCTTCCCTCGTAAGCAGTAAGGCAGATCTTGCTGCCAGAGCTATCAATAAGCCTCTGACCCACAAATGCTTTTAGCGTTTGTAAACTAAGCCACTTCCTATTAGAGTTGGGCTACAATGAATCTGCTGTTTGGCTTTTGTTCTTTTTTTTTCCCCTCCTTTTAAATTCACAGGGAGACTGTGGTTTATAAATTCAGCTGCTATAAAATCTGTTTTCAGCTAGAACTGAGTATAACTATTACTTTTCTCAGACTTGGAGAAATTGCTCTAGCCTTCATGTTTCATGACGTGGGACTGTGAGGATCCAGTGCTCTGCTTTGTCATCTGTGTATACGGATCTCTCAGATGCTTTCCCAGGGCACTGCTGCTTGGGTTGGTGTTTTGGGGAGGGGATGGGAAAGAAGGGAATGAGAGCCGAGGATTTGCATGTATCCATGTAGCTTAAATTGGTTCCTGGAGATTAAGTTGGAAATAACTTCTAATTTCTTAGTGACCTTAGGTACAAAGCGTGGTGCATCTCAGGCGTGTTCTGTTTGATTCAAGGGTTTGCTTCCCATTTCAAATCCTTACCCTGAGTCAGCAGTCAGTCAGTTCGCGTGGAGGAGACAGTAATTTTGTGTGCCAGTCCCACCCTGTGAATCCATGAAGGTAACAGTAGTTTTTGCCTTGCAAATGAATTTTGATACTTTTAAAAGCAGTCCATGGAAGCAAATTTACTCACTCTTCTTGTGTCTTTTTTCACCTCTGAAATCCAGCTGTGGCCTTAGCTTCTTGTCCCAGCTTTCCTTCTGGCTTTTTTTGGTGTGTGAAGACACTTCTACCTTGTTCACCCTCTGTTCTTTCTCTTCCTTTTCCAGTTCACAGCTGATCCTTGACAGGAATCCATTCCTCTTGGTATTCTTAGATACCTGAACAGATCCAGCCCATATTTCACTTGAGTTTTAGTTGAGGTTTGCTTGGGGTTTGTTTGTTTTTGCTTTTTGTTGTTGTCTGTCCTTGCACCACCTCATCTTCCAGTGTGGTCACTTGCCTCTGGGGTTAATTGCTTGTGTCCTTGAGATGCTGACGTACAAAATCTTAATCCCTTCCTCACTGAAGGAGAGCAACTTGCAGATAAGGACTCATAATGCCTGGATTTGTTGTCTTTATCACAAGTCTAATTCCTTTTTTTATGACAAAGAGAACAAATGAGCTTAAATAAGCTTTGATAAATTCCTCTCTTGCTAAAAATTGAGACAACTGTTTTTTGATACAGAAATAATTTCAACCTAAACAATGATTGGGTGGGTTCACTATGTTGACCTTAATGAAATAACCCTTATTTTGTTTTGGTAGCTGGTGCTTTAATTGTGTTTTTACCAACTTCAGTAGCACAGTCCTGGTTTTGCTTGAATGGATTAGTTGTTTTAGGGACCTGCTCAGTGTTCTCGATCCAGGGATCAAAATGGCATTACTTTGTCTTTTACTTTATGGCCACAAAATACCGCTTTTTCAAATGCTGAGGTGTACCTTTCAGGAAAAACAGCATCTCTAATGTCCTATTATTAACTTTTGTGGTTAACAGCTCTTCTTAAAATTTCTTGCTGCAATAGAAATGGAAAATAGTAAAAGCCTGTGTATTTAAATTCATAGAACAGTTAACTGACTTTGAGCTCAACTGTCAAATGGTCAAGTTTAAATAATTTCAAAAGAAACGTGCTCCTGTGTATGTGGGAGCGGTCGTTCCCTCTGAGGTGCTTCAGGAAGGTGGGTTTTCCTGATAAGATACTTCGGAAGAGATAAGCAAATTTTCCTGAAGATAGTTACATGTGGCACATGCAGGATTTTATTAAATGTGGGGGATCTGTAAGAAATACTTGGGGGTGAGATAATGCAGTGTATTTTTGGAAAGCTCTTAGATTATTCATTGCTGCCTCCTGTCCGTTCCTTCTTCCTGTTGTTCTCTGTGTCATTTCTTGCCTCTAATGATTGTTAGTGCCTGGATCCAGGCCCCGTTTTGCCTATTAATCCAAGTGTAAGTGTAATCTTCCGTCTCTGTTTGAGATTTTCTGTTGGGAAGTTGCCGAGTATTTGTCCTTTACCACATTCCTAGACTCAGCCTGTGTTGTGTGGGGGTTACAGTAAAGGGCAACCTTTTATACAGTGCTAAATGACTCTTTCCCCATGAAAATTTAGTTAAATTTCTCCTTTAACTGCCCGTTCCCTAAGCACATTAAGAGATGGTTCTTTTTGTTGTGTTTAAAACGATTGAAGACTGTCTTGAACTCTTCAGTTAAGTCTTTTTTTTGCTTCCTTTAAAATGCCCTGATGCGATTTCTTAGGTTGTATGACTAGATTTGCTGTAGTCATTCATTAAGCATTGGTTTCCAAAAGCACTGATCAGCATTTTGGGAAGCCATCCATGCTCTGAGGCATGTTCTCCAAACACTATATTTGGTGTACAAGTAAGGATCTAATTTGATGCCAGAGCCAAGCTTTTATTACTGCAATTTATCACCCTCAGCGGGTTGTAGATGGCTTTCTGCAAAGCTCTGCTTCCTACTTGTAAATGTATTTACAGGGTGTGACTGTTAGCAGCAGTTTGGGATGCAGAGGGCATTAGTCATGTACAGACAGATAATTCAGCTGAATGTAAGGAAATCTGCGTGGCAGGAGGACCAGTTTGCTGTGGAAAGCAGTGGACACCTTTTGTGTGGGACAGTTCTCTGTGTTTATCACGTGGAAGAAGTGCTGGAGTAAAGCAATCACAGGTAGGCAAGCACTGTTGATCACCTGCTTTATTTCTTGGACATGCTCCTCCTTTGCCTCCTGCCCCAGCATCCGGGGGATGCTTTATGGGACTGGAGCATGTGAGGCTGCCGGAGGCAGTCTGGAGCTCTCCAGGCCACTTCAGGATAGTCTCAGTTACTTGGGGAAAGATCGTGAACTCCTTCATGCCTACTTAAATGGTTCAGTAAACCTTCTTTCTTTGTGAACACTACCAGGGCCCTTTTTTGGAACACCATCCGGTGTGTCACTGAAAGGAGCAACCCAGACTTGGAGCTTTATGTATTTCCTTGTATTTCTTTTATCATTGGCTCAGTTTTATATATGGGAAAGGGTAGGTTTTACAAAAGAAAGTGCAGTTGTGTCCACTGAATGGTGTATTAGGTACATTCCTGCAGTAAAGAACCTTTGTGGAAACTAAACTTGGAAACATAACTGGGTGAAGTTCTGACTTGAGTTGGAGTTCGCGCTGTGCCCTCCCCTTTGAGCGAGCTGATACTAATTGACAGAAACAAGGGTTTCCTGAGAAAAGAGGGGAACGTTGGTGAGGAAATAGTGCTGTTTAGCTTGCAGGGAGCTTAATTAGGGACCAAAATGTTCAAAATACTGAACTCCATCTCCCAGGAAAAAACAAAGCCATTGGAAAAGAAGGAATACTTCATGTTTACCTTCTTCAAAGCTCCAGTAGCCCACCCTTTTAAAGAAGTACTATGTGACTATTAGGATATTAGAAGAAATAACTCTAGTTTCGATTATTCCTTACAGTTCCATGAGGTGTGTGTTTGTATGTACACAGTAAATGTTAGTATTGAAATAGTTGAGGAACCTAGGTCTGATTGAAAGGTCCCAACAGAACAGCCAAGAGTAGTGCTCACCTTTATTAAAAATATCGAGTCTGCTGGTAGTAAGCTTGAAATTTTGTGGGTGAAGACAGCGTTGTGTTTGCCTCAGAGTAGTCAGTGGATTCCTGGGAGTGTGCAACAAAATGTTTGGGATAGTCTTCATTCCTCTCATGCAACAGGATTTCAGATGGACGTCAGGAAGAGGAGAACGTGTGGAGAGGTACTTGGGTCTCTGCTGCAAGCTTCTTTGTAGCCAGTCGGAGAGAAGATGTGTTTCAAGTTTGGTGGTGTTAAAGCTCTCCGAAAAAGTCCGTGAGAAACTCGGGAGCAGCAGTGCAGTGACATCCACAAAGCACACACAGTAAGCATTTTGGGAAGCTGCAGGTTTTGTGCCACGGACCTGTTCCAGTTCCTGCGCTGTCCCCCTGTCTGCCTGCCTGTCTCTGCAAGTCAGGAGGGCACGATTGCCTGGAAGACTGATCGCAGCTTTTCTGTGGTGGATACTGCTGTGTACTGCTGTTGGTGGCTCTGGCCTGCCCCTCTCTGTTAGTCCTGCAGGGAACGAGGCAGGAGAGGTTGAGTCACTTCCGCAACCGTTGGCTGCCTTGGGAGTAGTTCAGTTGTGTTTGGAGTGCACAGACAGGGCTCTGGTAGTATCCAGTGAGGGCAACTGTGACTTGCTTTGTTTATTTTGAGGATTTTCCAGGAGATGAAAGTATTAAATGAATGCGTTGTAAATGAAACAAGGGAATTTATTTTGGTTGTGAGCATAGCAAACTGATGATGATTTCCTGGTCATGGGATGGGGTTCTGGATACTTGCTTGTTCCTTGCACTGGGAATTGCAGTTACTTGGCAGAAGGGTTGCATCCAAGTGGGTAAACAGCAGGAACACCATTGGGTGGGGTTGTAGCAGACACGAGTGCTGTAGCATAGCACCTCCCCGTTGTTTACAGGCACTTTCTCAGCCTGCAGACGGAAAACGGAGGCAGAGGGAAGCGTAGGTGCCTGGCTTGGCTGGAAAACAGGCTGTGGCCACCTAACATCCGTGTGGATTTGGCACGGTGTGCCGCTGCAGGGGAGTCAGGGCACAGGGAACAGGGACGCGGCCGCTCTCCAAACACCAGACACTCGTCCCCTGTTCACAGCTCAGCCAGCAAACGTTTCCCTTCAGGTGTGTGCTGGTGCACATCAGAGTTGTGCTGGACCAATCCCACACTGGCTCAAAGTCACTGAGTCTAAACTGTGTATGTATAGGAGAAAAAAATGCATTTTAAGAATGTGGATGCGTACAGGTTATGTCAGCTTTGACACTGAAGGGGTGGTGGCTGGGGCAAGCAAAAGCAAAACTGTTCCTTAAGGCTACCTTAAATAACTTTCTCTTTCCTGGATGTGAATCATCTGATAAACGTCTGCTCTTTTAGCGTGTCGAGTCTTGTGTATAATGGGACCTGTGTTTTTTAAGAGTTGTTCGTGAGATTGTGCCTTTTTCATCTGCCATCCTGTAGGGAACTTCAGTCTGTGAAGACAGCCTTTTTTCCTAGAAGGGGAAGCCAGATTTCAGTCCCCACCCTGATGGGTAGAGAATGAAAAACCTCACAGAAACACTGATTTCTCTGTCAGTACTCCAGTGGAAGGAGGCACCGTTTCAAATCAGTTGTGATGATAATGGTCACCATACCCCTTGAGAAGCATCTTTGGATTCAAAAGCCTGCAGAGAATTGAAGTTACTCTGTGGTATAGCTAATAAACAATAAACCCCATGTATTCTGTTCCTACAGGAATGACCATGTGTCTGGGGAAATTTTTCAAGTCAATGCTACTGATTGCTCCTTAAACAAACCAAAACAAAAGCTCTAGGCCTGGAATTGCTTTCTAACCATTGCCTTACTTTCTGGGAGAGCAACTGTGTTGTGAGAGGAGCTGGCAGCTCCTAACTGCTTCCCAGACCTGCTGCATGGGATGCATCCTGAATTCTTGCCTTGCTTTTGTTACCTGCAGATTCAAGTGACTGGACTGAGACAGCCTTACTTCAATGAATGGGAATTGGATTGGAAAAAGTTGACTTTTTGGTGCTGTAAGAGCTGAAGGAAGCAACGCTTTGCTCTCACGCTCTCTTCAGAACAGAAATGTTGTGACTATTCAGTTTTATAAATAGAAGTGCTGAAGTTCAGTCTCATCAGTGCAGATTTTGAACATGTTCAGCTTAATTTTACCTGCTGTCCTTCTGATGCTGTGGTTGTCACAGGGAAAACCTGTTCAAAGGCTGCAGCTATTGATTTCATTGCCAAAAAGTAGCTTGAGCTTTTATGTTAATTTCTATGTTGAGGTGTTGGCTGGTGGAAACAAACACAATCTTACTCTGATGTTTCTATTCTTAGCAGGATGTTATCATTTGAAGGCCTGTATTATTGTTTAAAGGCTGGAAATGTTTGCTTTTCTGGAATTTGGGTCTCGTCTTAGAGTGTTTCTGTGTTTAAAAAGAGGCACAGCAGGAGAAGGGAGACAGAGAAGTGCAGAGCTAAAACTTGGAGGCTTCTCTGGTAAACTCACTCGTTGGCCTGTGGCGGTGAGTTGCTGCCTCAGTTTCCCTGTGTAATGAGACACTAATGATCCCTACTTCAAAGATACTTTGTGAGGATTAATTAATGCTTATAAGGGGGTTTGAAGATGAAAAAGCAGGAGTTAACACAGGACAAGTTTCTATGCCCTGGTTAAATGTTCTGTGAACTGTCTTGAGTTCAGCTTTTTGAGAATCTCTTGAGCGTTTCCAAATATTTCGAAGGGCTTATTTCAGCCTGGCCATGGTGGTGATGGTACAGCTGTACCTCCAGGAGTTGGTTACTCACTCCTTACCCCAAGGAAAGGGCCTTCAGCATTATGGAGCAGTTAGAGGAATGTAGGTGGCAGGTGTAGGGTGAAAATGCTGCCACTGCACAGTAGGTGAGAGCCTGGTGTTAGTTGTGTGGTGAGAACAAGCTGTGAAGGGTTAACTTTTATGGATAAGAAGCCTAAACTTACCTGGTTTAATTCAGGTTTCCCCAAATCTGCAGCAGACTTGGTGGAAATAGATAAAAATCTCTGCTGAGAGGCTCTGTGGACAAATGGTTGGGAATGAGGAGGTCTAAGCCAGGCCAGCCCAAGGAATTCTCCTGGGAGCAGTTACTGGGAAGTTTATCAAGAGCTGAGGCTGGATATTTAAGCTGCTTTGTGTGCAGAACATCTGCCAGTGCTGTGTTTGAAGCTGAGATGAGCTCTTGAGGCAGCGCGGGGTAAGCAAGAACACCTCAAGTTTTTCCTTTCTTCTGGAAACATCCTCTTGCCAGCCTGAGACAGAACAGCCTGCAGAACCTGCATCACCAAACCCACGCCCTGGCAGCAGATGAGCGGCTAGAATGACAGCTTTGGAGGAAATTTGGTGTTCCTGCTTAGGAGCGCGTTGTGACGCGGCTGCGTGGGCTCGTGCCGGTGGGAAGGGCTTGCCGAGGCTCCCGAGCCCCGCTTCCGCACGCAGCCCGGCTCGGGAGCCAGCTGCCTCAGACACGGTTCCGCATTTAGCGCTGGGCCGGGCTGCAGCTGGCACTGCTGGGCTGCAGCTCCTGGAGAAACAGAAGGGCATCGTTTGCTAGAAGCGTCGGATGTGGGAGTGAAGGGAGTGAAGCGTCCTTGGAATCGCTGGAATTTCTTGAGAAATTCCTTTTCAGTTCTCCTTGAAAGGCTGCACATTGGTTGTGGCGAACAGTGGGGATGATGCAGCGGTGCTCCCCGTTTCATGACCTTTTTATGTCCAAGGAAAATGGGATCTTCCTTGGTTTCTCTGTCCCCTCTCACTTATGCATTAATACGGAGGAAACCTCAGAGACTCTTAAAAGGAAAAGGCAGGTGCTGCCTACTACCTTGGAGCATTTTAAAACCTCGACAGAAATGGTGAATTCCATTATGGAATGTAGCTGAAAAGAAAATGCTTTACTTGACCCATACGTAGATGATTGTGTGTGTTGCTGGCCACCAGGCAGAACTCTTTGAAGTTACTTTTTTCACTGATTGCTGAAGGAGTTGAGGAAATAGACCTGGAACAAGACAATTTTCTGAATCTGTCGTATGAAACAGATTGGCATAATAGGAAAAAATAATTATTTATTTGGTTAAAGAATAGGAGAGCTTCTGAATGAATAAGGTAATTGGAATAATGTTTATTAATGCAATATTTATAACCAGACTTTCCAAGAAAAACCACATCCTATAAAGATTTTTGGCTTAGAGAGGCTGCATTAGGCTATCTCTGAGCTGTGTCTCAACGAGTGTGTTAACTGGCTTTGGTGAACTGCATAAATGCATGGAATTCTGATAATTTATTGCCAAAATTGCGGGTATTTCCATAGCACGCGACGACTACCAGGCTGCATTTATCCTAATTACTTTTCCTTTTGGATGCCTGCCTGCCTGCCTTTCGTGTTGAGACCGTTTCCTGCTGTCTTAGGGTGGCTGTGCTGCATTTGAGAAGCAGAGATCAGAAAGGTGTTGGAGGCAAAGATGGAATGGCTTATTTAGAGTAGTAGATGACTCTGTTTTTACAGCTTTTGGCAGCTTATGGGAAGAAACCCCCTGTTTCTGTGAAGGGGGGAGCAGGGATTAAATGCTACCTAAAGCTTTTTCCAACCTGTTGCATTTTCTGCTTCCTTGACCATGGGGATCTGTGCAGGGTATTCAGCAGATCTGCAGTGACTTGGTTTGTTGTGTGGCAAACTCGTGAGCTGGGGTGGGTATGGTGAATTGCTACCCAGAGTTTCTCAGAATAAACTACTTATTTAGGGAATTCCTTCTCACTCCTTTCCTCATGCCCTGTTTCCAAACCCTGGTCCCTTTGTTGGGCTTGCTCTTTGTGCTAAAATACAGTTTCTTGGGTTAGTTATTTCATAAGCTTTTTCCAGGTTGCATTTAGCTTGTACTGGGTTCCTTCTGCTTACACTGACACATGTGGAAAGATAATGATCCCAGTCTCTTCTGCTTTCCACATGTTTTAGGTTGTATTTTCACGCCCTGTGTTAGCAAAGCGCCTCTAAAGTGGCTGTGTTCCTGAAAAGAAAACAATTGGGTTTAAGTAAAGTAGTTAGTCAAGAGATTCGGGGGTTTTGTTTGTTGGGTTTTTTCAGTTTCATCTTTCTTCAGAGCTGGTTTGAGCCTGGCCTGGCACCAGATGCAGGTGGCTGGAGGGGTGGGAGGTGATGGCAACTCCCTGAGCCACAGAAGCTTCTCACTCCCACTGGGAGGCAATTATTTTATTCAGGATTTGTGTCTGGTATCCTGGCTTAGGGTGAGGTGCAGATGACTGGGAGCATTAGAAGTGTCCTGTAATAGAATAGACAGGAGCAGGATGTTCCCTCCTTCTCCTTCTGGGTCCCAGTTTGATTTAGCAGCTGGCTGCACTGGTGTTGGTCGGGTGTCCATGTGAGTGTACACAGCTGTACAGCTGTACCATCCCAGGATCCCTGGAAGTCCAGCCAAGCGCTTCTTCACAACACCCGGGCCCCAGGATTACCGCAGAGGCCTGCAGGAAGGGGAGGATGCTGCTGCTCCTTCGGAGCCCAGGAGAGTCAGAGCAGCTCTGGGACCATAGAATCACAGAATCCCAGGATGGTTTGTGTTAGAAGTGACCTCAAAGCCCATCTGGTTCCAACTCCCTGCCATGGGCAGGGACACCTTCCACTAGCCCAGGCTGCTCCAAGCCCCGTCCAGCCCGGCCTTGGACAGTCCCAGGGATCCAGGGACAGCCACAGCTTCTCTGGGCACCCTGTGCCAGGGCCTCCCCACCCTCGTGGGGGAGAATGTCTTCCAAAGTAAAGGATTTCTTCCTAGATTAAAGAGAGACAACCCTTGCACCCCACCAAAAAAAAAAATTCTCTTTGGTCCTTAGAGAGATGGTGAAACATTGGCCAAAGAAACGAGATCTGGATAATATTTGTAATGAAAATTGTGCTGTCTGGGTTTCACATCTTTCCACTTGCATTGGAATTCAGAGCTCAGTTTGCCTGTTCTGACAAAAGTCTTTTCTCAGCTCATATATGAGAATACTCACAAATATTGGCTCCTTTGAAACTTCTCTGCAAATATTTAATTCTACACGTCATGTTTTTGACATGTTAGGGGTTCATGTGCCATCCAGCTCGCTGCTGTGGTTTAAAATTCAAATGTCTAAACGTTTTTTTCTACGTCAGTCCACATTTTTCCAAACAAAATTATAGGTATGAAAGTGATTAGGTCAGAAAATGGTTTAAAAAAAGTCAGAATACCAGTTTCTTTAGCACCTCAGTTTTTGGTAAATACCCTGTTGCAACATGAAAATGTGAGGGGGTAAAGTATTTAATGTTGATCTTGTCCTTACCTGGGACCGGTCTGCTTGTTTCCTTTTTGCTTCCTGTTCCAAAAGGTCTCTAAATATTTCCTCTCTCCTTTGCAGTGGTAGTCGCTCTTCCAAAACCTTCAAACCAAAGAAGAATATTCCCGAGGGGTCTCACCAGTACGAGCTGCTAAAACATGCCGAGGCCACGCTGGGAAGCGGCAATCTCCGGATGGCTGTGATGCTTCCAGAAGGGGAAGACTTAAATGAATGGGTTGCAGTTAACAGTGAGTTGCTGGCCTTTTCTTCGTCATGGGGGTTTTGAAGGTGGGCTGACACCTGTAGGAGGACAACTGTGCGTCTCCTTCTATTCCTGGAGAGAAGAGGGGTCGGGAGACCTTGCTCTCGACAGCTCCCTGACAGGAGGGTGCAGCTGGGTGGGGGTCAGGCCTTGCTCCCAGGGAACAGGGACAGGGTGACTGGAAACAGCCTCAAGGTTCAGCTTGGACATCAGGAAGAATTCCTTCATGGAAAATGTTGTCAAGCATTGGAGGTGTTTGAGTCCCCATCCCTGGAGATGTCCAAGAAACAACTGGACGTGGCACTCAGTGCTCTGGTCTGGGTGAGAAGGTGGGGATCAGCCGCAGGTTGGACTTGATGATCTCAGAGAGGTTTTTTCCATCCTAAATGATTCCGTGATTCTAACGGGGTTTGTAGTTTTCCTAAAGTTAGTTCCTTTTGTTCTACCAAGTTTTGAGCCTTTGCTCTGGTAAGTCTCTGATGTCATTCTTTCAACTTCCTCTAAAGCTGTGTGTCCAAACTCTCTGCTTTCAGGCCAACCAACGATGCCTAAATGAGTGTTTTCTGATTGCTTGAGCTTGTTTCCTCCTCCTTCCTCTCCCTGCTGCATGAATTTTGCCCTATGCTCCCAAAGAATGGATTCTCCGATTGCATTCCGTAGCCCGTGCAGTTTTGGCTGCCACAAGCTCTGTGCCCTGTCTGGGTGCTTCCTCATCTTTTGCCTCTCAGCCCTGATGTGCTCCAGTGGTGGTACGGGGTTGATGGTGCACTGCAGGAGAAATTATGCTTGAGCTAAATGTTCTCTGCTTGTTTCTGTGGTTCTGCCTTTTTTCTTGTTGTTCTTTGACATGTTTGGGAAGTGAAACCATCACACTGACTTCCACCTTCCTGTTCCCAAGCAGCCACGCAGTGCTCTGCTGCTCCACTTGCCGCTGCTACCAGGGCAGGCTGGAATTGCTGACACCATCCTTTGCAAAAGTTAATTCACACTGCCTTGCAAAACTGTCTAGAGAAAAAGCCAGCCCGCTTGTGTGAGTAAGCATTACTAAAGATGCTTCATGTATTGCTGGCATCCTTCCCTTTTGGTGGTTCCTTCACTCCCGTGTCTCTGCTTTCCTGCGTGGCAGCAGTTTTTCCCCTTCCCAAATGACTTAAGTGCTGAGTTAGCTATAATGAAATTGTAGCTGTGTAATTAAAGAGTGAGCTGATGATGTGCTCCCTTCCCTGAGCATCCCTGCACCACACCAAGCACCAGGGGTAGCTGTGAGCCCCTTCTGCTCACTGAGAGGTCTCACGAGGAGACAAAATGTGTGACTTCAAGTCATTGCTTTTACCCTTCTCGACCTGAGAACACAAAACCAAACGTGCTCTGCCCTGCTACTTCTTGCTCAGCTCTCAGCCTGACTGGTGTCTTAGGGAATGACTTGATGTGCCTGTGAATTTTGAGACTTCCAAGTGTGGGATTTGCCATAATCAGTCATTTTGTTGGAGCCTGTGTGGGTTTTCTGAACATGCCTGCCTCGAAGCAAACAGTGGGCTGTGGTTTCTGCTGGGAGCAGGGAATGGAAACTTAATTAACAGTTCTTGTGGGCACTTGAGCAGCGAGGGCTGGTGTCCTGCATCTGCTGAGCAGTAGCTGTGACTTGCTGCTGTGACGTTTGTCTAATCTTGGCTGTTTATTCTCTGAAAGATAGCTGCAGATAACGTGGATTTTATAAACTGATTGCAGTGACCGCAGTTCTTGTGACAGAACCTGCTGTTAGTTATTGAAAAAGAATCTTTTTTTCAAAGAGCTTGGAGTAATTAACTAAAAAAGCAACTATAATACTAGGGCTAGAGGGGGTATTTGGAAGAAATTCTTCCCTGTGAGGGTGGGGAGGCCCTGGTACAGGTTGCCCAGAGAGGCTGTGGCTGTCCCTGAATCCCTGGAAGTGTCCAAGGCCAGGTTGGACGGGGCTTGGAGCAACCTGGGCTAGTGGAAGGTGTCCCTGCCCATGGCAGGGGCTGGAACCGGATGGGCTTTAAATACTCTTCCCACTGAAGCAGTCTGGGATTCTATGAAATGTTCTTGGGAAAGGTGGGCCTTTAGAATACAAAGCCTGAAGGAAGTCACTGTCACCTAACGAGTACCTGCTCTCTCTAGTTCGAAAGTTTACGCTGAAAATCTTTCTTTTATTCCACACTTGCCAGTAGAATTTGGGATTGCAATAAAATGCACCAAACTTTCAGAAAAGGAAATAACTAGGATTTCTCTTTCCTTTTTCTTTTTCCAACTGAAGATTTTGCTGCAGTGAACAATTAAATAGTTCTTGCTGGAGGCTGTTCCAGAAAGTTGGTGGTTGCATTCTGCATCTCCTTTATAATGGATCTTAAAAAAGCAACAACAATGAAGTTTTTTCCTAAAAGCCGTTCCAGAACCCATGCTTTACAGTCCGGGCTGTAGGAATCTTGTCCTGCAGAGTGCTAATGGGTGGTTTCCGTGCTTTTCAGCTGTTGACTTCTTCAACCAGATCAATATGCTCTATGGAACCATCACGGACTTCTGCACAGAGGAGAGCTGCCCAGTGATGTCTGCTGGCCCAAAGTAAGAGCATGTTTTTACACGCTGTTGACTGGGTGCAGTTTTTGAGATGATTTGTCGTTTGAAAACTTGAGACTAGCTGAGATGAGTGCCAGAGTTGGGGGTAGAAAGGATGTGAAAGAGAAGAAGGATTTGAATTTATTTTAAGGGGATGGGGAATGGAAAGTTAGTTTTTTTGGCCTGTGTTTATATTTGTTTGGTGTTCATTTATTTTTTTCCTTTAACCTGGGAAGTAAATGTATTATCAAAATTATTTCCCCCCCCCCGCCTTCTTCTTTTTTCTGAAACAGTAATGAGGGCTTCCTAAATGAAGATTTAAAGTTTTTGTATGCAGGCATTCCATTAGGGCTTACCAAAATCTTCCTTGTAGATATTGTAGAAATATTAGATGTCTGGATAAGAATCCCCTACCCTGTGGCCTTCTTGGATTCTTCCTTATGCTTTTGTTGAGACGTCCAGTGTTTGTGCTTTTTCCTGCTCTCTAATTCAGTTTGTTGTTTTGGTCTGGCTCCGGACTGATCCTGGCACCTCAGCTAAATGTTAATATTTGTCCTACATCAACAGCACTTAAATCTTGGTATTAGAGCAGTACTGGGTGGTGAGAAATCCTGATTTTTCGTAAATCCAGACACATGGTCCATTTGGTGTGTCTGGGATTTTTGCATGTGTCCTTAGATGCAATTTTAAAATGCTTTCAGACCCTCTGATTTGTTGCCGTTAATAAAACGGGATTTTTTTTGTCCCATTGTGAGCAGCACCTTCATAATCCCTCATCAAATTTTTTTATGGTGCAAATGTTCTCCCAGTAGTTGTTCTGACAAAACTGAATTTGCTAAACAAATCGAGAAGACAGATTTATCAGATGCAGCTAAGCTTTGCATAAAACCGCGTATGTGATCTGTAACACACAAACCCTGTGGTTCACTTGGGAGCTGGTATTGTCAGACTCCCCGTGTTAGGTGTGTTCGGGGTTTTTAAGCAATATCTTTCCAAAATTATCCACCATCTGGGCTGGTGTCAGCTGCGTTCTCCAAGCCAGGCGAAGTACCTGTTCCATTCTGAATTTCACGAGGACTTGTTTCTGCCTGGTTGTGTACGTAGTCTAGCAGTTTTCTTAACCATGGAATCAGAATCCCAGACCAGTCTGGATTGGAAGGGACCTTAAGGCTCATCTTGTTCCAGCCCCCCGCCATGGGCAGGGACACCTTGCACCTGACCAGATTGCTCCAAACCTCTTCTTTTAGCTGAAAGACACTTCAGATCAGTTTCCAGATTTGTAATAGCATTCCTAGGAACCTTCCTGTGTCTGTAGAACAGCCATAATTTGGGATCTCTGGCGAGAGCTAACCTAGTTCGGTTTTCAGCTATGCAAAATTTTGTAAGAATATTTTCAAATGTGAAGAAATTCCCTAAATTGGAGGGTGTGATGTGTGTGGCTGGCAGCTGCTGCAGATGTCGAGTGTTTCCAGTTGCTGTGGCAGCGTGGCTGAAGTTTGGGAAGGCCTGCAGGAGGCAATGGAGCAGAATTGCAGTGGGGAGGCCGGGTGAGGAGCGGGCGATGGTGACGTGGAGCACTCGGACCTGGGTTCCGAGGAAGGGCAGTGAGCGGGCGTGAGAGCAGGGGGAGCAGGAAGAGCAGCCTTCCAGGCCGCTCAGGGGTGATTCACTGGTGCTAAAGGCCACGTTGTCCCCCCCCAGGTACGAGTACCACTGGGCAGATGGCACAAACATAAAGAAACCCATCAAGTGCTCTGCACCAAAGTACATCGATTACCTGATGACCTGGGTCCAGGACCAGCTGGATGACGAAACGCTATTTCCTTCTAAAATAGGTAAGTGAGTAACTGCAGCTGAACAGTGCACTCGGGTTCCACTTGTACAGGAACACGCCAGTCCTTGAGCATAAAAGGTCTCCTTAGTGGCGGATGTGTAGGGCAGGTTCACAAGGCTACATTATCTCTCTAAACACATTTATCTTTAAAGATATGTTGTAATACATGAACTCTGAACCACTCCTAATAAACACCTGTCACAATTCTGGATGCAGGAAGTACCATTTCTATCTAATAACTGACTCTGTTTGTCGAGTCTGGTGTTTTATTCATTTTGAACAGTTAGTTGTTTCTTTAGAAATAAAGCAGACAGTCTCAGACCCTTATAACCAGTAACTGGCAGCTTTTTGTCCCAGAAGAGATGTTTAGGTGTCATGAGGAACTTTCAGGCCTTATCTCCAAAGAAGCTGAATTGCAGCTTTGATCTTAAGTTAATGATTTTTTTTTTTTTGCTTGTTTCTTTTCAAGTGAAGATGAAAAATAGATGTTTTAAAGAGGTTTCTTTCAGAAAAGCAGGAGGGAAATAATGACCAACCAACAGTTTGGAGAAGATAACAGGGGAGATCTCTTAGTTGCTCTAATTTTGTGAATAGTTTCTGAAGCTTTTGATACATTTTCATTAAGCTTCTTCAGAGAAACCGTGCCTTCAGAGAGAGACTTAGAGACCACAAACTAACCAGCTGAGTATGAATTTCCCGTGTGCTGCAGCAGCCAGAGGAGGACATGGGCTGTACATGTGTGCAGGGCAGGCTGAAGCAGGAACATGAAAACATTATTGGTGGGACCTGAAACCATTGGTGGGGTCTTGACTGGCCTCAGAGCATCCAGAGCCTGGCCCTCTGGCCTTCAGACAGGACTTGAGCACTTGGAAAGGCTGCAGAAGAGCTAAGCTGACTGGGGAGACTGGTAGGTGAGGAGAAGCTAGACAGGTTTCCTCTTTTTAGATGGTTGATACATATCTTCTTTTAGCCTGGGCAAGTGACAGCTAGAGAGTTCATTGCTCCCGGGAGCCGGTTGCTGTTTCCCAGCCGATGTTAATACGACCTGTGCAGTGACAAAGGTCTGCTGTTGAAACTGATTTCACCTGTCCTGGGTTGTAGTGGCTTTCAAAACAGACAAATGTGGTCTGGGAGTTGAAGAATAAGCCATCTGTTTTCTTCTTTCCAGGCGTACCATTCCCAAAGAATTTCATGTCAGTGGCCAAGACAATTCTCAAGCGTCTCTTCAGAGTTTATGCTCACATCTACCACCAGCACTTTGACCCGGTGATCCAGCTGCAGGAAGAGGCACACCTTAACACTTCTTTCAAGCACTTTATATTTTTTGTTCAGGTAAGGACATTGCAAACAGTGTGCTTGCTTCAAAGCTGCATTGCCCCCCTTCCCTTGTGGGAAAAAACCAGCATCTTCTTGAGCTCCTTTCCTTTAAGTGGGGGAGAAAGCTTCAAGCAGTGGAACACCGCTGTTCAGCGAGTGGCAGACGGGCAGGGGAGGCTGTAGTGGCTGAGGCTGGCCTTGGAGAGCTGACTGCCAAATGAATTCTGGCCAAATAAGGCTTCTCACCTGAGCTGTACGTACAAACCTCTGTATGTGTCTCTTTCTCCTCGTCCCCGTTACAGGAATTCAACCTTATTGATAGAAGAGAACTTGCACCACTTCAAGAACTGATTGAAAAACTCACCTCGAAGGACAGATAAAAGGAAGAGGACTTCTTGAAGTCACTTGTTTCTTTAAGCGAGCGTGTGGTATTTGTTTTTTGTTAATTTGTTGGGTTTTTTTTTTAAGAAAAAAAAACAAAACAACCCCCCTGTGCTGTTACCAGTGACAGCTGAGATCTACTTTCTGTGCTTTTATTAGGGGAAGTCTTTTCTCTGTTAGTGACATGTGGTAAATAGCTTTTTTTTATTATTATTTTATTGTTGTTACTCATTGTGGAATTTCTAGCAGGTGCTGAGTGTTTATAAAGGAAACATGCTTGGTTGGGGGATTGACTCTGCTGGTGGATGGGTTCTTGTGTTGTGTCAGTGGTAGCCCATTCTCATGAAGTCCCTGCAAGACTTGCTTACATTCTCTAAGTGCCTTGGCAGACTCACTTCTGAGGTGCAAAGCACATACAATACTGAACATTGCTGGAAACAGAAAATATGTATTAACACCCAGACACTTACTGATACTTGTTTTAAAAATATGTATCTATGCTTACAAAAAAAAAAAAAAAAAGCCATAACTTGCTGAAATCAGTGATCTCCAGCTTTTAATACAGATATTTGTCTTATTTTTTTAGAAATGAATATAGAATTTTTCAAAACTAGATTATTTCTTACAAAGAAAAGCGAAGTTCTTGTCGCTAAAGCGAAACAGCAAAGGTGGTGTCAAAATTACACAGACCTTGTGCTTAGCAAGCAGTTCCATGTCTGCTGCCGTGGGACTTTGCATAGTTGCTTTTATTTTCTTAGCAGGAAAGCATTTGGTTGGGTCAGCCAGCTTGTTAAGTTCCCCTAGCAGCTGCCAAATGAACAGTTAGTTTGCACAAATACAGTTAGGGAAAATATTCCCTATAAAAAATTGCACTGGGATAGTAGTAAAAATAATAAGGAATACCTGGCTTGAAAAATAACTAGTGGAAAGGTGTTTTTTAAGTGAGGAATGCAAAGCCTGGCTCTGAGGACGAGCTCTGGTGGCCAGTGTTTGCTGTTTGAGGAAATGTGTCTTGGAGGGAAGATAATTTCATGGGCTGCTTTGGAGTTCCATTGTTACCGTGGTGTTCTCCCCTGTTTAAAATCACTGCCCACTGCCAGGGAACTCCAGCTGTTGGGAAAAGCAGCAGGAACAGGTGAAGCCAAGGTGAGCCCATGACAGAGAGAGAAGATGAGCTGCTGTTTTGTGCGCCTTGGCTCGGCCAAAAATGCTGAGTAAAGTTGGAAATGGTGGGCAGGAGCCTGCAGAGGAGGTGAGTGGCCATTGACACAGCCAGCAGGTAACAGCTGAGCACAGAAATGACTCGCTTGGGAGCTGCTGGGTTTGGGTGAGGCATCCTGATCTTCTGGCTTTTCCTGTGCCCCCGTCCACCCAACAGTGCAAAAGCGACCAATCTCCCAAATTCCAACTGCATGGTTTAGACACAGAGCGAGCAAGGCAGGAGCTCCGAGGTGCTGAACAGGTGATGTCTCCTGTTAAATTTCAAGGTGACTGCTTGGTTTAGTGTCATGTACCAGCAAGAAGCAAAAAGGATCAATGTGTAGAAGTGAGGATTTGCTTGGAGATAGGAGTGCAGTGGTTTGCGTTCCTGGCACACTTCTGCCCTAGGAGGGCTTAGTTCTTGTTGTTGCAGTTTTTTTCTTTTTAACAGCCAATTCTGGAAATCCAGAGGCATCTGCTGCAGTTCAGCCAGTCAGAATTGGAATGTACTGAGCATAAAAATGAGTCCTAGGTGGATAGTGCATTTTTTTTATTCAATATCTGGCAGTAGGAAGTCTTTGACCGAATAGTTTCTAGGCACGTAATAAAAGCTTGGAGATCATGATTTGCCTGACAGCTGTATGAACACATTGTTTAATTACACAACACTTGAAACTAACATCGAGGAGGTGTTTGCAGTGGTGGGGATTTAGGATCCCCGTGCTGTTTCTTTTTGCAGCTTTTCATTGTTTTGCTTCTGAAAGCTGTGGGACCAGAAGTTGATGCGTGTTTACACTCTCGGAGTAAGGGCACATGGAAATGCCACTCAATGGAATCTGGATTGAGTGAATGTGTTTATAAAATAGTGCATTTATGAGAGGAAAAGGGGGGAACACCCCCTGCCCCTCCAAAAAAAACCCCAGAGAAACAAACTCTGCACTGCTCCAGTCTCCCACTACGGACTTTGAGGGGTGACAAGCGCTCGGAGACAAAACCTTCCGGCTTTGGTCATCGGGAGCAGAAAGTGCCAGCGGGGTTACACCGGGCTGTGCTTCCAGTGCTGCCTCGGGCCTTCCAGTCTGATAGGATCCCAAATCCCTATGGTTCGTGGCGGTCTCTTGCTACCAGCATAGTGGATCTTGTCAGGGATTTGGGTGGCGACTTGGGGAGGGCACCTCCCTCGAGCTGGGAGGGGGCAAAGGGCCGAGTCCGTGGAGCTCAGCCACGGCTGGCAGTGCTGACAGTGCTCAGGTGGATGGATACGGGCTGTGTTGTTCAAGTTCAAGTCAGGGATACAAGTTACTCATGCAAAGAGGGAACAAAACCACCGCATTCTGCTGGGCAGGTGGCTGAGGGGCAAAAACAGGTTTCGAGGGGCAGGCAGCCCATCTGCAAGTATCCAGTTTCTTTTCCTGCTTACTATGCAATGTAGAGCTTTGAACTTCTGCTTTTCCTTGGAGATAGAGAGGAGCACTGTCTTTACCCAGTCCTTAGGAACTGACCCCTCTCCCAGTGTCCCTGACCGTCAGTTAACAGGTAAGGACACCTATTTGCTGCTATGGACTCGACTTACCTTTCAGATTGTTCCTTTCTATTTCTTGCCCCTCTTCCTTTCTCCCGGGTCACCAGACACAATTTTACTATAAACACATCCTTTTTGGATAGTTGTGTTTTTCCTTGCTGCCCTGTCCTCCTTTCCTGCCTGCCAGAGTGCTGTTACTGTACATAGCCCCCCTTTTAGTTGGATTATTTAAGGAGCTGCAGCACGAACAGAGATTCCTAGCTTTTTTCTCCACCAAAATATTCCCTTTTGCACCCAATCTCAGTGAAGTTTCCTTCACTGCTGGTAGCAGTTGTCTCTTTTTCCATCCCTCACTCCTAAAACCACTGGCAGTTTTATGGATGCCCGTTGTCTTTTCCTGGGTATCTTCTCTTTTAACATGAGACTAACATTGGTGATTTTCAGTGTTAAACCTTCTTATTTCCCTGCTTTCCCTATGGTTTCCTCTTGCCAGGTTCAGTTTGCAGCCTAGGAAAAGATCCAATTACCTTATTTTGTTGGAAGAACCAATTCCCCAAATTGTTCATAGAATATTGTATTTTTAGGGGAGATTAATTTTTTATAGCCACTAAACTATACTCATTATTTTTGTACGTTTGCAACTTGGGGACATTTTTCCGAGCCATGTCGTGGAGGGAACACTTATTTTTCATGGCTGTTTGACTGCTTAGGAATGCTGTGGTTGTGTGGTGTAGAGGCACATCCCTTGATGTGCCCTGGGAGAGAGAGAAGGATGCAATAAAAATGAGCGAGGTTTCAGTAAAAATGAACAAGGTTTCAGTAAAAGGCCATTCTTGAAGGCAAAAAGAAAAAAAAAATCCGAAAGCGACACTAACCTTTCCTCCTTTAGAATCCTGAAATACGTGGGAGAAAACGCAGTGTAAAGCATAAAATGCAAGGAGAGAACCCTTACTGTGAGCTAACTGTGCCAATGCCGCTTCAGTTTGTAGTCACTGACGGAGATTTCAGTTTTAAATGAAAACAGCTTTTGATTAAAAAAGAGTAAGTTGAATGTCTGAAAATCCGCACCGTGTTTATTTGAGAGTTGTAAATAATGTATACAGATGGTTGTATGTGATGGGGCAGAATATTTAAATCCTAGGGTTTTTTTTTTCAATAAGAAACTGAAGGCTGTTTATAAGAGAAAATAAATAGCTATGTTTGACCATGACTGCCTTTATTTCCTTCTTGGACTTGCTCCTCAATGATCTCCTACTTGTAAATAGATTCCCCCCCCCTCCCGCTCCCGTATATTGTAAACATCTCACCACGACACACCCAAGGATGTTGTTGGGCCAGGTGCAGACTCTGCTTTTGGCCCTGCCCAGCAGCACAGGTGCCTGTTTTTGGCTTTTCTTTCTTCCAAAAGCCTCCTGTGACCCCAACAGCTGGAGCACTGCAGCTTTCCTGCCCTCCCATCCACGATGGGGTTCTGAAGTGCCCTGCCCCGTGGTAAGTCCCTCACACATGTGGCTGGAGGGCAGTTTGGGAAAAGGTGGTTTAAAATCTGGCTTTTACTTCCACTTTACACACAAATCTGGGGTCACGTGTGCCCCGCTGCTCATGCCCATCTCCTATGGCTCAGGATTTTCCCTGTGTTACTTGGTTCTCGGGTTTGGTGTCTGACAGGTTTTAGAGTTTCAGAGAATCCCACCACGGTTTGGTTTGGAAGGCACCTCAAAGCCCATCGCATTCCAGCCCCTGCCGTGGGCACGGACACCTTCCACTATCCCAGGCTGCTCCGAGGCCCATCCAACCCGGCCTTGGACATCTCCAGGAATCCGGGGGCAGCCACAGCTGCTCTGGGCAGCCTGTGCCGGGGCCTCCCCACCCTCACAGGGAAGGATTCCTTCCTGAAGTAAAGAATTCCAGCCTAAAGTCAAGAATTCCTTCGTGAAGTTAAGTAGTTCTTCCTAAATATTTTCAGTAACAGCCCCCTAAATTCGAGCGCCGCCGATCTCCTTTAAACCCAGCTCGCGTGACATTCCTGGAGGCGTTTTGAAGGCAATCGGTGGCCGGGGGGTGCCTCTGTCTCCTTTCCCGGTCCCTTTGTCCTGCGGGGCGGCACCGGGGGCACCCTGAGCGCGGGAGCGCCTCGTGCCACGGCTCTGACCGCCATCGATGCGCTCCGCCTGCGGCTGCTCTTGCCTGCGGCGGGATCGGCAGCGGCGCGAGCCGGTGACGTCAGCGGCCGCTCCGGTGGCCCCGCCGCTGTCGCGCGCCAAATTTGAAGGCTGCGCGCGCGGGGCTGGGCTCGCGCCCCCCCCCTCCCCCCCCCTCCGCCCCCTCAGGCGCCCTCGCGCCCCCTCAGGCCGCCATGGCCACCCCGCCCAAGCGCAGCAGGCCCGACGGCCGCCTCAAGAAGGTCGCCGTGGAGGGCAACATCGGTGAGTCGGCGCCTCTCACCTACGCGGGGGAAGGGACGGGGAAGGAAGGGGAGAATTGGCGAGGGCTGGAGGGAGAGGCGGCTCCCGCGGCGCTCGGTGCTTTCGGCCATGTCTCGGGGAGGCACAGCTCCGCAGACTGCACTGCCTGCCTGCCTTTCTCCTTCCTTTCTTCTTTTCTTTCCTTCCCTTCTTCCTTAGCTTCTCCCTTCCTTCCCCTTCATCTCCTCCTTTCCCCCTTTTCTCCCTCTACCCCTCTCATCCCCCTCCATCCTCCCTCCCCCCCCGTTCCTTGTATGAGGGCTCTTCCCACCACGGCAGAGCGGGGCAACAGGGTTGCTTCCACAAGATTTTCCTGGCCGTTTCCCCCGGTGAAAGGCTTTTAGTCAGGTCTGGAGGCACAAACAAGCCAATTCATAATGTCAGAGACTTTACCTTGACGCCGTAAAAATGATGAGATTTGAGAGGGCAAAAAAGAAACGCTTTCTATTACAGTTTTTGACTGATTCACCTGTTTGGTGTTGAAGTCCTGCTTAAGCTTTTTCCCACGTCTTTCCTGATTGTGGTGTAAAACACCCGGAATCACGGAATCTCCCGAGTTGGGAGGGATCCACGAGGATCTCTGAATCCCACTCCTGGCCCTGCACAGCACACCTCAAAATATCACCAGGTGCCTGGGAGCGTTGTCAAACCTCCTTAAATTCAGATAAAGAAAAACCCTGTTGCTCCATTAATTGATGTGGAACATGACGGGTGTGGGAGACTGACTTACGGGGATGGAAGGCAGAGTTGAACACTAGTTAAATAACACCACTGTGGGTGGTTTCTCACTGACGTGGTTCCTGAATGCTTTTCCTTCAGCTGCAGGGAAATCCACCTTTGTGAATATTCTGAAACAAGCCAATGAGGAGTGGGAAGTGGTTCCTGAACCTGTAGCTAGATGGTGCAATGTCCAGCAAGGCTCTGGAGACGACTGTGAGGTAAAAGAGAAAAAAAAGTCCAGTCTTCCTCTAATTTCAGAATACCAGTGTATCCAACAGACTGGGTGTTTTTCAGGCTCTGTGTGATAGGAACACTTTTGCTGATTGCTCTCACAATGTCTGAGTTCCTCCTTTCCAGTTTGTTGGGTTATTATGGAGTACATGTTATTCATCATCGGATGTAATTTCTAAAAGTGGTAAAGAGTTACAAGAGTTACTTGTAGCCACTGTGAACTAACCAGGTGAGCACGGATGCTTGTTCCTGTGCCATGGAAAGCGTGCTCTGGAACGTCTAAGGAAGTTGAGAACTGCTGCTAACTTGGTTATAGTGGTGAGGTCTTTTCCCAGCTACCTGTAATTCCATTGGCAGTCCAGCTGCTACTTCCTGTGCAAGTGGCTTTTGGGGGACTGGAGATGTTTCCTAGACCTGGCAAAAAGCACGATGTATTTTGGTTCACTCAGTGTAAAATGTAACGGGGACGTGTTGCTGCTGACTTCTCCTCAGCTGCATTTTTTGGGAGTTAGAGAGTGCTCTGTTTTTTTCCCTGTGACTCCAGGAGCTGACCACATCACAGAAGAGTGGTGGGAATGTGCTGCGGATGATGTATGAGAAGCCGGAGAGGTGGGCTTTCACCTTCCAGACGTACGCGTGCCTCAGCAGGATCCGCGCTCAGCTCAACTCCCTGGATGGCAAACTCCGGGATGCGCAGAATCCTGCGGTCTTCTTCGAGCGCTCCGTCTACAGTGACAGGTGTGTGGGGCTGGAGTCCTCAAGGTGCAGGTGAAAGTTCTGCCAAGTCAAATCACAGAATTCCAGAATAGCTGGGGTTGGAGGGGAGCTCTGGAGATCACCCAGTCCAAGCCCCCAGCCAAGGCAGGGTCACCCAGAGCAGGTGACGCAGGAATGCATCCAGGTGGGTTTGGAATGTCTCCAGAGAGGGAGACTCCATGACCTCCCTGGGCAGCTGTTCCAGCACTGTGCCACCCTCATGGAAAGAAGCTCTTCCTCATCTTCAGGTGGGACTTCTTGTGTTTTAGTTTATGACCAACAAAAAAAAAGCAAAAATAAATGCCTCATCCTGTGTTTCTGGATTCAAAAGGTGAGACTTGATAACTGAATCCCACCCTGTAATCCTTAGGTGTTGGAATATATTGCAAATAATAATGTGTTTTAATTTATTGTAAATAAATGACCCAGTGTACGAGCCAGTTGTGTCCTGTGGGTTATTCCTGCATACCTGAGCTGCAAATGTTGGTGGTCTTCATGCACACAGCTCCAGGAGGAGAATACTGGCTGTGTTTAGTTTCACTCCAAGAGTTTTTCAGAGATGCTGCAGTGTTACCACTCAGCTTCTTCTCTAGTTGCTGTACTTAAGGCAAACCAAGTGATTCCTGTGTCCAAGAGAATTTTTGTTTCCATCACTTTAATGTCCACAGATACATCTTTGCTGCTAATTTATACGAGTCTGATTGCATGAACGAGACCGAGTGGAGAATTTACCAGGACTGGCATGACTGGATGAATAAACAGTTTGGCTCGAGGCTGGCGCTGGATGGGATCATTTACCTCCGAGCCGCCCCTGAGGTGAGGCGTACGAATGTGACCGCACAGAGAACAAGTCTGTGTTCTGGGCCTTGCCCCTCGTGGTTAGGGTTCAGCTCAGGCTGCCCTGTTCCCCTGAAGGCTGCAATACTTGAGCTGTGACTAAGTCTGGAAGTACTTAAAAAAAATGTTCTTGCAAATGTGGACTGCATGTATTAAAGTCAACCGTGATGGTAATGATTTGCTAATTTTATAAATGGAATGCATGAGAACAGTAAACCAGAAAATACTGGTGGAATAAAGCAAGCAACTCCAGGAAAGTACAGAGTAGCTCTAGGAGTAGCTGTTACATAGGGAATATGTACAGGGAATACATACAGCTGTACAGGGGATAGATACAACAGTTTACAGCAATGTTGGAGCTGATGTGGGCGTGGTCTGTGAAGCCCCTACACCTGCGGTGATGGGGCTAAGCCGCCCCGTATGCGAGGCCTTATGGCCGTGCTTTGATCTTGGGCCATCTAATACTTGGTTAAAATGAGAGAACAGAATAATATCTCTTTTGAGTATGAAACTTGCTTGAACAAGAGAAAAACGAGAGTTTAAAAGAGTTCTAGTGAACTTACAGATCACTTCCGTATTTCCTTGCTTCCAGCTTCTATGTCCTCAGTTTTGTTATGGTTGTAAAAAACTGTGGACTGTAACATGCTGGAGTAACTCTGAGGGCTTTTTGATTTTCTATTGAAGAAAAGCACGTATATTTTAATTACAAAGTGCAACACTTAAGCAATTTTTGCGTGTTGTTGAGATTTTAGGTGTGCTCAGAACGGGAACAAATGATTTAAACATTGTAAAACAGTTCCTAAGAGACAGAAACATATAGTGAGATTTTGAAATGCTCGTCTGTAACATCAGATGGATACTTCTGTGCTCTTGGCATGCAATACACCAATTTATTTATTTTTATTTAATATCTTTTGCCTTTAGAAATGCTTGAATAGGATTTACTTGCGTGGAAGAGATGAAGAACAAGAAATCCCCATTGAATATCTGGAGAAGCTTCACTACAAACATGAAAGTTGGCTCCAGCACAGGACACTGCGGTAGGGTTTGTCGAATGGTTCCTTGAGGATGGATAAGTCTTTGTGAGGATGTTCCACAGTGCTTTTTCCACCAGTGAAATTTCAGCTTTTCTTATGATATGTAAATCTAAACTGCAGGCCCATTTCTATCAGTGTTTCCTTAGTATTAGTGTCTTTCCAGCATGTTCATTATTGCTTGGACATGCAGCCTGCAGAGCTCTGAGCAGCAGAGGCTTCAGCTGAACTCTCTTTAATACGGTCTTCTGTTATTCAGTGAGGTGCTGGGGGAGCAGAGTGTCCAGGAATGACTGATGTATCCCAGGAGCCACGCTGTAAATTCATCATTCCTGGCTCTAATTTATAGATGCAGTTTTTTCTGTGGGATTCTTAACAATGAAAATGCTGACAGGGATTTGAATGCTCTCTGCTTTACTTCCAGCTACTAATATTTGCTTTGTTCCTCTCCCAATACAGAACAGACTTTGACTATCTACAGGAAATTCCAATTTTAACGCTCGATGTTAACGAAGACTTCAAAGGCAAAAAGGACAGATATGATCACATGATCGAAAAGGTAAAATTTCACAAGCAGAGCTAACTGATGATTCAGGTTGCTGTAGAAATACACTTCACTGTCTAATCATCCTTCTAAAATATGTAAATCACAGAGTTCCATTCAGTTAATGAACAGTTTTACAGCCTACTGCAACACATATTTTAAAGCTAGGCCAAACCTTTACCATTTAACTGCTCAGGTGTTCAGTACTTGAATCCCAGTGGGATTCAAGTGAGGACAGCTTCTCTTTGATCTGAGTAGCTGCAATGACTTACAGACCTCAGCAATGGCTTGCACATGTTTTTCCATTCTTCAGAAATAAACTGTTCCCTCACAAGAAAAGCAGCTTTGTCCTTTGATCTCCATTGATCCACCCAAGAGTGGAAGTGTTCGCCTGATTAAAACCAGTCTTCCTGCTCGAGCTTGTTAATCGATGGAGTGACCGGACATGGCAGCTGTGGAAGGGAGCGTGCTTCCCGTCTGCACAAGATGACATAAGGCCAGGCTTGGGGAACTTAGTATGGGTGTTGGAGGAGTTTACTCCGGGGTAGCTGTCAGGTTGTCTGGGAACAGCCTATGCCCTGTGTTGGCCCTATTTTTTGGCATTTCCTAAATGGAGCCAGGGAAGAGGTACACTTGATGAGGCTGGGTGCACTGGGCTTTGTGGGGACCCAGACCATGTGTCCTTCCTTCTCACCTCTGTTGTGATGCTCATCCTGAAACTGTGCCTGGTGTGTAAATCTTGACAGGGTTCTCCACGCAGGATTACTGGTGCTACTCTCTGAAGTGCAGGGTGGCTTTCTTGTGGTGCCTTTCAAGTTGGTCTTGGCACAGTTACGTGTTCCCCTCTCTACAGGAAGGGATTTGACCTCTTCTTTTTTCCCCCGCCTCCTTGAGCCCTGACCTGGGAAGGGAAGGGTCACAGCTGGAGAGTGTGATCCAAGATATGTTTCCATTTCACATCAAGAATTTGGACAAAACATTTACAGATGGGCTCTGTGTAGGAGACTCTTTGCCAAAAGAAGAGCACCATGTCCTCCAGTAAATGGTCAGCTCCTTTCCATGGAGTAGCCTGGCTTGAGTGGACAGAGGAAAATGGTCCCAGTTCAGGCTGTTCCTAGGATGTTCCTGAGTTCCTAGGGATGTTCCTGAAACTTAAAGGCAGGAGTTGTGAGCCTAGCATTGATCTCCAGTATTGGATTTCTCCGAGCACTGTGGTTTTGGTAGGTATTGCTTTATTATTTCTTTGTCAGCCTCAGATTCCAAGGGACGTCCTGATTAGATGCACTGCGTTGTTCACTGGCATTAAATCTGGCTGCTGTTCAGGCAGTGGGCGTGACTCGGTGGTTTCCAAATGACAGCTCTTTTGAGGTGGCCATTTTCCTCCTCCTGCTTGGGTGACACCTGCTTGTAATGCAGTTCCTTTGTGACAGAGGGCTGTAGTTCAGGAGCACAGGAGGGGTGAGCATCATTCCATCGTGTCTCTCCCTGCATCTGCTCAATTACAGCTACCATGTCTGGAAACTTTATTGATGGACAGGTAACGGCACGGCTGAGCCAGAGCTTCTTTTTCCCCTGTTTCTTTAGGTTGTAGTAAAGCATAAAGCAGAGGAGAGGTAAATATGGTTGCTGTCTATTTCTGTTGATAAACACTTAGTGTGATTGACAATATTTGTTTCTTTTTGCAGGTCAAGGAATTTTTGTCCATGTTATAATCCTCTTTGAAGCGCAGACAGAGTCAAACCATTCCAAACTTCTGTGCGATCAAAGTCTCAAGTACAGCTTCTTCCTTCTTTTATAGGAGGCCTCTGGAGAGGCACGACTCAGTCCTGGTGATTTGGTTGTGAGGAACAAATAAACTTTGTGAATAGGGAAATTATTAAATAAATCGGTACATCTGTTCGGTGTTAAGTAACATGCACAAATTCTGAAGAGACAAGGATTCTGAGCATTCCCAAATGCTGTGCGAGTTTTTGACCAGACCAATGAGTTCTAGAGTATTTTATAGATGTTTTTAATTTATTTTGTGCCCAACTGCTATTTAATTTTCAAGAAGGTAGCAGGTTTTTAGATCTCTTCAGTGTTTTTTTAGTCGCGTGGATTTGTAATGGATGTTTTGTTGTTCCCAGGAAGTAAAAGGTTAAAACCATTTTTGCTGCTGAGGGAATTTTAATATAACCTGGAATTTTATATTTTAAGGTACACAAAAATGTTGTCTGATGCTTTTGGTGGAAGTTCTTTGTAGAATACACTGAATTAAATCCAAATGTGACTGAAATTGTGTATATAGCAAATGAATTTTTAATATGTGTTTCTATTATGCACTGCAAACTAGGATATTCGAGGCTTTTTGTTATCTAGCATGTTTGGGGTTTTTTTACCAATTTTTTTTTTTAGCTTTTCCGAAAACAGTGCTGTTTTTGTTGCTGGTCAGTCCTCCTCTGGAGAGGAATACGTTTGCTTGCTAGGCACTGCACTGAGCAGAAGGGCATTTTGCAAACGGCCTCCATCTGTAAATGACATGTTGCTAAACCATCCCATAATCGCATTAGGGATGTGAGAGGTGGCTGCCTGCCTTTGTTGCAGCTGCTCCGTGTGTTCACTGGGCCTTCTGGGTGCTTATCCCAGATCCTGCACTCTTGGAAGTAGGTTTTTCTGTCTCACCTGCTTGGACTAAAAAGGGGAGACCTGTGTGGAGTAGCTGCTGCCTGAGCCTCTTGGTCCAGGTGCAGAAAAAAACTTCTCAGGCTACCCATCTCAGGTGCTGGGTTTTATGAGCTGCTTTGTTCTGCTTTACACTTCTGAGTGCACAGTTGGTTTTTGAATTTTATTGTAAAGCTTTTCATTGTCTACCGTGGTGCTTCTACTACCTGCTTGTTGGAGATGGGATTTCTTGCTTTATGGCTGGAATTGTGCTGGCATTCTCTAACCATTGGCTGAAAAATAAAAGCGGTTGGAAAGACTTTTTAGTGCTTAATAGTGTTGGCTTCTTGTCTCATAAAAGAAGTAATATTGTGGATTGCTCGTGCGTAATACTGGTACAATGGATGACTTGAAGGTTATGGATTCTGGGTGTGTTTGATGTAAAAAAGTTCTCTAGGACTTCTGAGAAACTGTGACTGACTTCAGATTTTTTTCATGTGTGGGAAATGAACTTAGGCGATAGAGACACACAGCATTACATAAAGTGCATCGTGTGTGTGACTCAGTGCTCAGCACAAGAGCGTTGTATAATATTTATGTTGTAGTGGAAAGTAGCAGTAGTCTGGCAGAAAATCTTGTGCAGGACTTGAAGGTTGCACAGTAAAAGGAAAGATTTTAAGATCTTTGCTCCAGAAAGGAAGTGAGGTGGAATGGATGAAGATTCAGTTCAGATTTACTTGAAACACATAGTACAAGCTTTTAAAGCATTCTTGGCAAGAGTCTGAACAGTAACAACTTATTTTGACTAACGGTGCAATTATTTCTACAGTTTCAGCTGTCAAAATTGTGGATTTAATCACAGGAATTGGAATGACAGTGCTCATTGCAAGGAAGTAAACATGTCTGAGTTCTAATAAAGGCTTCTTTTGAAACCCATCACAGAGAGCACACAGAAATTCTGTGGCAGGTTATCTGCAGCCTGTTCCAGAAAGCTTTACAAAATCTCTGCCTGCCAAGTTTGGGTTGGAAGGAGCAAAGTCATGACCAATTATAAGAATGTTTTTAATTGCTGTGGAGAAAAAAAACAATACCAAACCCCAAACACACACCCCACTGGTCCCCAAGCTCCTGGTGGATCTGAAAGTGGCTGGCCTGGAGCACACGAAGCTGCAGTTACTTGTATGTAGGACACGAACAGCAGCAGAGATGGCTTGAGACTGGTCTGCCTGTGCCTCGGCTTAAGCCTCAGCTCCAACAGTACCTCAGCCTTCCGAATCTGTCAGTATTTCCTTTGCTTAAATCTATTCTCAGGCTACCACAAACCAGGATTGTTGTGTTGGCTTTTGCCTTTTAGAGATGGGAAAAGTTTCTGAACTGGTGTCCACTGTTTGGTGAGGATTGTTTTTCAGCCTTTGAGTGTTGTGTCCCTTTCTCTTCCCTTGGGTGAGAGATACTCTGATGGAATTGCCTAGGAATGCTTGCTTGTTTTAATCAGGAGTCATCATGATCGGGAAACAAAATTGAGATGCTGTTTTTTCCCAGTTAGAAAGCAGATAAAGTACTGATTAGTAGTGTTTTAATTGTTATGCACACACCTGTGTGAGCAATGGTCTTAATATTGCCTCATTTTATTCTCAGTCCTTGTGGCTGTTTTCTGTATAGTGGATTTTAAGTTCTCTTCTAAGTTAATCTCTTTTAAGTTCACCTTCTCATCTCTGGATGCTTCTTAGAACAGCAACCAATTTTGTAGGTAGAATCTAATTTTCTATAGTTCTGTTCCAGTTACTTACTTGTACTGTTTTCTATTTATTTAAGCAGACTTCGTAATAATGGAATTGTATATAAAATATGATAAGTATTGAATTGATTCTGTTCTTTCTCTAGTTATTAGATACCCAGGAATCTCTTTGTGAAATAAAAATGACCCAGGAGAAACTGACTGTGAACTGTTAAGCGTAGACCGGAGAAGTCTGTATGTATGTAGCAATAATTAGGTGTATCTTAGGACAAAATGGTGTGCAAGTGCTCTTGCCAAGAGATTTCAGCATAACCAAGTGTATGGGCTCCCAGGTGGGTTTTCCCAGCTCCTGTTTAGACTCTGCGTGACTGTGAGTAAATAAATCGCTCTTAGCCTCACTCTTTTCATCTTTAAAATATTGATATCTCCCCATGCCTTCAGGAGCCTGGGAGGATGCATTAGTTAATATTGATGTGCTGTTTTGTAGGTCTGAAGTGTGCTGTTAAATAATGGAAGAGGGGAGGCAGCCCTGGTTTTAGGTTTTGTTCTGGGATGTTTTAATGCCACTGGCCCAGGTTCATGGCCAATGGAAGTTATTTATTTGTTTAAAAATGTATTAAAAGCCATCTGTGCAATGTCAGCTGTGATAGTTCACCCAAAAAAATGAAAGCTGTAACCATTTGTGAAGAAAGGAAACCTAGGAGAAGTTTGGTCTTGAAATACAAACTGATGGCAAAACTGTGCTGCAGTCCCTGTAGCGTAGCGGTAATGGGGAGAAATCCATGCAGCAATCTGCCACAGGATGTCATTGTGTCTCACTCCCTGGGCTGGCTGCAAGAGGAGCATTGGGGCTTTAACAGTGAGTGGCTGTGCAAAAGGTAAAGAAGGAAGAGGTCACTTCCTTGCTCAGCCAGAGCATAAATACGGAATGAGATAAATCTTGCTCTCCGGGAGGAGGGAGGGTAATAGAGCAAACCCTGCTGGATTAAGTGAATGACTAGAAAAGGCTGAGCTAATGGCAGGGGTTTGGTCACCAGAAGGTCTTCGGTGCAGCCACCAGCTGTTTATGTGCTGTGAGTGAATATTAGCACATGGATAACACTAATCCCACTGTGTCTAAGCCATGGCAGCCTTCAGGGCTGAGCTCTTGGCCCGGACACAGCCCTGAGCAGTGCTGGTGCTGGCAGTTCTACTAACTGAGTCTATGCACAGTGCTTAATGTGCCAAATGAACCCGAACTGGGGATGGATCTCCAAAACGCTGATTGAAATCCAATTGTGACAAGGAGTGTGGATTCCATACTGGGAATAAGCAGTGCAGGGGTTTATTTTACCTTAGGTGGCTATAGTGTAATGCTCAGAGTCCAAACTGGAGGCTGTTGTGTGCAGGTGACTTTTGTTCTTGGGTCCGAGTTTCAGTCTGTGGGTATAGAGAATATGAGAGCTGTGTAAATAACACTATGGTGCATGCTAAATGAGAGTGCAGGATATTGCTAATTTCTTGGATTTGTGCTGACTGCTCTTCTCAACGTCCTGGGCAGGCTGGACATTCCATATGTGTTCTCCAGGATGTCAAGGTTGTCCAGCTTGCACCATAGATGTTTGCTGGCTCATAGTACTGCCTGGCTTGGAAAAAGGCTGTTGGTTTCTGAGAGTTATTTACAAAAATGTTGCCACTGCAGCTCTTCCAGAGGACATCCTGTGCTTTCTCCTGTCCTGTATTTTGTGCTTTTCTCTCCCATTTCCTTCTAAGTCGTTGTGACTTGTCTTTTAATAACTGCTATAAACATGATCTCATACAAGCTGTAACAGACAAGTTAAAGCCAGTATTTCACTCAGACACAGCCTTCTTGAGGATGTGGCTTCTGCCCTGCTCCACTTGGCTGTCTTAGCTTTTCTAGCCCTCTTCTCTGCGCGGTTCTGCTGAGTTAGCCCATCTGATTGCCGGGGCTTTTCCTAACTCCTGGTTTCAGCATCAGCTACAGATGTATGCTGACTGACTGCGTGCTCTTTTCTCATCATTCCCTTCAGATTTGCCTCTGCTGGTTTGTTGAAACCATAGCTGTTGCTCTCTGCTGAGCTTCCACTGCACCTTTGGTGTTGTCTTCGCTGCTGCTCATGGCCTTTACCCCGAGCCCTCAGCCCAGCACAGTGGCCTCAGGTCATTGACTGGCTTGTTGGTCAGTCACCTGTGTCCTGTCTGTGCTGCGCCTCGTGAGGAGAACACCCGCAGTCACAAACAGCAGGACTTGACTTTTTAGGTATCCTTCCTGATCCGCAGTGCTGCTGCTTTCCTGAGGGTTTCCTGCAATGGTCCAGCATAGTCGTGTAGGTATTCCAGGTGTGCTTGTCCTTGCCAAAGGTTCTTTGCTGTTTCTGCTGTGTTGTTGTCTAGAGAGTGTGCTTATGTCAACTGACTGAAGAGCTTGTTCCAGTGGGGATTTTGGTGCAGCTTGTGCTGCTTTAACCAGTCTGGTTTCTGACTGGGAGACTTGTGACACAAGAATGTAGCTCTGGTTTGTGGAACTGAGCAGTCTGAGGTATTGAAGAGTAAACTGAGATTCCTTGAGGCTGGGAGCCGTCAGGCACTCCATTGTCAGCATTCCTCGTGCTTTTGTGCGTGCACTTACACACAGGTTTTTATGGCTAATGAGTGCCCCTGCGATTCTCAGACCTTCAGCTGTGAAGAACAGATTCATCTCACAGTTTCAGCTCTTTCCTGCTGAGCTTTACTCTTCCCCTTTGGCATAACCACGCCTTGTGCACAGGACTAGCCTTTTCCTGGAAGGACAGTGTGACACTGGTTGTTCCGCTGCTGGTGTTCAGCATTTTAGGATAGGTGGGACTGAGCTTTGGAGATGCTATGGCATGGTACACTCTAGAAAGGAATTCTTACTGCGTTTGCCAAGTGTCATGGCTGTATTGTATGCTTTAACTCCTGTGATACACGTTTGCTGTTATTTAGGTATGTAAATAATGGCTTTTCTTGAGGTCTGTTAATGACTTAGATTTAGCCTATGCCTGCAGTGGAACTGGTGGAATTTGTCCATGCCGGAGATGAGTCACTAGCTCTTCCTGTCTGAAAATTTCCTTTTGTCCCAAGGTTGCTCACCCATGATACACTCAAAGTGATAATGCATCTTCATTTTATGTTTTATTGACGGTCTGCACTTGCCCGTTGCCCTCAGATGAGGACACCTCCAGCATCCAGTTGCACTGTTGGCTTTAAAGACTGCTGTTAGCATTGCTTCTGGGATCACCGGTACAATCCAGCTGGAATCATATTGGCAGGAGGTCAGAAAGCATTGCTGGAAATGTAGCAATTGTGTTTGCTTGTTGGGGAGCACAGGCTGAAGATCTCTGGATCTTTCAAAGCCCTTCTGTGGAACCCACCTTTTAGCCACTTTTGTCTGGAATTTTCTGTCTCTGCATTTGTTGTGCTGCCTTCGAGGGTTTTTAGTTTTTCTCTTCTACTCTGCTTGTCTCTGCTGGTGGAATATAACCCAGTTCTCCTTCCTGGTCTGTCACACTGCTGCCCATGGACCGAACCTTTGCATTTCATTTCCCTACACCGGTACGCATGTTGGATGCGGATACCTGCACTGTGCTGTCATTGCACCTTCTCAGCTCTGAGCCTGGGTATTTGGGCTAAAGTACTGGCTGTTCCCATTCTGATCCTTGTCTCGGGTAGCTGAGTTGCTTCAGGTCTTGGAAAACATTTCTGTAGGGATTAGATCCGTCCTATGATGTTTCCTGCTGGCTGGAATAGGATGTCCCTTGAATGATCTTTTCTTTCACTAGGAAGTACTTAAAGTCTTGAAATTCCATGTAGACACTAGAATTCTCGGCCTCTTAATGTAAGTACTGATTTCCACTTCTGCTCCTTGGTTTCAGGATGTTTTGTTTGTGGATTTTTGTTTGTTTTTTGGCAGTGCAACACCCAAAACCTTTCAGTGCTGTCTCTGATCTGGTTGAAAAATTACAGTATGTAGTTTGGTTTAAGTTTTCGTTATTGCTGTGGGTTTATTTTTAAGGCTGTGGGCTGTTTGTAAAAATGAAGTTTAATCTGAAATAGTGCCCAAACTGCCAGCAATTGCAAATCCTTGGTTCCAGTGGTGACTGCCTGACAGTGTGAGGTCTTGGACATGTTGCTGTTCTGAGCATGAGTCATCGGTAGCACCTGTGCTGCCGACAGCAAAGTGTGCCTTGAGGTTTGGGCTGTGTTTTTAACCTTTTAACTGCTGTAGAAGTGTTTGGGGAGGATGGCAGAAGCTAGAGGGAAGTTGTCAGTTGCTGTTTTTTAAGGAAGAGAGGTTGAGATGGATGTTAAGGGAAATGGATTTCTCAATGAGACACGATTTGGATGAGGAGATGCTCATATGGTAGAGCTGATTCTCTTCTGATATGGCTCATACAGTTTTATTCATCTGGCAGGATATGAGAGAGCATGAGATGCCTTGGACGGAATCTTTGGCTTGTGTTCATTATTGAGGCTTCATTTCCAAAATAGCTCCACAGGAATCAAACCAAGAAACAGATCATAGAGATGGAGGAACTTTCAGTCCTTACAGGAAACAGTAATCTGGGGTGAGACTGAGGTATTTGCAGGCTGGCTTTGAAGTAGGCTCTTGCTAAATAGAATCCCTGAAGATCTCTGTCATGCACAGTCCACCAGGACTCTTGGGAAAGAAGGCTGGGGCGGCTTGCACACACCGGCTGGGGCTAGCAGGGCCGTGCTCCAGCAGGGTCACAAACACTGGTTCTGCTGCAGCAGCACTGTGTGGTGGGGACATTTCCTGTCATCCAACAGCAGCGTTTTGGCAGTGCTTTTGCTCTGCACAGTGATGAGAGGAGACTCCCATCCACAGGATGGGTTTTTTGGTCCTTCAGTGGTCAGAATGAGGGTTCTCAGCTTTTTTTAGAGGCCCGGGTTAACTGGCAAATTTGAAACTTGTGGGTTAGCAGTTCTCAGTGTTGCTCTAGACCACTTTTACAGGAGTGAGATGATTTTATGGAACCAGTGTTTGCTTCCTGAGAGCTTTCTCTGTTAGCTTTTGGAAATCCTATGGCCCTTGAAGTTAGCTTGGATGGAACTCTTGCTTTGAGCTGCAGTGTCTCTCTCATTGGAATGACCGAGTGAGGGGTGGGAACAGGCAGTGACCTGAATAAAGCAGAATATATCACATAACATGCTGAGGAAATGAGGTGAGCAGTGACTAGACCAAGCAGGTTTGTAGACATTAGAAATACATCGATGGATGGAATTTTACTTCCAGGTTTGGAAGTACAATGCTGAAAGGTCTGCTCGGCAGTGAGGGGTTTTTGTTGTTTCTAAAGAAGGGAAGGATAAAAATTGACCTGTTTTTCTGTAGCTGACAACTGTACCAAGAGGTGGGAAGTGTCACCTAAAGATATGTCTGAAGAGCTATTGCAGTGTATGGAGTTTCTCTCCTGTATCTGATGGAGGGGAAGAGGGACAGAGTGGGGGTTAGGAATGTTCTATGCTGCTAACCTGTTACCTTGAGCGACTGCCAAAGCTTCAGCACTCAGAGAGCAGGTGGGTGCTGAGTTCCTGCCTTGCCAGTGACACAGCAAAACCTCTGTGCTGGCTCCTGCGTGCTGGACTTGTGAGGGAGCAACAGTGGGAGAACAAAGGCAAGGGTAAGCCCCTCAAGGGATTCTAATATTGTTGCTTTTCTCTCTAGAAGGTCTGTATGTCCCGGCCGTTTCCCAAGGGAGGTGTTTGGTGTTTTGCTCTTCATAGATGGTGGCTGATGGGGTTGAGGAGACTTACTGTGAGCCTACTGATTTCAGTCATGCTCTGCCATATCAGTTCCATGTTTAGACCCAGGGCAGAGCTGCCACTCGAGGGTTGTGTGTGTAGGAAAAAGCATTTGCGAGGGGCTGGCTGCTCCAGTGGTGGTTGTCAGGTCACGCGTTCACATCCCCAGGGAGCTGGTGAATAAGAGCTGCTTTGAAGGGGATCTACTGATATTTTTTTGTCTGCCAAATAAACAGGTTAATGACTAAATAAGGCCATTACAAACTTGGCAGCCTCTTTTGTCTTGTGTCTTCTGCTGGCACAGTTGCTTTGGTTAAAAAGCTCTTTCTGTTTTGCCTGGGAAAGTCGGAATAATTTCTTGCAGCAAGAGTTAGTTTTCACCAGGAAAGGCTGTGCTCGCCCTACAAGCCCTTTGCTGGCGTCAGGCAAGGTAGAGGTGTACTGAGCTCATGGTGCAGGCTTGCCCTCAGAGTGAAGGTCTGGGCACAGCTGTTTATTTGAGCTGGCGCTTAGCTAAGCACATGTTGTAAGAGAATGAAGGTTTGTTGTTTTCTTTTCCCCCTGGCACGTAGCATATTGTCAAAGAGGAACCCAGCAAGTTAGCCTGGGCTTTTTATGTTTGTTTTCTTGATAGCATCTCTCAGTCAGGAAAACAAGCTGAGAAAGGACTTGGGAGAGAGCCTTCAGTCCCAAATCTGATGGTGTTTTTGAGGCGCTCATCTCCGTTTTATGCCTTAAATGTGGTGGGGTGAGAAGGAAAGTGATCTGTAATCCAGCTAAACACACCTGACTCCAAACCTGGGTTTGTTTGCTTGAGATTAAGATATGCAGATGAGCTCTCTGTCAATGTTTAATGAAAGGGGTTAGGGTGGTGGTTTCCTCTGACTCTCGTAAATTCGAAATACTTGTATTTTGCTTTGGATACGAGTTGTGTCGTTTTTCCTCTTCCTCTTTCCCTTCTTGGTATCTGAATTCTGCTGGCTTAGAGCACAACTGTATTCAGTTTTTACAAGTCACTAATGGGACATGGAGAAACGAGATGCTTAAGGTACCATTCAGCTTCTCAAAAAGAGCGTGCATCTAAACTTTTTTTCTGTGAGAAAGTTGATTTTCCCCCACAAGCAGGTTCTGCTCCGACCGTAGGGAACATCATGAGATGTAGGATTGGGCAGACTTTTACTGCTTTGGAAAAAAAAATTAGATTAGGAATGTAAAAACAGTATTGCTGAGATACTAAGATGAAAAATATACTGCAAATGTAAATAATGTGGAGAAAAGCAACCTCTGTGAAGTACGTGTTGCTGTAGAATTTAGAGATCCATTTCACCCTGGAGTTCTTTGCTTCTCTGCTGTCAGTAAGGAATTGGGCATGTTTAGATGTTACCTAAGAAAAGGAAAAGGATATTTATGACTTGAAATGAACGCATTTGGTTGTAATTCATGTAGAGCAGGGAGTCTTTCTAGAGGCTGATGAAAATCCCCACCCCAGCCCCATTGCTGATTTCGTCACTTGTCCTAGCTGCTGTTACAAATTGCTTATCTCAGCAGTGTGCTCCTTGCCCCTGGCTGCCTGTTGCACAACCTCATCTCCAGGGATTTGCAGCAAGGTTCTGATTAAATTGGGTATCGGTGTTCATCTATTTGTTTTTTTTTAAAGCTGAATGTGTGATACATGTCTTTTGAGTGGCTGAAAGAAGTTTGGAGGCTGTAGAGAGTAATTAAAAGATTATTGAAGAACTTAAAAGTAGCTTTGCTGAACTGTGGATTTCTTTTGATAGAACAGGCCCCATCAAAACAGTCTCTGGTAGAGTTTGGGGCTGATCACCGACTGGCTCGAGTGAATGAGCTTCCACACGCTCGTAGCACAGAATTTATTATTTATCCACAAGCGTATTTGCAACGAATTTTAAAATTTCCTTGTCTATTTTTGCAACAAAGGCGGCCTGCACCCTTTGTCATCATCTTCTGCGACTCCATCCTCCGGAATCACGGAGTCAAGGAATGGTTTAAGTTGGAAGGGACCTTAAAGGTCATCTTCTTTGAGCCCCTGCCCTGGGTAGGGACACCTTCTGCTGTCCCAGATTGTTCCAACCCTTTCCAGCCTGGCTATGGACACTTCCAGGGATGGGGCAGCCACAGTTTCTTCAGGCAGCTTGTGCCAGGGCCTCACCAGTCCCACAGGGAAGGTATTCCTTCTTGATATGTCTTCTAAACCTGCCCTCTGTCAGTATTTTCCTTATTTTCCATGACTCGGTGGCTTTGCTTGACATGTTCATGGAGTTTGGCCTTCTGGGATTGAAGGGACTCTATCTAAATAGTGATGGTGTGATGGTCCCAAGTGTGGACTCTGCCAAGAGACTTACTGAACCCTTCCTCACAGCAGATTTTTCTACCTTGTATTTATAGGTTAAATGGTGTAACTGGGACTTGGGTAACTTCCCAGTAACTCCACCAGCTGTTTGGGTACCAGCTAGAAAGGAGCAAGAGGGGCTTCCTTCTTCCACGAGAGTCTCACCAAGTTTACTGTGTCATTTGAGGTTTGTTGGGCAGATGGTGTTTTTGTATGACTTACTATTGGGTTTATTTTCCATAACGATTTGGGAAAGCTAATTATTTTTTCCTCCCAGTCCAGGAATGGTTGCTCATTCTTTCCTCTCACTGAGGCACTGGTTGGAAATAGGCAAAGATTTCACAACTTTTTGAAGCCAACTGTGTTCCTTCCCTTCTGAGAGCCCTCCAGCACTCTCCTTATCTGCCTTAGAAGGAAAATGCAGCCTATGTTGACATGCTTCATTTCATTTCTCCCTCTGACTCCACATAACCTGGCACAGTCCAGGATCATTCTTGGCTCTTACTAGAGGATTGTGTGTGATTGGGCTTAATCCCATGTCCCACTGTCATCAGGAGCTGTCACCTCACTCTCCTGGCACCTCTCTCTGCAAACTGTCACTCTGTTTTCTCAGTGTTGCTTGCATTTGCAAAGGAGCAGGGCTTCTAAATTCCCGACAGATTTTGCCACATCCTGCATAGGCTTTAGAAGCAGCTTCTAGGTCTAGTAGTGTCTGGGGAAAAAAGTGCCTGCAGCATCTAGCCAGAGTCTGTAGTCACAGTGATTCCAAACATGGAGTAGTGCTCTGTAACCACACAGAGCACAGTTACTGCTCAGCAATTATCACAGCTCATTATGGTTTTGGTTTTTGCTGTTTCACGGTTGTCTTTCCTGTAATCTCTTAGCACCCGGGATCTGGCTTTTGGCTTTCTTCTCTAGAAAGGTTCTCTGAGGGTTTTCTGTCTAACGGCCTGGCCACCTCCTGCCCACCCCAGACGGCTGAGGGACAGCGGGTGTCAGAGTGCACATGTAAGGCCAGTTTTACTGTATACGTATGGAAGGGAGGTCATTACAGTACCCAGTGTAGAGGCAAAAGCCTGGCTCTAAACCCAGGCGATTGCTAATGCTTGAAAATCATTCCCATACTGATCCTTCTGAGAGTTGTCCGTGGTGCTCAGCTTTAGGATTTCCCAGACTTGCCCACAAGTTAAACAGTTTTGGGTGTGTGTTTGCGTGTTGTGGGGCAGCTTGCTTATTCCCATTGGCTACTGCAGCCTTTGGGCTTGTTTTTGACTTCTTCCTTTCTCCTGTGAGTGTGGTTTAGAAATGGACTGGCTAATCTGATGCTTTAATGATGGCCAAAATAGCCTTAGCCTCAGTGGTCAAACTACCTGATTTTATCCGCCTCATGGAGAGTCATTCCTCCCTTTTCCACTTGTTAGCAAACTGAGGTGTTTGCTGGATAAGCAAGGATAGACAGGAGCAGAAGTTGAAAGCTTGGGACACAATAATGAACTAAGTGCCTTCTTCAAGTCCCACAGTTGCTTGCCTTGGCTACAGAGAGAAAAAAACCCCTTGTTGCTCTGTGGTGACAAGCTGCTCTGGTGTCCTGGTGGGAATGCACCTGCAGCAGAGCCCCAGGGCCTGCACAGCTAATTGAGATGTTGGAAGCTGAAGCCTGGTCCAGCCTGGCCCAGCCCCGCTGCTGACTGTTTCACCTGGCAACTAACAGTCCTCTTCTTGTTGCAGTTTGGCCCTGGCCTTTTCAGAGGCATCTGGGCACAAGACAAATCATCTCTTTTATTTGTCCTAGGCACCCCTGCAGCTCCTGGTATGGCTGGCAGTATCTGAGACTCTCCCAATCCTCCATCGTGCATTGCTGTGAAGCTGAAAAGGGACTTGCTCCAGAAGCACAAGGAAGGAGCAGAAATGCATCACAGGTAAGGGGAGAGTCCGTGGCTACAGCTGTCATGGTTTCTTTCTGACTGATCCACACCCAGTGTACGCTTCAGCAGGACACATGACTTCGTATTTTAGTTGGCCGCTTCTAGCTTATGGTTATATGATGGGAAGAGAGAAAAAATATAAACCGGTTCTCTGGTTTCAAAGTAAACAGACATTCTCCAGTGTCTTTGGGACTGGGCTGTGGGCTGAGCAAGTGTGCCCTGGGATGGTGGGAAAATATCTTGTGGGAAGACCCTCTGCGGTCCTGCAAACCTAAAGGAAAGTGGGATTAGACTCTCGGGTTGTTCCATGCCTGAGTAATGCCTCAGAAGAAAAGGAAAACTGGTCCCTGCAGAGTGTGAAATGTGGTGTTAACAACAGGACATTGTCTCTGTGCTGCTGTTACAAAAGGCTTAACTTGGAGACCTGTCAGCAATTAATTACAGTTGACTTTAAACACAGTCTTTTTATAGGTAAAGAACATTTTATTATCAAATCTGCACTTACCTTCACAGGCTTAGGAATTTTGAGTGTTTGAATTGGTTGCAGAGGCAATTAAGCACCTAAATCCCTTTAGAGATGAGATCATGTCAGTTCTTTCCATAACAAGAGCGTACAGTATTTATTTCTGCTTTTTATACAACTGCCATTTTTTTAAATTGTCTTTTGGCTCAGCTACCTAAAGCTTACCTCTCTTATTGCCACAGCCTTCTGACTGTGCCTTATAATTATAAGGCAGCTGGGAGGAATTCAGTCTAACACTGTCCTCCTTCAACGTGTTGTTACATCACCCATAGAAAGATCAGAGAGATAACCCTTTGTCCCAGGTAAATTAGAGCAAGTGGAACAGCATAAGCAAGCTGGAATTAGTTCTTCCCAGAAGCAATGTGAGGGTACGCTAGGGCGTGGGCTGGCTGACCTCAGAGCAGGCAGTGTGGAGCAGAGAGGAGGTGTCTCACTGCTCAAATCCAGGCTTTGGAACAAAAAGGTCCCAGAAACAGACTGGTTGTACTTAAGACTGGTGGTCTCCTGAGACCATGTAGTGAGGTAGAAACAATGATAGTTCCAAAAGTCACACTGCTGTTTAACATGTCCTTTCCCACTCTGGTTTCTGGAGCTGCTGAGGAAGAGTGCGCGCTCTAAGACATCAGCATTTTTGCTTAGAATGATCTGTATTAAGTAATGGTTTGAAAGGCTCTGGAGAGTATGCAAGGGATGGATATGTGTGGAAAGCAATCTCAATGCTGTCTGAACACAAGAGACTCCTAGCATTTAAAAAATGGCCATCATTTTTGGGTATTCATGTTTGGGTTTATCCCCTTTGGTACAAAGTCCCCCTTTCTAATGGGAAATAACCTGCATGATGGAAACTGAGGGAGTTGAAGCACCTCGGTATTTCTGAGAGGCTTGGAAGGGGCATACGCAAAATGGATTCATGGCTCTGGAAAGTGTTGGCTGGAGAAGGGGCCACTGGATGGAGCTCTTGTCCTGTGGTTGGCCACCACTGGTTACCTGAGAGGCATTACCTGTACCGGTGAGGAATTCTGCTAGAAAACCAGTCTTTGAACAAGGTAAGGGGCTGGGATTCCAGTCCGATAGCCTGGTGGTGGTATGTGATAACGCGGTATTGCTTTTTGAGAAACCCATAGCTCCTGGTCAAGAAGGAAAAGTTCAAGCAGTGTGATTGTGAGCATTTGGGAGACCACGTTCATCAAGGTGGGCAAACAGGTATGGCCACCGCCAATCTAGGAGAAACCCAAATCTGAAAGGTGCCAAGTAAAGATTTGGCTTAAACTGGTGGCTCTGAGCTTTCAGAGCCAAACACTTTTGGTTCCAAATAAGCTGCTCACCTGAAAATCAACAGTTTTTCAGACCTAAGGGGTAATAAATCCAGAAGGAAAGCTACATGTATGTGCAGCTCATGTAGTTACTGACATCAAAACTGAAACGTTTCAGAGAAACATGATCCTGTTCTCCATGGAGATGTGTGGTTTAACTTCATTCCTGTTGTTGGCTGGGAGGAGCAAAATTGCAAAGTCTGAGTCTCAGAACTGCTGAGGCTGACACTGTTGGGAGCAGAGATTGCAGGGAGCGAGGGGTCAGACAAGATCATGTGGTTGTGTTTGGCTGTAGGTGATGGTTTGAAGCCGTGTCCTGAAGGAAAGTGCTTTTAGCAGAAAGATTTCCAAGTGGTGTTTGCCCTAGTTTTGTGACAAAGATGTTGGTCAAGAGGGGATTTTAATATGATTAGTGCTTTCAGGCACACAGTGTGAAATAGCTTAAAGGGTCCACCTTTTCTTCTTTCTGTAAGTGAAAAAGGGGAGGACACTTCTTCAAAACCTACTGAAGTTGTTTTTTTTTTTTAAAAGACAAATTAAGTGTGTTGTTTGAATTGACTGTTGGGTTTCCTTGAACTGAAACAGGCCATTTTATGTCATTTTATCTGCCTTTTACCATGCATTTAAAATAGTGCCATTGCTAGTTGCCTGCCTGGTTAGGAGTTAAAAGGACAAGTGAAATAGTGCTTATGACATATTGTATATGTTTAAGACATGGAGTTCTTTCAGAGGAAGAAATTAGAATTGGAATGCTTCCAAAATCCAGTTTTAATAAATTGCGTGTGACTGCAAAAAGGGAAAATTCCTTTCTTTTCACTTCGTTGCTTTTCTCATAAAAAGAGTTTGGAGCTGTGTGTATGTGCCTACATATGTGCATGTGCACGTTGCCTCGCTGCTTTGGGCACAGGTTTGGGATACTGACTGGTGGGATCTCTGGATTGTAAAATCACCTGTCAGAATACCTTGCTTTGAGGACTGTGATTTGCCTCCTTTTTAAATTTTTGTTCACCAGTTTGGGATAATATTTGCAAATGACTTGTTTCCAAAGAAAATTAAGTGTTACTGCAGGAGCTTGAGGCTGGCTCAGGGTTACCTGACACGCACCATTTCAGGTGTGGTAACGCATCCAGAACTTTGTTTCCTCTGCCTGCAAAAACTGTCAAGGATGTCACATGTGGCTGGTTTGCCCCCTGCCATTCAGGGGAGAGCTAACCCTGCCCTTCCAGCTCACAGTCCTGGCATTCCTTGTTAAAGATTCCTGACTGACTATTCAAAGCCTTCCTTATTCATCAATCTGTGCAAAGATTATTAGGACAATTATTAGGAGCTAGTGGTAGTCAGAGGGCTGAAAACATAGCTGAAAGTAAAAAGTGACGTGGTGCCGGGTGTCACTCTATTGAGGCTTTTTAGAGTGTGCTCCCAGCTGTTCTATCTGCTTGGTGCTGCTTGGACAGAGCAAGGTGTAGTTCCCTGTTGTGTGCTGGTCATGGGCTGCACACTCACCTCCCTGTCCCAGCAGGAACTGCCTCCAGAACAGCTTCCCGAGGCTTGCATTGCTGGCTTGGGGGACGAGATGCTACTGGTAGAGGGGTAGGGAATTGAAAGAGGATGTGGGTCACATTTTTTTCAAGTTCTTGGTGGCATATGCATATGGCATGATGCCTCTGGAAAAGTAAACAGCACTTCAGGTTTAGTCATGCCCCGTGCTCATTATAGTCCTACTGAGGGATTCCAGCAACTTGCCAAGTGCCAGTGCCTAGCACTGGATAGTCATCCCAGCCGTAGAGCCGTCTGCCTCGTGGGTGGGAAGAGCCTCTGACAGCTGGTGGAGATGCTGGGTGGGAAGAGCTGGTGCACAGACAAATGGCATGCTAATCCCAAGTCAGAAAAGAGGCGTGATGCCAGCTGTGCGGGACAGGGATTTTTGCCTAGCAGGTGTCTGCAGACCTGCTGGCTCCCCAGAACAGGCATTCCTCTCCTTCTGCCAGTGCTGGCCTCGTGCTCCCAAATTAGTCAACGCTTGGGCAAAGCGTGAATAGAAATCACATAGCTGAGAATCTAACTGTGCCCTGCCTAGGTGTGTGTGAGGGTTGTTGGGAAGGTTAACATGGGGGTTTCTGCTGTGTAAGCTTCAGGAAAATTCTTCTGCCCAAATTTCTGCTTGCTTGCTGAGCTTTGACTGCAAGAAGAGTGAAGAGAGTGCATGAGAAAGCTCTCCAGGGAATGAGCAGCAGGATAGGCTTAGGAAGGACAGAGTGCTGTGCTGAAGCTTGATTTTTAGCAGCTGGTATCTTCTAATATGAAGTTGCAGCCCAAAAATGTAGAGACAGAATATAAAAATACAGCGGTGAAAGTGACTTTCCATGCTAATGGCTAATTTTGCTTTCTGTTTTTAACTCTGCCCAGAGTTAGCTTTGAATTTACTTACATGATGAAGACATCAGCACTGCCTGGTTTTAAGAATCAGGCTGGCATTTAAATGCAAGCTGAAGTCTATTTCTGTAAATGGGATGCAGAGCACTCTCACCAAACTGTTAGAATTTCCTGCTAATTGTGGTGTTTCATTTCTGGCCAACTGCATTCCAGAATGGCCTCTCTCTAATGTGCTATTTACTGACTCTATTTTAGTAGATGAACTCCCCAGCTTAGCTATAGGAAATTTCTCTTCCTTGCACAGTGCTCTAAAGCCCCTTTAAACCAGAAGGAAATCTATAGGTTCATGTGGTAATTTTGATTTATTAACTTGAGGTAGGTATAAACTCTTCCTGTTGGAATGTTGACAGTGTTTGGCATTGAATGGAGATGCTGGCACATATTGTATAGGAGGTCTGAGATCTGTAATAAATACAAAGGCCAGAAATATTTAAGGCCTATTGCATCCCATCCTACCTTTAACACATCCTTTAGTACCATTTAATGGAAAATAACTTAAAGCAGATCTAGGAAAACAGCTTAAAGTGAATCTGTGGCACCCTGTTACTTGTGGAAAATGGAAATAAGGTTTTAAGACAACGGAGAGCACCTTGGTGTTCCCTACAGGGTTGGATTCGTCAGCACACACTTCTCACAGAAACACCTGAACTGACTCAGACCTGGGTCCTGAGCTCGGGCTCAAGGCTGTGGTTGTGGTGCTGCACAGCAGAGTGGGGCAGTCCCCCGGACTGGGGGTAACTGGGAGGCCACACACCCGCCATTAGACACCCCAACCTGTCTCTGCTTTCATGTGTTACAGTCCCAGAGTCATGGTGGGAGCAGCCACCCAGACTCATTTGAGCTGGGAGGTACCTTAAAGCACATCTTGCTCCACCCCCTGCCGTGGGCAGGGACACCTTCCACTGTCCCAGGTTGCTGCAAGCCCCGTCCAGCCTGGCCCTGGACACTTCCAGGGATCCAGGGGCAGCCACAGCTTCTCTGGGCACCCTGTGCCAGGGCCTCCCCACCCTCACAGGGAGCAGTTTCTTCATAATATCTCAACCTTCCCTGTGTCCATTTAAAGCCATTCCCTCTTGTCTCGTCATTCCTGTCCTGCCCTTGTAAAAACTGCTTTCTTGTTTGGAGAACGTGTCTCTTTAGAGTTGTTTTGGGAGTTTAGAGTGAAGCCTTCTAATGGCAGAGACAATGCAGCCAACAGATCCTTAGCACAGGAGCTCAATTTCTGCCCTCATGTTTTTACCTCTTTCCAGCAGAGAAGGAAGTTCACCTTGTTTCCCTGCATTTATTGGTTTGAAGGACTGAATGTGGTCAGGGTAACTGTTAAGTGGAAAGCAAAGGTTTCCTAATGTGAAAAACAAGTCTTTCCAGGGCTTAGAATTCCACATCTGTAGCCTGTGGTGGTGCAGATGTAGCTGGGAATACCAACAGCTGTGTTTTCAGATTCCTCAGCTTTTGTCGTCTTCCAGTGAGTCAGCATCTATTTCTGTGTAAAAAAATTGTAACATGGAACACCTTAAAAGCACTGATCCCTAACAATAAACAATTAAAAGGAAAAATTGAATCCTTCCTCCGGCAGAAAATCAGAGCCAAACTGTGCTTCCAAGGAAGAGCATTTTGTGATGTCCTTGATAACAGTAATAACAATAAAGGTCACGAGAGCTCTGCCATCCTGAGCCATGATGTTGCTTGCTTAGACAAGTGGCCCCTGCTGAGGCTCAGATCAGGTACGTCTGATAATGGGGACGGAACGTGTTTATTTTTGGAATGTGTCAAAGAACCTGTTTCTGGTCCTTGCTCTTCTCTAACAGTCAGGTATTTATTTACATGGTCTGAAGCTCCAGGGCTTCTCCTCTAAAAAGGAGTTTATGTATCTGAACAGTTCGTACCTTTCCTTCCCCTTTGTGTGCTGATGGCGTAAGATCTTAGAACAGAAGATAGAAGGGGAATGGAATATTTCTTATCTAAGATTATACTGTTGACAGAAAGTACGGTTTCACCCTTTGTTTCTTTGCAAGGAATTAAATTGTAAATATTGGTGGTGTAAAATCTAATTTTAGGAGCATATTCCATATTATAAAATATCATGATGATGCAGTGGACATAGAAATCTATCAAACTCCCTGTAAAAGGATCGGGAGTGCATTGTTTACTTTGTGTGCCAATCCGTATTGAAGAAAACAAATCAGGAATCTCATGGCTGGCCTTACCCTGTCAACCAAGTGTGCTTTGAAAAACTAAATGGGTGAATGTGTCTGTGCCTGGTTGTTTTGTATATTTGGGCCCTTCTGGTTTAAAATCTTAGCAGCTAATTTAAAAATTAATTGAGAGCACTGCATTTTCGTTTGAAATACAGACAATACAAATATAGAAGGCGATGACCTATTCAAACAAGTCGAATTAAGTAGCAGCAGGAAATCTGATTATACTGGTGAAGTCGTATATTGCAAAACCTTCACTTCTCTTGCTGGACATGAGAACATGACTGATGATGTGTAAACTGGAAAGGGTCTTAAGAGAGAGACACCATAAATAGAGGCCAGACTTAAGCAGGGCCTTACAGAGTGAGGGAGAAAGACACTGGGTTACAAAGTCCAAGTTCAGGATCTTTCCTAGAGCCCTCAGGAAAGATTCTGGGACCCTTCTGTAAGCAGGGACTCGTGCAAGGATTGTGAAGGACAAGGTTTAGTTGCCAAGGGAGAGGGAATATGCTGTTTAGCAGTTGGTGGGGCTTTACCAGGAAAGGTTGGAAAACTGCAAAGTCTGGATACTTCTGTACTTTTAGGCACTTCTCCATGTAAAGACAAAGACAGGTTGTTGTTTTAACACTTCAGGAATGCTTGGTCACAAAATAAATGTGGATGCTAAACATCACTTAAGCAGTTTACCTGCCTGCCTGATATGGTAAGAAATGCCTGAATTGCTCTGCTTGCTTCCTGTTCTGGGGGACAGGAGGGAGCTCAGGCAGCAGCTGCCAAAACTGCAACACTTGGGGACTTAGCTGGAGGAATTTGGTTTTGTGTTTTCCTGTACTACCTCGGGGGTCTTTGAACATGGTTTTCTTTATGACTCTGACAAGCTCTTTTGAATCCAAGTCCCCAAGGTTTTGGGTCTCCCTTTTACAAAGGTTTTCAGTCCAAGGAATGTGGTGGGCACATTGAAGTTTTCCTTGGTGCAGTTGCCATGCAGTGTTTTCTGTTCTGACTGCTCCGATTTGCAAGTGCCATTACATGAGTGTCATGGATGAAGTTTTATGGGTTGCAGTGCATGGGATACATTCCCACTGCTTCCTGGTATTCACTAAAACCAGTGGACTCGAAATAAATAATGTTCAACTGCTCTAATTTTAGCATAAAATGGAGATAACTTGCTGGCCAGCATTATTGTTCCAAAGACCGTAACATTATCCAAGAAACCAGCAGGACTCATAGGCACGTTCTGCTGGAGAGTTTTCACACAATATCCACCATAAACTGTTTTCTGTTGCTATGAAACAATCTGAGAAGATCAAATAGTGGATAAACATTGCATAACTCATCAAAGAGATCAAGTAAGGTGTAGAGATAAGGGATGGAAGTAATTGTGGCACTAGGAGAGACTTGGGGAGGGGTAGAGAGCTGAGGCTGGAAAACAGCATTGGAGCCATGAAGGCAGGAAGGAACAGACATCCTGGCTAAAACACTGGTGAAAGTTCTTGTAGGAAGCTCCATGCCTGGTACTTTAGTCTGATCTCATGGTATCTTAGAGGGATTTCTTCTTCTTCCCATGCAAAGGAATCAGAAAATATTTCTACAAAAAAAAAAAAAAGGGAAATATTTAAAAATTTGAATAATTTTTCTTACTTTGTTCCGTCTTGTTGCTTAGTTAGGAGCTTCTTCATCTTAAAAGAATGACTGCTCTCTTTGTAATGATGCTTTTTATAACATCAATGTTCCACCGTGTCAGAGCATCCAGGCTGACAACATGGAATTGTCTTTGCTTACCGAATCACCCCAGACTCGTGCTTCTTTCATGTGTTTATGCAGATTTATTAAGTCCATTCTTGTCATCCCTTAGCAGAAGAGATCAAACAGAAGATAAACCACTCATGCCTGCAGCAGCATTCCTGCGTTGGCCAACTGCCTATTCTTCTTCTTCCAGAGGCACATTACTCCATCCCACCCAGGAAAAGTGCTCTGGTAAAAGGTTTAGCTTTGCTCTGTGTTCTCAGGGTCAGCAAAGAGAGAATCTGGCAGGCTGGCAGAAGTGGGGGGATTTTCCAGCAAGCTGTTAAATGGCCATGGAGAATGTCTGACCACTCAAAGGGAAGGAGGATGGAGTAATGTCAACTCTTCGGTTGATGAGTAAGAAGCTTTGGCAGGTTTTTGAACCTGGTGTTTGTCTGAGTTAGCAAAGAATTCCAAGTGATTTCAAGAGAAATGGATTACCCCACTGATTTCACTGGGTGCCAACTCTGACTTGGAGATAATATTTACTAAATTGAGTTAAAAACTTCCCTGCTTTTCAATACAGGAAGGAGGAGAAAGATCCTGTTAAAAAGAACTGCAGAGACCATTTCAGAGCTCTTGTTTCTGGTGACCTTTCAATAATGCACAGCAGGACAGAAAGCAGCAGTGGGTCAAGTTCCTTGGCCTCAGAAAAATGAACCCTATTTTCTGAGGCTGGGCTACTTCAGTCTGTGACATTCATGGCACAAAACACTTTACAGGCTTCCGGTGGCAGTTCTACAAATGTGACAATGGGGTGTCAGCTCCGAGAGGAAGGAGCCTTTTTTATGTCTTTGCATCCCAGATAAATCCCCTTGTGTTTTGAGTTTTGGCATCTTCAGTTGATTACTCATGCAAAAGTGTGAAGGGGAAATACTACAGAGCTAATTATAATCACTTTTAATTAGATCCTGCAGCAACCCCTGCAAGAAATTTTAAGTGAGCGATGCACACACTCTGTGAGATTAGTGCTGCTTTACAACTAAATCCCAAAACTATGGCATCCTGGAATGGTTTGGGTTGGAAGGAACCTTAAAATTCATCTAGTTCCAAGCCCTTGCCATGGGCAGGGACACATGTCTCTGCAGCATGATGTATGGGCCCCAAACCATAAAGCACAAAGAAGTGTTGAAATACATGGACCTGCAAGTATTCTGCTGATACTTGGGAACTTGGTGAAGCAGCTAACAAAGCAGGAGTTTTGGATGAAATTCCTGGTGACACAAGAGTGGGAACCGTTTCAAATATCCACTCTGTGTCCTGAATGTGAAATCGTTCTTAGGAAACCCTTATATACAAGGTCTCAAAAAGTTACCTGCTAAAACAGTGTGTCCATTCCATGCCTGGTGCAGCATTAGCAACAGGAGTGAGTGGTGTTATTCCTGTGAGGCAAGTGTTGGACAGGATGTATGGAGATACGGTTAGCTGTAAGTCTCCCATGTTTCTTCTTCCTCTGATTTCCTCTATCACAAAGGAAGTGATAAAAGAAATATTTTTGTGACTAAAGAACTGGATAATTTGTTGTTGTTAACAGGTGAATTCTTAAAATTAAAATGAGCCCTCATTTTGAAAGCCTTGAACTTGTAAATGGATCAATTGAGCCAAGTTTTCCAGGAAGTAAGCTTGGACCTTTAGGGCTGTGCTCAGCACTCCCTCTGAAATGGCTGAAACGCAGGGCTGCGAGTGCTCTCCCTCCACTTCAAGGGCTGTTGTGCTTGTTAGTTTTAAGGCTCGATGAGAAGGAAGCTCTCCTGGCTTCTCATTTGTGGAGATCAAAACATGGAGAAGTTTAAGAAACTCAGGCAGGGTTCTGGGTGAGTCAGTGGTGCTTTCTGAAATTCAAGCCAGAGTCTTTAACCCTGGTCCCACTGGCAAATCAATCGAGAGGCAAGTTAATAACAGAAATAAATTAATTCCTTTCTTCTTTGGTTCTCAAAATGCCTTCTAAAAGGATTTTAGGATCTTTCTTTAGGAACCTCATTCTACAGACAGCAGCAAAACTGTTCTTGTTCTTTCCATTTATTTAAGTGTTTTCCCCTCATTTCCTCGCCAGTGTTCAATTTGGGGCTTCTCTTGGTTTAAGACAATCTGAGGAGAAGGCTCTGGAATGAGTTGCCTCCCCATACAGATTTAACCAGTCCTGTTCCACCAATAAGGAACCAGTACAAGTAAAAAAAATACCAGTATACTAACAAGGGGATCAGCGAGAGGCAGAAAGTAACAGTAAATAACTGCTAGATACAGAATTGCTACATCTCAGAACCCTGCGAGAGAGAGACCTGAAGTGTAGGACGAGTGGCGACAAGTCCTCTCGAGAGCCTTCCCCCAGTACTGGCCAAAGATCAGATGAGGGAAATACGTTCAGCAAGGGCACAGTACAAGTATTCAGACTTGTGCACAGGATCCATATAAACTACTAATTTTCTAACAAATGGATGGAATAGTGTATTTTAAAGAGGTTTTCAATGCTGCCTCAACAACTCCAACAGATAAGAAATTTATTTTGTTTTCTTTCTGAAACACTCTAAACAAACACGTTTGGGACTTAACTGTGTCTTTTCCAAGATACTGTTCTGCTGCTTCTTGGTTTTAGTAGGGATTTAGAGGGCCATACAGACAAGTTGTGAAAGCTCGGGATCCCTGGCCTGACCAGGAATGTGACTTGTCAGCCTGTCATTCCTGTGGAAGAGATCCAAAACTGTCTGGTAGGATGTCCAGAGGCTTGGCAGGACAGGGTGGTGCAAACTGAGAGGGAATCTAATTAGCACATGCAAGTGTCTGAAGGATGGATGTTAAGAGCATGGGACCAGGCTCCTCTTTCCAAGGAGGGCCTTGGATGAAGGAGTGCAGAATGGGACATGGAGCAAGGAGTAGAGTCTGGCATTGCTTGGTCTTCGAGTCCTGGTGATCAACTGCCCCCTCTGGAGTGTACTGCTGCCGCAGCTCTGCGTCGACTCCCTGGCACCTGGCGTGTGCCCTGCTGAGCAGGGGCAGGTTTTGTATGTCCTGTGCTGGAAGCAGGCTCTCTGGAGAAGGAATTGTCTTAACCTTTGCATCTCCTTCTGGAACTTATATTTAAGGGCACATCTGGAGTGTTCAGTGCCTCAATGTGACCCATTACTTGTTGGACAGCTGTGCTAGCTGTAGAAGCTAGAAGTGTACATTTTAACAGGCAGTTAAAAATAGCTTGATCTGTTATAAATCACCCTCCCCTACCTGGTATTAATTTCCATGGAGCCGAAGAATTTAAAATTCTCCTGGTTTCTGCAATGGCTGCACCCTGAATTCAGAATATTGCCCCTTCCAAACAGAGTTTTAATGACATCAACAGTAAGTTCTTTCCAATGTACTGAAACCCTTAAGCCTTAAAAGAGACATAACTGCTGGATACTCTGCTGTGTTCTTCTTCTGTGTCTTTTCATTCCTTTTCTTCTACCTTTTGCCTTGGAATTGAACAGGATTGAGTTCTTCATTAAGGGTTCTTGGACTAGGAGCAGTATTGCTTTGGTTTTGTTCCCAAATACAAGTTAATGTAAGGGGGTAGCAATCCAGCTTTCCAAAGGGAAAAAACCAACAAACCAGAATAACCTGGCGGCCTGGTTATCAGGGTGTGATTACCTGTTCAGGTGTATCAGACTTGTATGTTCCCAGGTTACTTGGCAGTACTGACTTCATTTGGACCAGGTATGAAAACACTGCCATGTTTCTCTTTCCTAAACCAGTATGCGTCAGAATACATCTTCCTGTGGACATTATCCTTGGATAACTCAGGGGGTGAAAACCAGGCTAAGTTTCCTGCACTGCACACTTAATGTGCTGGTCTGAATCTTATTTTTAGAATTTATTTCCATTTTCATTTCTATTACTTAGTACCATTCCTTAAATCAGTAATGTTTTAAAATGTTTTCAGACTTGTTTCCCAGAAGTCCTAGCTAAAAGGTAGCAGGAAAAAGTGAGTGTTGTGAAGAGTTAATTACAGAAGGAAAATCTTTTCTGAGGCTTAACTGGAGGCTAGTAATGAGTTGCATTGCCTGGAGGTGCATTGGAATGAGAAGGAAATGGGAAAGGCACTGGGGTGGGGTTTAACTGGTTTTGTGTTTTCCATGCTGGAAGATGGCAGATGAGTAAGTCCATTCCTCTTTGTACCTGTACATCACAGGTGAGAGCATCTCCGCATGTGCCTGGTCCGCTTCCATCCTAAGCATTTGGGAGCAGAGGTTGTCTGTGAGCCTCTTTGTGCAGCTCAGCAGGCTGTGGGGCAAAGCAGGGTGGTGGCGAGTGCTGCGCGGGAGTAGCCAAACACTGCAGCCGGCACCGGCGTTACCACAGCTACGCCTGCCGCGGGACTTCAAAGGGAAAGGCAGAAACAGTGCTTCAGCCATACGTGACCTGAGCTGATTCATGCTGCGAGTTAATTCCTTTCCAGAGACCTGCGGTGTCTGAGATGGAGGGGAAAAGGGATTTCCTTGGGAACGGCTTTTGGGTTTGGTATTTTATCTCACAGGCTTGCCTTGAAAAAGGAGACAAGTGCTCTGTTTGCTTGTAACTGCTGAGTAAGGTATGTGATGGGTTTAGGTAGAACTGGAAGTAAGGTGTACTCTACGCTCCAAGAGAGTTGGCTGTGGAGAATTAATAAATTAGAAAATTTTACCCATCTTAGTGCCTGAGATATGGGCTTTGTGGAGGCATATCTTGCATTTTGAATGAGTAGTCAAGCCCTTGTTTTTGGGTTCAGAACCAGGATGAGAGCAAGTATAGGTGCAATGAAGAGTAACCCAAGTGACATAAGGGAGGAACACTGCGGAGTCCATTGCTGAACCACAGGTCTCTGATGTCTTCAGTGCTTCTGTACATCAAGAAAATGTACATCCTGGCTCCCAATGCCAGCTCTTTCTTTTTGATGGCAGATGTGATCTGGCCTTCATCTGGAACTGGATGCAGCTTTCCCTTCTCGTTATTGCTTCTGCTTGTTGGCAGCCTGGAGCTGAAACACGAGATCACGGTTGTGCCGTGTCCTCGCACGTCTGCACATGCTGCCCCGAGGCAGGGTCCCACGGCAGCAGTGTGGGGAGGGCACGCAGCAGGACATGGGGCCATGTTTCCAGGAAAAACACGAGGGGAGGGATGGGCTGAGGTGAGCGGGGTGAAGGGTCACAGAGTTTTTCCTGCTGATACGGGTCATGACCTGTATAAGACTCTTCTCAGGTGCAAGGTCTTTTGCACCAGTTCTGTTATTGTAACCAGAGTTTTCCAGAGAATTTAGGAACTGGAGAGTCCTCAGAAAGTCAGAAAACTGTGGGGTTTTCACAGTCCTGTGCCTTGCAAGAAGTCTGAAAGGATCCAGATATCCAAAGATGGGCAGTTTGGCCCACTGACAGGCAGCCAACACGTATTACTTACAGTGTCACTGGGCAAAGGGCTCACCTTACACCTGTGGCATCTGCAGAGCAAATTGTAGCAGTGGGATGTAGCAGTTTGTCCTGGACCCCATGCCCTCTGCGCTGGCAGCAGAAAGGCTGGGTGTTCACAGGGTGGACCCCGCTTTGGGGCTCACCCCCATGGTTCAGGCATTGCTGCTCTTGCTTGGCTTTCAGTGGCTTTAATGGAGACGCTCCCACAGCCTGTCGGGCAAATGAAGCAAAATGTCACAGGGGGGAAACTATTTTGATCCCTTTCACTGGGGGGGCAGAGGGGCGGGAAGAAGTGGGTTATAGTAAATGTCATACAGGCCTGGAGTTGGAGTGTCCCTACAAGTGGGACAGTGTTTGCTGGGCTCTGCCTCTCTGAACTGGAGCAAATGTGGAAGGCGAGCTGCTGCGAGCCTCTGGTTCTCCTGCTCAAGGAACCCATGGGACAGCTGGATCTGTGGAGGGACTGGAGGTAGGTCTGGGCAGCCTGGTTTGGGATGGGACACTGAGAGGTAGAATCAATCAGGAAGGGTACAATGATCTCCAGTCTGAAATCATAGCTCTGCCTTTTCCCTCTGTGCCAGACTTGGTATTTCACAGAGTTTTTCCTGTTGATACAGGTCACGACCTGTATAAGACTCTTCTCAGGTGCAAGGTCTTTTGCACCAGTTCTGTTATTGTAACCAGGAGAGCTTTCCAGAGAATTTAGGAACTGGAGAGTCCTCAGAAAGTCAGAAAACTGTGGGGTTTTCACAGTCCTGTGCCTTGCAAGAAGTCTGAAAGGATCCAGATATCCAGTGGAAACCTGTCATTTTGCTGTGTGTTCCTGCTTGCTTAATTGCTGGTATGTGGATGATGACAGAGTGATTTCATGAAAATTAATTTTTTTTATCCCATGTGTGATCTGTCTAGCCTGTGCTAGCATATACAGTTACTTCTCGGATAACATCAGCCTTGTGGCTTGTTGTCAGTGGCAGGTGCTCTTGCAGAGCCAACTTTTGATCTGTTTAAATCATTTAGATAAGTGGTATAACATCTCCCTGGAACACTGGGATAGCAAGATAAACCACGTTCCGTGTTAGGAAGAGAACAGTTGTGTGTCTCTCTGTATCTCAGAAGCTGTTGAATGTTTTTCAGCATTAATCTGCAGCCATAACGACCCAACTCTAACCTGCAGTTATTGATTGGGAGCGGAGCCAGCAAGTGCTGCAGAGTTGGAACTGATATTCTGAGAACTGTGGAAAACAAAGCCAAGGAGAGGAGCAGCAGAGGGAATTGGTTTGTGATAACTGTGTGTACAAGGAACAATAAGGGACAGAGGAAGGCAGGGGACGTGTCTCATGGGCTCTGCATTTCTCAGAAAGACCTAGTTGGGAAGATGTGGCATAAATAAGTCTTTGAGTCGTTCCTTTTCCATACTGGAAAGCCTCCTAAACCTGTTGTCACAAACCATCTGCATGCTGAAGATGTGCAATTTGATAAGGTATGATAGACTGTGCTCTAAATGTGACAATAGTAAGGGGATGTCTGAACACAAGTATTTTCCTTCTCCCGTGGAAAATGTTTGCAGTGGAGCAGGGGAACCGAAGTACTGGGATATATTGCTTATGCCACAGTAAGGGAAAAGATGGGAACGACATCCTGGGGGAGAGCTTTGCAGAGTTGATCTGGATGCTATAGCTTTCCCCAAGAATCACAGGGCAGAGACCGCTTGTCCTCTGCAGGGGTTGCTGCCCGGCTCAGGGTCTTTTCCCTATCCCCAGCTGCATCTTCCACCTGCTCCCGACCTCCAGCACAGCCGTGAGGGCAGGGGTGGCCAGGGTCCACTCAGCAGACCCTGCCTTGGGACTTCCCTGAGGCCTGTGCTGGGAAAAAAGAGCGGCTGTGGGAGCGCTCGGAGCCGTGGCACAGGTGAGAGGGTGGGGAGCGCAATGCTGGCTTGCTGCCAATGCCATTGCTTCTTGCCATTCTTCTTCCTTTTATTTTCTTTCCCCACCCCAAAGCATGGGAATGTAGTAATTGCATTTTGACCCAGTTTCCAGAATCACTGTAGCATAGACTTTGGCGGGGGGGGCGGTCTGAGGGAACCACTTAGGAATGAAAACCAGCCATTAGCTAGTACCAGAGGGGCAGGAGCAGCAGCAGACTGTTACAAGTATGCACTAACAGCCTTGTAGAACAACGTTATCCTGCATGTTTTTATGGGGGGAAAAAAAAGTAATTGCATTTACATTTTTTTGATATTTGATCCCTGGTACACAAAACCTTTTGAGCCTGAGTTCAGGTTGCCTTCAGCTGAAGCCCTCTAAGCATGGAGGCTTGGATCGAGTGCCTGGATTTTCAAAACTTGGCTGGAGGTTTCATGGCAGCCTTTCTTGTGGTTATTTCTGGTACCTCTGGCTGCCAATTGGAACGCAGGGCTGTAGATTTGTGGGGAAGTGGAAGGGGATGGGTGTGAGTGCATGTATGGAGTAGGAGCCCTTAATAGCAAGAGGCTTGGGTTAAGAGGGGGTTTTGAAATGCGCAGAGATTCACAGAGCAGATGCAAGTATGAAATCCAAACCAATTTCCTCATTCCGGCTATTAATATGAGATGGAGAAAAGGTCCTTTGAAGTGATTTCAAGCACCAATTAATATCCCTTGGAATCTCCCCATCAACTGAGTGAGGAGTCTTGATGTGAGAAGCTGGAATTTAACCTCACAAAGTAAGATAGGTGGGAAAGGAGAAAGAAAAGGCCAGAAGACATTGTCTTGAGGGGTGGGAATACAGTGTCCCCCAGCTTCTGCTGCATTGGTGTCCTCACTGCCTCTGTCCCCATCATGGATCAGGGGTGGCACCTGGAATAGTTACACATTAGGTCTAGGAATATCACCAGTGCTTGAGCATGGATTATGTTGCCTCTGCTGCCGTGAAGAAACAAAGGATGTCAGTGCCCCAGGCTGCATTTCCCACCACAAACAAGGCTGTACATGAAGACAGCGTGCCCTGGAAAGCAGCTCTTGCCTGCTCCACTGCAGATAACAGCTTGGTAAGAGAATGCTCTGGCCTCAGAGGATGAGCTGGTAGGTGCCTTGAGGATGTCCCCTCCCTTGGTGAGGACGGATGGGGGCTTTGAGATGGGACCATGAGTGTGGGGGAAAACATAGCCAAAAGTTCAAGGCTTTGACAAATGGAGATAGTCCTCATGTGTTTGTATTAATCAAATGATATGTGAGATTCTCCAAAGGCAATATTTTATTCTGGAGTTGTTCAAGCATAAAATGAAAGCCTGCCCTTTGACAGCACTCATATTTTGTTAAAATGCTCCACCAGAACATGCTGTCCCAAATATCTGTCAATACTCCGTCATGCCTGAGCCCTAAAGCACACAGAGCGGGATGTTGTCTCAGGACAGTCATCTCCTGTTGCTACACAAATGTTGAGGTGAAGCCTGAGTTTATTGGTTTTTAAGGCAGAAGATATTGTTTCTGCACATTTTTATTTCATACAGTGCCTTAATTTCTGTTAGTCTTAAGCTGATATGCCTTGGATTTATTTTGCTTGCTGGAAGGCTGGAGAAGCTGAGGCCAGACAGACATTTCATCTCTTCTATGTGACAGCTTGGTCCTCATGGCTGTTCTTGCAGGCCAGTGCTCCTGAGGTTCCACTGCCCGCCCTTCCCAGTGCTTCCAGAGCACCAGGAACTCCCTGGCCTTGAACTTCTGCTCACCAAATTGCCTCCTTCCTGTGGAGAGGAGCTTGGATGTGGGTTGTTGGCTGCAGCCTTCGCTAGGGACTTCTGCTGGAGGTAACCATGAGAGGTATTTAAATAGGTGGTTTCAGCAGCAGGTCTTGTGGGCAGGTTTCTCCTCTGAACTTCCTGGTACTGCCTCACATAAAATGCACAGCTTAGCGATTGCTGAATGTGGGGAGCAACTCTCAGTATCATGGAATCACAGAGTGGTTTGGGTTGGAAGGGTCCTTAAAAGTCATCTCATTCTAACCCCCTGCCATGGGCAGGGACACCTTCCACTAGACCAAGTTGCTGGATATCTGACAGGGCTGGACAGGGAAGGTTTTCATACCTACAGGTATCTATCCAAAGGTTTTCCAGTGGAGTGTGTGGCTTCTGGAAGGCTTCAGCTCAAGTCGCTTCTCCCTTTCTTTGGGATTTCTCCTAGAGATTTGGGGCTACGTGCTGGGGGTATTTCTCATCTGCCTGCGCTTGCAGGAGCTGCTGCAGAAGGCTGCAGAGTTGGAAAGAACATTGAAAGAGCAGCCAGCTCTCAAGGGTGCTTTTGCCTTATTTCTTTGGCCTTGTTTTGGCTTGGACAACACATTTCTCCAGTTTTACTTTCACTCCGATTTTTTTTTTTTTCCTAGAATGCTTTGCTCTTCACACTGCCCTGAAGTGGCAAAGCCCTTTTGGAGTTACACATGCTCCAGGGAACTGTTGTTTGCTCTAAACTAGACTGTTTCTTCTGGAATTACCTAACAAATAATTTAAAAGTCATTAAGTCCTCAAAGGTTTATTTATAGAGTGCAAATTTCTGGCTAAATGTGACCTGCCAATGTTTGGTTTTCAATGTTTTGTTTAGGAAATGTTGATATAAAAGATGAGAGACAGAACAAGAGATGTGAAAATCCAAAGCAGTGAATGATGCTGCTGTTTAATTATTTGAAAAGAAAAGAAAACATTTCTGATGACCCAGGATAGACAATGGGATAATAAACTGAAACCCTAGGCAAAGGAAGAAAAAAAACCCAAAACAACAAACCAAGCCAACCTTTGGTGTGTGGCATCACAAATGGTGTCTTCCTTAAAAATTATCTGGAGTTCAGAAATGAAAGGACAGAAGAGAAAATATGATGTGGAGTTAGTGTATTGTTAAGTACCAGGCACTCCTGGGTAGCCTTTTTCTCCATATCAAAAGAGGGCCTGCAGAGGGAAGATCAGGCAACACTTGAGAAGTTAACCAGTGGAACCACATTTTTCACTGGGAATAGAGTCTGTATTATCACAATAGGAAAATGGTTAAAGGCAAAGAGCTGAGATGAACTGAGAAAAAGAAGCAGCATTGAGATGAATATCTGTTATTTAAATTGGCAAAGTGAGGGGAAAATAGTGTTCCAAGAACAATAACCTAAATGGCACTGTAAATCAATCAATGATAGGTTGTCTGGAGCCGAGCAATATAGATGTCCATGGATTTACTCTGTAGTTTCCTATGGTGGTAGTTTTATAGCTTTTTTCCAAAGTATCCATTGTAAGACATCATCTGAGAAGGCTGCTCAGGTGTGTATATGGTTGGATTAGGCAGAGAAGTCGGTGATTTACCTGTGTTACTGATGGTGTATAGATTTCCTGCGGTTGGCATTTGGCACATCCAAAGCCCTGTGGAGGTGTCCCAGATGGTATTTTTTAGCATTAGGAAAAGATGTAGTCTTGAATTAAGAGGATCACAGTGACCTGCCATTCAAGTTACTCTTTCCTTCAAGATATTGGATGCTCAAGACCAGATGCTCTCAGAGTTGTAGAGGCAAGGATTCAATTTTAGAGAAGCAGGCAGGAAGCAGTGTACATCAGGGAAAGCATCTCTAACCCTGATGCCTGTCAGCTTGTGCGAAGTTATCTTCAACCAGAGGGTAAGAAGGCTGGCTGGGGGCTGCTGTGTTTTGACAGTAAAAATCCAAGTAAGTTGTAGTTTTTGTCTGTACTAGTCATGTTGTTGGACTTGGCTTTCCACTGAGAGTGGGTGAGATTCCTCCATGTCCTTCCAGTCAGTGATAAAATATTAGAAGCCTTCCTGAGCTGGTGCACAGGAGGTGAGGAGGGTTTTGATAGGGGTGGTGGTTGTTGCTCTGTAAGGATTCGGTGCTCAGAAGAATTGGTCTGGACCACACTACAGGTGCTCTACAAAAGGGCTGAACAGCTTGTTGGCCTATCCTTCTGAGCTTTCTTGGTGGCTTTTTTTTTTGGCCCAGGATGCCAATAGCTGAGGAATGAGGAAGAGAAAGAAACTCATCAAAATGACAGCTGGGGGGAAACTGGGAAAAGAAGAAATCCTCCTGATGTAAATACTGCTCGTCCCATTTGCAGCCCACCCATATCACCCGTGTCAGGTCTGTACCCCATTTTTATGTGGATACAATGAGCCTTATGCTCAAGGGGCTTGACTTCAGCCTTGGATTTCCCTCCTACCATGAGAAATGAAAGGATCTCTGTCGCTTCTGACTTGCTTTCTCTCTGAACTCGCTCTGAAGCAGAGAGCAGGTGATGTGTTTGAGAGCACAGAAGTGCTTCAGTGAGCTGGGCTGCTTCCGTAGCCCTCTCCTTCCAGAGAGGGGGAGTATTTGTTGTCCCAGTGGCCCAACAGTTGGAGGTGGTAGAAGTGTGTGTTTCAGCATCCTACAGTCTGGTGGGTATTGTGGGTGTAGGAACAAACACAATTTCTTTCTTTTAGCAAAGCCCTGCGTTTTTGGCTCTGACCAAAGGCTGGTTTGGCCTCGTTCCCTGCAGCATGGAGCAGGACACAACTTGAGGCATATGAAATCTGCTCTCTCCGCTGCTCCCTGGGGCTGGGGCATCGAGCCGGCCACACACTCACTGCCGAGGGGACACCAGCAGCTGACCCCCTCGGGGGTCTGCGCCTGGGGCTGGCTGCGAATCTGGGGGCGCTGGGGGGATGGGGGACGGGAAGCAGGGGTGCTTCCCAGCAGAGGGCCCCCAAGCAGCGCTGCCGGCTCCCGGCCTGCACTCTCTGGGCCTCAAGCAGCTCCGGGGCTCCTGGCAGAGAGGGATGCGCGAGGTGTGGCAGTTTGGTGTGCTCTTGGAGGAGTTGCTCTTGCTGGAAAGATAAGGAGTGTTTTTGCAAGGAGATGTAAGCACTTTAGAGAATGCAGTCCTGGAACTTGGTAGGAGACTGGCAAGTCTTGCTCACAGGTCTCTGCAAAGCCCAAACCTGTGTTGCTTCCCAGAGGACTGGAACACAACTTGTGTTTTCTAAGCTCTTGAGGTGAGCACACCATGCTTTCAGTAGCTAGCGGAAGTATTGGAAGGTACCAGAAGCAATTGCCCCAGCTGATGAAATCCCCATGGCTCTTCTCCTTGTGCCCTGAATGAACTGCTGTGACCTGAGTGGCTCTCCAAGTGCTCCAGGATGGCTCATTGCTCTCAAGCAGACATGGTGCATTATTCATGAGAAGCACATCAAGCGCTTCACAAAAACCCCCTTAACCCTCCAGTGTTCTGCTCTGTCTTACCGAAGCTGAATGTTTTTCAGCACCTCCTGTTTCTGCCTCTTCCAAAAGAGTGAGCCAGGGCAGGGGAAGTCAGTGGGAATTTGGCAGTTTTTCTTCCAAGGGCCCTGCAGTGGTTTCACAGGGAGTGGGCAGGCAGGGCTGAGCAGGTACTCTTACAGAGCCAGCACCCCACTGCATGTTGTTTTCATTGCTAGCTGAGGCAGGACTGTTAGAAAAGGCAGGACCTACTAATCAAGTTTCCAAAGGCCATGGGTTTGCTCACCTTAGACCTTTACTAATCAGCTATCAGGGAGTGCTTGCTGGGATGCCATGTTCTGTCTAGATTTCTTGGGAAGTGGATGGAAAGGACAGACAAGTCCTGATTCTTGGTGACTCGAATACAAATCTGAGAGCTACAGAGTTGCTTTTTGTGGTTCCCTTGGAAATCAGTCCTATTGTACTAATTCAGCTGTAATACTAAGGAATGCAGTGCAGGAATTTGTTGAGTTCAGCAGCTAAAACGGCTGCAATACCCATGTCTGTGTAAAACAGACCAAAAAACCCCTGACACCTCAAGGTCACAAAGAATAGCTGTGATCAAAGATTCAGTCCTGAGAACGCGCGTGAAGGATTCTGTTGGTGTAAAAAGGATTTGCTGTGTGCACAGGTGTGTTCAGGGTGAGCTGCTTTTGTCATGGTGACTTGGCACTGACGTTTGTCACCCCAGGAAAAGATACCGAAAGCCTCTCTGATAAGTACAGCTGTGGTTTCTCTGCATCTAAATCCTTCCATTGAAATCTTTTTATCCTCTGAAACTTCCTGACTTAGGCTGAATTACTTCTGACTTAATCCAACGCAAATATTTTATCACTGGGTAGTCTGCACAAACCCCTGGAAGTGCAGGAGCTGCCAGTTTCCATCTCATTCAGCATTGCCTCTGACTGACAATGCTGTGGTCAGCATGAGCGGCTTCCGAGGAATCTACCAGAAGTGCTGCAAGATATATTTATGGAATAACCTGCCCACAGGGAAAGTTTTACCCTACCAGTTCCACCGAGCATGCGCACGTATGTGTTCTCTAATCTTTACCATCAGAACTTTGCCTGTTCTCATTATCCATACACATGTCAGACACTATCACTGACAGTGATACCTGGAGCGACCTTGCTGAGTGAGGAAGGTGCGTGTGCGCTGGGTGAGAAGGCAGACCAGTAATTCTTGTATAGCAGCAGGCCTTTTGGTGAAGGTGATATCCTGTCCTGTGCCCTGTTGAGGCATTGCCTTGGCTGGGATGTGGGTGAAGGCCGTTGGCACAGCGTTTCCTCGCCAAAGCTTTGTGAGCACGGCTGAAGCCAGCGGGCTTGAAAGGCAGGTTCAAACAGCCAAAGTCTTCCCGAGTCCAGCTGCTTCTCTGTGGCCTGTGCGGTGAGGGGAAAGGTAGCAGGCTGTCGTCCTGAGTGACGAGCTCCTCTCCGGTTATTAAATCAAGCAGAGAAAGTAGTGGAAATGGCTGGGGAGGTTTGGAAGGGAACGTGCGAGCCAAGGTGTGTAAGCAATGCCGAAAGGTACATATATACATGTGTCAGACAAGTCGGCTCTAGCCAGCGGGTTTTATTTTGCCAGTCACAATGACAGACGGGATTATTAGTGCACTTTACTTTGGTGTTTTTCTGCACAGAGAGTGTACTCATTTTCAAACTTGGTCAAGACAACTGCCCTGGCTCTTGATTTAAGGACTTCTGGAAATGGCTCTGGTAGCGTTTTAGGTGATTAAACGCAGCGATGTTATTTAAAGACTGACTTGGAATCAAGCGTCCTGATGACAAAACATTTTTTTTAGCCAGCAAATTCAATGCACAGGTTTAAAATGACAGTATTTGAAGTTACAGTGAATTGTGAGGAACTGGAATTGGTACAGGAGTTATTTAGGTTCGTTACTGAAATAGCGAGCTAAGAGCCGGCTGCTGAGAAGAGTCCGTGAGGTGCTTTCATTGAGGGATCACAATGCTTGGGGCGATCCCAAAACTCCTATGAGTAATCTAAGTGGCAAAAAGCAACAGCAGTTTTCTCAAGTAGCTAATGTGTCTTCTCCTCAAGAGCTCCGTAGTTTATTTAAAAATAAAGTGAAGTGAAGGTACAGACTAACTGGCACACCATTAGGGATTTAAGGCATGGAGAGAGCAGTGCTTGCTTTGGAGCCTTTGGAAGAGGGAAGATGTTCAGTTATTTGGGTTAGGACTCAAGTATACAAAGCTTCTCAACTGATGTGGTGCTCTGCTTTTGTTAACACAGGGACTGTCATTAATTGAAATGAAACATAGTTCTAAGCGATGCGAGTGAGCGCTGTGCCCATTGGAAACTCACTGGCTGTTGAAAAACAGGATTTTAAAATACTGGATTTATTAAAGGGAACAGAGGAGCCCAAGTCCTGACCCATTCATGTGCAAACTGTGGCTCTGAGATCTTTCAGGGAAACACTAAACAGCATGAGGGGACAGGGACTTAAAGCCAATTGTCTATTCTCAGTGTCTGGGGACAGCAAAGGGGTGGCAGCAGCAGAAAGGAGAGGAGGAGTTTGGCAGGGAGATCCTGCAGCGCTCTCGCTCCGCTCTGCAAGTGCTCTGGTTTCTGTTGCTGCTGCCTTTTTTGCCTGGCCAATGGATTGCATATTATTCCCTAGGACAGGGTTTGGATGGGTGACAAAAGTGGAGCTTGGTAGCTGAGGAGCAGCTGAAGGGGCAGTTGCTGTGTGGTAATCATAAACCTTGCTGAAGAAGGGGAGTTTTCCCCCTGTGGAGCTACAATAGCCTCCTTTGTTCCCCTGAGAGTCCGTGTACTTCCCATGATGGATTGCTGTTCTGCCGTGTTCCTTGTGAGCCGTTTGCAGAGCTCCGTGGTTCAAAAATATTTTACGGATCTCGTCACCTTGGCCTGGACAGTCAAGCTGAGCGCAGGAGCTACAGCTGACTGAACAAGATGTGGGATATTGGCACTGCTTCTCTTGTCCAACATCACTCTGGAGGGAACCTTCACAAGGGCGATTAGTGGCCACAGAAGTGTGTGTGCAGGAGAGCGAGAGGAGGAACCAGGACTAGGCTGGCAAGCAGGGTGAACCTTGCCATGCTCGAAGCTAAGGAGGAGCAACATGTAAGGTACCATTTCCTCGGAAAATTATAATGAACTGGCTAAATGATGATTTCGATATTTTTCCTGGGGTGGTTGTTGTTGTTGGATTTTTAATGTTTTTTGAAGTTTTTGTTTGGTTGGGTTCTGTTTGGTTGGATTTTTTTCTGTGCTATGTGCTTTTGGCCCAGAAGCGCCCTGGGTCGTGCGTTTCCCGTGGCAGGGAACCTGCCGTGGGACTGGGACAGGCTCCCAGCAGCCGTGCGCAGCCCGCGGCAGTATCCCGGCGGTGCCATCCGCCCCGGTCCGAGGGAACGCATCCCCCCTGGTCGAGGGGATGGCATCTCCCGGCCTGAGGCACAGGGTGGCCACGGCCAGGGCCACTCGCAGCCGGCGGGGGTGGGTCCCGCGGCCGCCCCTGCCCTCCAGCTTCGGCCGTGGAAATGCGCACCTGCCCCGTCGGAGCTCGGAGCTCGGGGCGGGGAACCGCAGCCCCGGCCCTCAGACTCCTCCTCCGGGCTCCCCGCCCCGGGCCCCGTGACGCCGAGCGGCGGCCGGGGATGGGATGGGACGGGACGGGCCGGGATGGGAGCGGGTGAGGGGACGGCCGAGCCCGCCGGCGGCTTTAAATGCGGGCCGGGCCGGCGCCGCCAGCACAGCCGCGCCGTTCGCTCGGGCTGCCGCGGGTGCTCACCCACACGGACACGGACACGGAGGGGCAGGTGTAGGGCCGCCGCCATGCCCCGCTGAGCCCGCCAGCAGCCCGTCCGCAGCGCCCGCCCGCCGCCCCGGCTGCCCCGCAGCCCCCGCCCGCCGCCAAGCTGGAGGAACGCCGCAAGCCCGAGCCCCGGAGGTGAGTGAGCTGGAGCGGGGGTGGAAACGCCGGGGTACGTTTCTCCTTCCTCGGTGTCTTTTTCGGTGCCCAGCTCTGCCGGAGCCAACTTTAAAAACGCTTTTTGGTTTTTGCGAACTTTTTTTACCGTTTCATTTCATCTTCAATGAGTTGTTAGCAGCCGCCGAATAGGCAGCCTCGTCTTTCCCAGGTTTCCAGTTTTCCACCTGGTATATGGTCGTATGGAGTGTTTTTTTAATCCAAGACCAGCTCTTTGGTGTTTGTTTGCCTTTTCTGTGCTTCCTGCGAAGCGCTGCCATTCAGAGCGAGAGCACACGGGGAAACGAGGATGTAACCATCTTTAGGCTTGCTCCTTTTCGTTTACCATGTTAGTTATTAATGGATTTTTCTTTTGTTCGGAGCTCATCCCTTTAGCACTCCCGTTCAGGAGGAGCGCGTGGGTGTGCAGGGAGCTCCCACGACGTGGAAAAAGGCACCGGGCTCTCCCAGGAGAGCGGGGATCGCAGCGCGCCGCGGGAGCTCCGTGGAGTCGTTCCGCAAAGCCGCTCCTGTTAGTAAAGTTGGATGCGTAAGGACCAAGGTCGGGCCCTGGGGCAGATCCGAGCAGTAGCAGCTCTGTCGGAGAACTGCTCCATGTACTATATATACGTACTTGCTCCTTTTGTGTCAGAGAGGTGCAGTTACTGTGCATCTGAACGTGACTTTGTGCGTGTGCTCCCAGCTGCTTAGGGGCTTTGTTCTGGTTGTTCCTATAATGTACATATTTTCTGTTTAAAAAAAAAAAAGAAAAGAAACTTTACTAGTTGGATTTAACAAAATGTGCAGAGTTGTATGTTGTGTGTGGGACAGAATATGCTGCTAAGTGCTGGTGTGTTAGGCTGCAGAAATACACCTAGTTCTTACTTTGGTTGAGATCAGTAGGAAACTGCGTATAAAGAGCAAGATACAGAGGCCCCCGACCAAAACAACTGTCAGGCTCCCAAACCCCAGCAACTATTGAATGAGAGACTTCATTTTGCACTTACAATTTCCAGTCCTGTGCCAAATGATGAAACGGGACTGTTTGTGTCTCTGCTCGCTCAGAGCATGTACATGAGCTGATCTGTCCTAGTCCGTGCCCTTCCTTTCCTGAGCTGCCATTCCGTGCTCAAAGACTTTTTCTGGTGACTCCTGGATTGGATGATGGAACAGTTAGTTTTGCAAAGTCTGGTTTCAGCTGGTGATTTTAGCTCTCATCAACTTCACCTGCTGGTGAGGGTTAGTGGGATTCGAAGGGCAAATGCTAGTGCAATCTGCTAGTGCAGGGATGCTTCTTCAGCTTCCTAGGAAGGAAACACAGACTTTCGAGTTCAAAAAAAATAGGAGGATTTGCATGTAACTTATCCTTTGCTCCTGCTGAGCATGAATTTCACATTTTTAAAAGCAGTGGCTAGACTTTAGGAAGCTACATTCCCATGATTTCAAGGGACTGGCAACGTAGAGCAGTGACTGCTGACCTTGGATGAGTGGGGAGCAAGGTGTGGTGGTGTGGGGTGAGAAGGAATTATGGATTTTTTTTTTCCTTTTCCTTTTTCTGCTTTTTCCAGCTACGGGGAGGAGGGATGAAGCTTTCATTTGTGTGCACAGGGCATTCCTGGCAAGGTAACACCCTGCACTCATCCGGTCTGCTCCCAGCAAGGTCCGGCAGGATTTTTTGCAGCTCAGAGTGGTGCAGGGTTTTCCCTTAAACTTCTGTGTTACGATTTTAAAACTTGAAACTCCTCTGCAGCCAGAAAACAGCCTCATGTACTGGCGCTGTCTTGTGGTATCACTTGTAGCAGGTTTTTAAAAGGAGCTTTTAAAATGCAGTGGGTGTAGGGTAAATGCTTCGGTTACCGATGTCTTACGCTGATAAGAAAAGGTTGAATTTATGCACAAAGTGCTGTTCAAAGAAAAACATCCCCATGAGAAGGAAAAATCTATAACTCCTTTTGTTTTCAGATCTGCCTTCTTATCGGAGAGGGTGGAAGAGCTGAGTATGTCTCTGGCTGAAGGTTTTCTAATGCTGCCACCCTGGACAGCTGTAATAAATAATGAGCTGGAAAGTGTTTTGGATAAGGTTGTGAAGGAAAATTGCTGCGTGAGAGAGTAAAGAGAAAACCTGTCCTTATTATTCTGCCAGTAAGTGTGCAAACAGCTATTTGGAGTTGGAGGTGCTGCCTTGCCAGAAAGATGCTGTCGCAAAGGCAGGGTGTTGCTTTGAGAAAGCATATACTGGGGGAAATGTGCTGTTTTGGGAGGTGGGTGCCCGAAAATGGGCCCTGTGGGTATGGCAAGTGATGCTCCTGTGTGCATACATGCCATCTGTTAGTGCAGATTTGCTAGTAACCTGATTTCTCTTCTTTAATTTAATGTTTTGGGTTTTATGCCATGACGTTGTTATATGCATCCGTATCAAAATAGCGTGGCTTGTACTGGTTTGCACTCCAGTTCCTTCCTATGGGCTGGGAGCACCGGAGGACTTGGAAGGAGGGTTTGAAGGTGCCTTGTTGCAAACAGCGTTCACGGCGCTCCAGCTCCGGTGCTGCGGCACCGCTTGGTCCCTCAGTGCTGCCGAGATGCCTCCGTGGCTCCAGTGCGAGAGCATCCTCGTCACGCTCCAGCGATCTGCCTCGCATGTATTTTCTGTGTGCATTAGGTTTAGAATTTGAACTCCTGCTTTGAGCAAATTAAAAGGGTTCTGGTAACTCCTCGTTCCAAGTCAATTAGCTGCTTCCGGCTTCAAATCCACTTAGAAGGCTCAGAAGGGGGGGAGTGCTCTTTGAAAACCCAGTAAGAGCAGTTTATGGTTAATATTGATAAAGGAGCGCGTCTCTGTGTCATTGTGCTGCGTCTGGTGGAAGGAAAGCTTCTCTTTTGTGATTCCTCAAAACATAGGGACTTGGATGGGGAGGCAGAGGTCTTCCTCTTAACTCTGTTAAGAAAGCTCTTCGCTGTGTGGCTTGAAATCAAAATACAGCCATAAAATGGTAATGGTTGCAGTGAATTCCCACAGCCACTCAAAGCAAAGCTTCTTCCCCCCTGCCCTTGAACTTTGAGTCACTGTAGCATCTCGTTTCTCCTGAGTTTGCTCAGGATTGTGCGCAGTTTGTGGCAGGTACGCTTTTTATTGCTGTTGGACAGTGTCAAAGACAATTACTGCACCCATAATTGGGTGATAAAACAGTGCGTGGTATAAGTAAAAAGCTTCAGAGCTCTTGTTTTTCAGTGGCCTAGTCACATTAACTGAAGAGATAAAAATGTCTTTGAATTACTGTCCCGCAATTATGAGTCTTTCACATAAGGAACATATTTGAACTTGCCACAGGGACTGTCAGTGTGGTGAAGTTGCATGGAGATCTATGAGAAATTGGAAAAGCAGAGAAAACTACATCTCAGTTCTAGGTGTTCAGTTTGATTTGGAACAGTGGATTTCTGTCCAAATTGAATAGGCATGTAGATCCATGCTGTTGGAGTATGGCTGAGCATTCTGAGCACAGCAGAGGAAATTGCAAATGGCCCTGGTTTTATCTGATTTTCTCACCAGAAAGATCAGAAGAGCTGATTCCATGTCACCAATATCAGAATCCTTTGAATTTGTGGCACAAAGGAACTTTCAGCATCTGAATTCCAGAAACGTGTGCCCTTAGGAGACCTCATTCTGCTGCTAAAGTAAAACAGAGACTGAGGGGGGGGATTTAAAATAGATTAATTATTTATATATAAAAATATGTGTGGAGAGAGAGAATATGGCTGATCTATATATTTACTACTCCAAAGGAAATCCGTTTAGTGGGGAAAGAGAATTTTCCAGGTGTTTCAAATCCTAGCTGTATTATAGAATTACCTCTATAGGCGACCAGGATTGTATTTCTGTTTTGCTACCATGTAATAAATACTTGCTAAATACTCTGTATTAATTCTGTCTTGAAATAAGCCTTAATTGTCCTTCCATAAGTATTGATCCGTACTTCTGGCATCTGAAAGTGAGTTGAAGAACTTGGTGGTAGGAATTGTTCTGTGACTTCTTTTGAGACTGAGGATTACTCAAATCACTTCATTCTGTTATTAATGATAATTATAAAAGCTATTTCATTTTATTCTAATTATAATTAGTAATATATTATTATTAATTATACACTTATATATAATATATAAATCATACAGAACTATGGGACCATGGTGGGAATGGTTACCTCTTCTTTGGACTGCTGCGAGGTGACTGCTGCTCATCTGTGAAGTTAATGAAACAGGCTGATATTTGATGTGATTGTTCCCCAAGGGAGATTGAATTTTACTTCCTTTTCCAAGTTATCAGAATGAGCCGGTGTTACGCAAGAAGTCCTGGTGGGTTTGCATGTCCAAAAGATTTTTGCCTTTTTTCACTTAGGATTTATTCCTGTGGTGTGTTCTGTCTTTTTCTGCTACTTTTTCTGAGCGAAACATGCAAACGCTTTGATTTTGATGACTATGCAGATGTGTAGTCTGAAGTCAAAGGTGACAACTGAAGTCTTGTGTGCCAGCTACTCATCTTCACTAAAATTTTTGAGTTTTCTCTATTTTGTACAGTAGGTGCAGAAACAGAGCTTGTGTCTCTTTTTCAATGGTGTGTGCAACTTGAAGATTCTGGTATTTTCCCCTTAAGGTTTTTTTAATCAATTTTTGCTTCATTTTAATTGCACCTTGAAGGTTTGCTGAACTCATTTCAACTCTTAACCTTGAACAGAAGGTTGCAAAAGTTAACTGCTTTTATTGTACTGGTGACTGTATAACACTTCAGACACATTGTCAGCCCTTCGACGTAAGCGTAAAGGTCTTTTCATCAAGGCTGCCGAATATGAGATTGTTTAGAATGAAGCCGCGAAATAGTTGCTCAGTAGCTCAAGGAAAAGTGGGATTTGAGCACATCAAACCTGTCTGTTGCACTGGAATTGAAGTATATTTCTTATACACAGGAATTGGACCTGCACATTTTGCTTAGGTCTCAGAGTTGGCAAACGTGGTCATCCTGAAGCGGATGTTAGCTAAATTCATGTTATATTTCTCTAGTCTGAGCTCACTTCCCTGGCTGACACTTTGTGCATTCAGCAGACACAGAGCACGGCTCAAGACAGCAGCCTTGTTCCACAGAGCTGCCTGTATGTCCTTCTGGGCAGGAACAATCATCCCCAGGGAAAAATAGATGGGGCTTTGTTCTCATGTGTCCCCAGCAAAGCTCTGTTCCAGAGCCTTGATGGCACAGCAAGCCAGTGTATGGTGCCATGGAAGTGTTCTGCATCCACTGTTCGACATCTCATGATCTCTTAGGTGAGCAGTAACGGGGCTGGAGCAGTATTGTCCCAGCAGAAGGGTTAGTGTGGCATTCCATGGAAGCAGTGCCGGACGTGTTTGTAGTGCTGATGATGGAGTACCAGTGCAGCGAGAAAGGTTGGAAATGTGGAGCTGTTGCCTTAGTCCCACAAAACACTTCAGCACAGGTGACTTCTGGCCTCGAGGCAATTCAACTCATTGGCCTTTAAGGCCATGCTGAAGTGCCGTGCTGGGGTGAGTCCTGCATGAGTAGTTCCACCGGCACGAACGGAAGAAATGCGTGCTGAGATAGGACAGTGTGCGGGGAGAATTCATCAAGTGGGGCCAGAGGGGTGCAGGGACAAAGTCTAGATTGCAGCCATGAGCTGCTTGCAGGGTGGGGTTGGAAATCAATGAAAGACCAGTGCAAAGTCTTGAGTGCATCTTTGATAGGCACTCAGAGGGTGGTGTTGGAGGCTGTAGAATAGAATATTGATTTAGAGTAGAATTGGAACGAACCTACAGCCATCATTTGTCCACCTGCCTAGCTTGTCTTTTCAGTCCCAGTTCACCTGTTGGATGACATCACTGAATTTTTTGGAAAAAATACCTTGACTAGATATTGAAATGCTCTCCGTTTCAGAGTGGGCTTGTGTCTCTGTTGTGTTATTGGCACATCACCGGAATGTGCATGGAAAGGAGATTGGGGTTGCCTAAGAGCAAGAACTGCTTCTACCGGAATGTGATACATGCAATGATTCCCTGTAACTGTGTGAATGCTTCTCACTCGGGATAGAAGAGTATTCTTCTCCCTTTTAATCAACGGTGAATGATCAATTTCTATACCGAAGCTGGGCTTCAGAAGGAAAGGCAGGCTGTCTCCTGTGCTGTACACCTCCCGTGCCATTCAAGCTTGGAGAAGGCCTTCTGTGTAGATTGGACTTTCCTGTGCCTGGGGAAGAGGTTTTGCACTGTGCCTGACAAGGCGGGTGTGCGACTGCAGCCATGGCACTCTGGAGGGTTCTGGCTTGTACGTAGGACCTTGCTGATCTTTGGGTCTGCTGGGTTCTGTGTGGTCACCTTGGCAGTGCTCTGAAGTTCAGCCTGAGAGCCTGCTAGCATGGAAGGAATGTGAGCAAGCCTGGGCTCGAGCATGGGCTTAGGCCTGTGCTTTGTTGGCAAGGCAAGCCCAGGCGCCTTTCCTCGGCTGTTGTGGGCACGGAGCTCCAGCCAGGATGCTCTGACTGCTCAGCTTCATGGCTTATTCCTATTTGCAGTGTAACTTGAAGGAGTGGGCATGTAACTGCCATCCTTGTACTGTAACTTAACCTGGGATGCACACTCTGAACAAAACAGTGAAACGGCAGGAATTGCTGCAAAAGGACGACTTCCATATTTCCAAAGTTTTCCTTGGATCACGGATCTCTTCCCTTTGCCAGGAATACAGTGTATAAATTTAGTTGAAAGGGAATATGCTGCAAAACAACTCTGTGAAAAAACCCCCGACCGTGTCTTCCGGTGTCAGAATCCTCTCTAGAGACTGAGTAAAGGGAGATCGTGTCTCCAGCTCTTAAAATAATTACTCAAATTAAAGATCAAGCTAGAAGAGCCCAGTTCACTGAACATTAGCTATGCAACTTAATTTGTTAAAAAGCATTGAAAAAACAACTTAAGCTCATCATGCTCAAAATGTCTGTCCCAGCAAGTAACCTGGATGTCCCCTGAATCTTCAGAAATGTGGGAGTGCAGAGATTCCTGTGAACTCTAAAAGTTTCTGTAATAACTTTTCTACGAATGAAGCCACAGTTCTTGAACGAACCTGTTTCTGCCTTTTTAATTCTAAATGATGCATAGGACATCTTTGCATTAAGTATTCCTGGTCCAGTAATGCCTTGGGTTGCCAACAGCTCTGCTTTCCTGGAAAGGCTTGACTTGTGACTCCGTGAAGGTACCTGTGGGTTTTTGTGGAGAGGTCAGTTCAGTTCTGGATGTGATCCTTAACTTGTAATTCTCAGAAATATCTATGGAGTCTTGAACTGTGGTATCAGCCCAACTTTTCTGGCTCTGTTCCCAGACCAGTCATTCCGCTTAACAATACAAAAATGCAAGATAATGGACGCAGATAACTGGGATTTAATATTACCGTAGCCCATTTCCCGTTTACCTTTAAACAGCCGTGTTGCAATTAGATGCTGGGCATAAAGCCGTTCTTTGTTAACAGGTGTCTCCAAGAAATGTGTGACTAATGACCGTGTCTGGGTTCAGCCGTGGTGGCCCTGACAGCTTAAAAAAGGAACGCAAAAGCTGCTTTATCCTGTTATGCTTTTATGAATATCTGTTACCACAGCAAACCATTTCAGGCCTGTTACAGAAAGTTGTTTTCCCAAGGCTTTTTCTGAAAGAATGGCTGCCTCCAGTGTTTTAGGCACACGCATGTGGAAAAGAAGATGAAAGCAGCTGGTGGGTGATTGGCACGAGCTGTGAGGTGCTCCAGCATGACCTCATGCACAGCCACTGATGCTTCAAGGTGTACCTGCTGCAGCATGGGCCTGGCCAGATACTTTGAGATGTACCTTCTCCAGCCTGAAGTGATCCTTCGAGGTGTCATCCACAGGTCACAGCCCATGGACTCAAGTTCCATTGGAGTTCCAGCCTCCCCAGGAGCGCAGTAGCCCTGTGCTGGCCCCCCGCCAGCCCGGGCACGTTGTCATTGCTGTAATCAGAGCATTCCCAGGCCCAGCGGAGCAGCCTGATAAGCACCACGGTGAGCACTGAAAGCAAAAGGCACCCCGACGAGGCACCGCATGCAGCCAGGCAAGCGTGCCCATGGCAAGACAAGAGCCTGCTGATCAGTATCCATGCAGCTATGACAGCTATACATTCCACCTAGCACGTTCCAATCAAATCTGCTGTTATTTTGAACCCGTTGTGCCCTGTATTGACGCCAAAAAGGACTGTCCTGACTTAACCTCAGCCGGCAACCAAGCACCGCACCACTGCTTGCTCACTCCCACAGCAATAACTAAAACATTCGTGAATTCCCACCACTGTTTCCAGCACAAATCCAAACCGTAGCCCCCTACTTGATACTGAGAAGAAAATTAGCTGTACCCTAGACAAAGCAGCACAGCGTGTTATATCAACTGTGGTTCTTGAGGATGCCTCTGAGTTTATAGTTCCTAAAACAGAAGTAGAAACTCTTGCTTTATGCAGAGTTCTGGAAGAAGGGGAAATAGAATGTGGGACCTATAAAATATTTTTTATAGCGCTTGCTCATGTTAAAATGCTATGGCTTGAAACCCTAATGGGTAAAAGGCTGAGTTGTACAGGAACATGGGAAATATGAAGAGAACATTTGAGGAATGCCTGGGAAGTTCATGTTTATGGGCTAATGATCTGGGAGTCAGAAGGAGCCAACTGCCATGCAGGGAGAGGAGCTCGTTCCAGTGACATACTTGTGTAAATGGTGGTAGAGGAGGCTGAGTAGCCTTCCTCGGGTAAAGGAAGATGCAAGTGATCTTAATATTTTAGGTTTTCTCTCTCCAGAAGAAGGATTTTTTTCCTGGAGCAGATGAAGTTTTCCAGATGTTGTCTGAAAGAAAGACTGATGCTAATATCTCATTTTCTCTTCTCTTGCAGAAGTCTGCTTGGTCTTCTGTCCAAGCTCAGTAGTCATTATACTGGTGTTCAGGTTATTCGGGAGGACACAGGACATCCTGCAACAGTGCTGCTTATCAGCATCAGTGTGTTCCTACCAGTTTTGTCCCGCAAATTGTTCTTCCGGACAACATTGATGGGTCACAAGGAAGGAGTTCAGAAGAAGTGGCTGTGAGCATTTTTGGGCAAGAAATTACTTTTCAGCTCTCGGGTTGTCGTTTTCTTCGCAGTCTTGTTTTAGGCTGATATGAATAAGTCTATTTTGAGCTGCCCTTAAATGGATGTCACATAGAGGACAGTCTTGTTAAAACTTGGGAGTTGCCTGCTCAGCAGTTGGGTTCTGCGCTCTTGGCTGTGGTTGGAGGATACAGTAAATCCAGCTTTAGGGCACCGAGAACTAAATTAAGAACCTGACTCTCCCATGGAGCAAAATGCCAGTCCAGCAGCAAACGCATTTTGCTGGTGAGGTGAGTTGAGCATTGCTAAGTGGACTGCCTTTATGCAGGATCATGCGTTGTCTGCTCATACCACTCGGCTTTTATGCTGCATCATGTTCCTCCCGTTGGAGCTGGTGTCCTGGTGAAGGAACCCGTATCCCTCCATCCGCTGACTAATGCTGTGAGAATGCGATCATGTGCCCCTGCCTGCTCTGGGCCAGACTCTTATTAATGACTAATTGGTCTGCAGGGCTGAGTGGAAAGATCACGGGCTCGGCCTGCTCTTCGCTGGCATCACGCGCCCAAGTCGAGGTGTCAAGTGGGTTGCCACGAGGCATTGCTCTCACGAGCTGAGCGCATGGAAGGGCAAGGGGCACCTGAAGGTGGTGCTTTGCTCCATGCTCCAGTGACCTGTTCCCTAGAAGTGTACAAAATCTCCCTTTGCTTTCTCTGCAGGCACTGTCATGTGCATGGCTGTGTGGATGAGCTCTCTGTGGGCTAGTGGCCATGGCAGTGTGGTTCCCCCCGACTGCGTTCTATCCCAGTGGCTGTCGATGCTCTGGAACAGCTGTTTGCTACCAACCTGCCCCTTTGATACCACGTGAAATTTTGAGGAGCACAAGTTTTTCTGCCTGTGGGTGTAAGTCTGGTTAGTGATAGCCAGGGGCCACACGTACATGACGTTGTCTCAACAGCCTGATCACGGCCCCCAGAAGGCACAGCAGATGCTCTCCCAGAGCAGGATCTGTGGCCATGTGGAAGGGAATTGTCACTTGCAGTTGCGTTTCTGCTTAGTGATCCTCGTGGGTGTCACTTGTGAGGCACCTGTATCCTTCTGGCTCTGTGGCTTGTGCTGGCGTAATCGGTGTTTTGCTGAGCGCTTGGCACTTTTGGGAGACAGAATGGCTACCCAGGTCCGTGCTGCTCTGGGCTGTGACTGACTCTCTTCTGACTGGAGGTTAAATTGGTGGAAGTGATGAAATTCTTCTTCTTTTGGTTTAGTCTCAAGTTATAAAAGAACTTGGTTTTGCATTTCACTCCCCTCTCTCCTCTTCTGTCAGGAAATGTTTCTTTATCTTCAGTAAACTTCCATTGGCTTGTGGTTCTGTGTTTTTGGGGGTGTTTTCGTGGTTTTTTTGTATTTTTTTTTTTTGTTTTTTTTTTCTGGGTTTTGGTTTTTTCTTTTTTTTTTCTTCTCAGTGCAGTCAGTGAAGGCAAGAGGGGCGTTTAGTTTGAAATCTGGCTGTTCGCATTTCTGGCTCTCAGATCTGCATTAGTTTTGAGTGACTATTATTGAATTAGAATTTGATGCATGCACCAGGACCAGTGCCAGTGACCTTCTTCAGCAGAGATTTTGTCTCATCACCCCAGGGAATGGTTGCTATAAAGTCTTCTAGATGAGCAGTTGGCACTCAAGTGAGGATGAGGTCCAAAGCCCACTGTTTTTTTTGCTTGTCTAATATTTTTGGAGTTCTTTCTTCTGCCTGAGTCTTGTGTGTGTGCTGGCATTTGGTTCGGATGGCTTTGCCCTTCTGTTTTAGTTTTACAGCTGTGTGCTCTGACCATACTCCTTTGAAGGTGAACTCAAGTGGTATCGCATCCCTTCTTTCTTTGAAGCAACTGCTCCAACATGGAAGAATTGCAGTTTTACAGAGACTGTCATCTAGTAACCAGGTAGAGTTTGCAGAATTTGCAGATAAGTACGCTTTGAGAGGTTCCCGCTTGTGTAACGCCATGTGAGTGGTTAAGCAGATTCCCAAAATCATCCATGTTAAAAATATCCTTTATGCTGGATTATGTTTTTGAAACCAGCATATTGTGAATCCACGTATCGCTTCAGAATGCCAAGAATTGGATCAGAAATGCTGTGCCTGCACTCTGGGAAGTGCTGAGAGTGCATTAGCTCCCTTGGCTGCTTCAGATATGTCCAAAATGTTTTATACAACCAGGCTTTCTGCCTCTGCCAGCTAGAGCTCAGGTCTGGATTGTGCTGCATCGGGTCTTACCCGTCCTTCTTGCAGTAGGAAGCCAGCACACGCTCTGTACTCATGTTACCATCAGTGGCCCAGAGCTTCGTGATGCTTTTAGAGGGGCTTCAGTGTTTCGGAGGTGGTTGGGAAGGTGATGGTGGGACAATGTGCAGCTCTAGGAGTTGCGCATTTGAAGGTATGAAGCCTGAGGAAAGGGAAAAGCTCCAAACTGTAATTAACAGAGGTGAAATAAGCTATGAGCTGGTCGCACACATTTTGTGTGTGGTGTGATTGCTATGGAGAACTTTCCGCCCCAAAGCAGTCACAGGAGAGGACAAGTGTGGGAGCTAGCTGCTTGCTGGGAAGCCAGGATTGAGCGTGCCGGATTGTTTTCCCTGGAGAAAAGCAGCCCTGGGCGAGTGGTGCCAGTGGTGTGCTGCCCCACCCCTCATTGTACACACTGCCTGTTCCTCTGCTCAAGTGGGAAATGGACTTAAACCCAGCACCACCCATTCCCGATAGCTCTTTTCTTTTAGACGCAGGACCAAATTGCCCACTCTAACGTCCTCGTTATACTTGGGAATCTGCCTCAGGATCAGGCTTCTCATGCCTTGCTTTTGGAGGTTCTGGGTGGGCAGTATGCAGCAGATGCTGGAAAGATTTCCTGCACTTGCTATTTCTTTGTCCAGGTTTCTCTATAGGTGTATCCAGATCTCTTGTACTTTGAAAGTTGTGTGCTGAGCTGATGTAAAACACACACTTGAAACGTTGCAGTTGCTTCTTAGCCCATGGTACCTGCTCCTGTGACACAGCACACTTAGTCACAGATCCTTCAAAAAGAGCTCTTACCGGATGCTGGAGCAAGGAGCAGCTACTGTATAAACCAGCAGTGGTTTCAAATAGACACACAGTCAAGTAAGAAGCTGCCTTTAAGGCATAAAACTGTAACAAAAATATTGCAGGACATGACATTGTCACGGTAATAAATAGCCAAAAATAGATCAGATGCCACAGGCTGGTTTGAAATAATAATTTTTAGGAAAAATCCACTGCTGCTTATGAGTTGAAAACCTGATGCCGCTCTGCCTCTAGTGAAAGGTTTTTTTTGTGATTTATATTTCATCTGTTGCAGAAAACAAAGCTACAAAAATGTCTGGTTTATGTTATCCTCAAACAGATGTACTCATAATATTTGCAGTCCAGAATCACTTCTTCCTGTGGATTCATCTCATTTGATTCCATCTCACAAAGCTCCTGCGGAAGTGCAAGCTCAAATTCCTTGCAGGGTGTCTCTGTACCTTTTCCTGGCTGTAGCTACATGAAATATAGCAGATGGACGTGGAATGTGTCAGGAGCCAGGTGCTCGGCAGCAGAGGTTCACCCTGTCCTGGAAGAGGGGCTTGCACTGAGATCCTGTAGTTCTCAAATGAAGCTGGAGTGCAATGCAGCCTACTCCTTGCTGAGTCCACAGTTTCAGCTCCATGGTTTCCTTGAAGAGAAGGAAATGAAACCAAAGAGGCAGCTGACTTTATCAGTTTTTATAGTCATGACATTTTATGGTAAGTCATTTAATCATAATGAAGCAGAGGCTTCAACTGTTACACCTGCCACACGTCCAGTGCCAGTGTTCCCCTTATATTTCCCTGTGTTTTGATAGTGTTACTTTGTTGTTTGTGCAGAAGAAAGCTGCATCTTCATTCACTCCTAATTGCTTTTCCTAGTAGTTACTTCATCTTTGGAACATACCCAACTTCAAGAGTTCTTCCAAAGTTGTTGGAGATCAAAATTGAAATCCAAATGATGGGACTTATTTTGCCATCATGAATTCAAATTATTCTTATCTTGGTTTCAGGAAGGTGCTCTCATAGACTTCACCTGTGAGTTGTGATAAACATTTAGAGTTCTTGACGTTCCAGTCTGTAAGAGTTTTTGAAAACAAGATTTAGTCAAGAACTGAGATTCGTATTTAAATCCTGTCATGGGACTTAATTTCGATCCCTGAGAACACCTCTGTAGAGGGAAACATTTCACCTAACGAGATGACTTAATTGGGAATTTATTTGGTTTATAAATATTACAGCGCAAGTTCTTTGTGTGCAAAGCAGAGGGTTCTGTCCTGCTTTGCTCTGGGTGAGTACAGCCTTTTGCTGAGAAAGCTTGTAAATAAATGCTGCTTTAGAGCTGACAGGGGAAAATGCATCCAGGATAAATTTGGCAACATGTTCCAGAAGTGCATCTACCAGGCTGTGCTGAGTATAGTCAGAAGCTCTTCTTTTCTCTGTGACAAAGCCCATATGCAAGTATGTGAGGAAACCAAAACACATCAGGACCCTAAAAAGGAATCGGTCGAATTAAGTCTGTTCATTCGCGCATTTGTGTATGGGCTGTGAGAGCATCAGCAGGGACCAAGTCTCCTTTCTGGTTTCCTGTTTACTTGGCCACTACAATAGCAGTGTCTGAATCCTTCACAGGTTGCAGAGAGAAGAAATAATGTTATCTCTGTCTCCCCGAAGCCCGCTGACAGAAGCAGCCTGTTTGGCTTGCTGACTCATTCCTTTTGGGATGCGCATACATGTACCCACACACACTTGGCATCTAACCTGGGTGGCTTGGTGAGGGCACTGGGTGTAGCTGACAGGGAAGCCTTTGGTGGCTCTTCTCTCTGCTCAGGTCCAGGTCCCATCTGTGTTGATCCATCTGTAGTTGAAGGTTGGATGATGCTGGTTGTCACAAGTAGTGTTGGTTACACCTGTGGGGAGCGGTGTGGGGTTGTGGGTGTTTCCTACCAGAGCAAGTCTCCCCTTTTGTGTTTGGGAGGTACGTGGTGAGGGGGAGCGGTATGTGGTGGATTCAGGGGTGTAAACCCTGTGGGATTTGGGACCTGCCAAACAGCTCAGCCCGCGATGCCCTGTGCACCGTTTGCTTGGGTTTGTCTGTTCTCCCACAGCATCCCCATCCATGCCTTCCCACTCCGCTTTGTCCATGGCAGTTTTCTGAGGGAAAGTCTTGACAGGTCACTGGTGCTGTGCTCTGTGAAGCAGAAAGGGTGGTTGGTTGTGCACACTCAGGAAGATTTTACTTCCCTTGCCTTTCCTGGGAGAGTGGACAGCTTCCCCGCACCTGCCTGGCAGAACTGTGGTGCAGCAGCTGCTGTGTGGCACGGCTGGGCAGGCACCCGTGGGCTGGCAGCTCCAACTGATCCATCGGGAGCCCTGCTGCCGGCACTGCCGCTCTGTGACCTGGAGTTCTCCCTCCTCCCTCAGCCCTTCACCCACTCCACGCCCCAGCTCATTTGGTTGCTCTTTAATGTGACTTTCACACGGCTCTGTGTTATGCTGCTCCAGTTACGGAACTGGCTCAGTTTCTTTTTCCTTGTGCAGTTCAGAGTGTGCTGGAATTTCTTCCTGATTGCAAAAGCCGTTGGAAGTGGGCAGAATCGTAAAAGCTTATCAGTGAGCAGTAACTCTCCCCTCTGGCTCCGCAGCTCTGTTACGCATTTATTCACTCCGGCGAGTTGTAACTCTGTGCAACATCTCGTGTTGCCACATCAGTCCTTCTTTATTTACCCCAAACACCACTTTCCCTCTCTCCTCAGTCTCCCAAGTTTCACGGCTCCGGAGCTGAGCAGCCGGGCGGTGGCAGCACTCCATCTCCTGGGGGAGCTGGCTGCCGGCCTCTGCCTGGAGTAGCACCAGGAATGCTAACTCCGAGGTTACTTGCTGCTTTGCACCACCTGGAAGATGCAGTTCAAGTGTTTGGTGCTGCAGCTAGAGACCTGCAGGAAGCATTCATGATGTGATGGGTGGAACAGATGCTGGCGGATAAGCGCAGCCATTAGGAAGTCTGGGATCCCTGCTAGTACCAAATTGGTCTTGTTCTTTCCAGGTAGCCGGGCAGAATATTTCTGTGAGCTGTATCTGCCGGTGCTTTGCAGGCAGAGCAGAGTTGCTGCTGGCCGTGTGTGACTCTTGTTCAAATTCTATTGACACATAACATCATTTCTAAAAATGTTTGGCACTGATCTAATTACTGGCCCAGAAAGGCCAGTTACTCAAGCAGTTCATGTTTTTTCACTGGAGCATATTCTGTCAGATTCTGTCAGACCCCGAAAATAGAAACCCAATATTTTTAAATTTTTTTTTTTTTTTAGGTTTGTTTCCAAAATGTTGCAGCAGCAGTCACGAGAATGTGGATCTAGATGAGAAGTGCCTGAAAATCCCTTTACCTTCCAACAAGGAGCTGGTAAACCAGGCTTAACTGAAGGCACATCTCTTTTCAGAGGCCCTAAAATTATTTCCATCCTTTCTTCTCCCCAGTCCGTGTGTGTCTTCATGGAATAGTGACAGTACATGGTCTTGTGGCAGTGCTTCACTAACAGGAGTCTGCCAGCTTTCTGCCCCTGAAGACTCCAGGGAAGATTTTCTTGTAGTTTCCTGTGACTTCTTCTTTTCTTTTTAATTTCTGCAACTCCCATTTCATGGTATTTGAAAAATTCCAGGGGGCTGAAATAGTTTCCCCGTGCAAATTGGTAAAGGATGTTTTCTTGCTAGATTTTGGCCCACAGAAATCCAGTGGTAATCTGAGAAGGGCAGAAAAGACCAAATCAAGGGAGGTGGTGCTTGGAGTCTAATCACTAAACTCCTGCGGATTAGAGCCAGGGCGCTGTGCCAAGACGACCCAAGCTCTATTCCTGGCTCTTTAAACCCCCCAGTTCCCTCGGATACACATATCAGGGAAAGCATCAGCCTTGCTGATCAGTTTTCCAACCCTCTGGAGCTAAAAAGCATGGCTGTTCAATGTGCTAAACCCATTCCAGGCTGGCAAGGTGGTGTTCCTGGGAGCGTGGGGGCCATTCCCACTGCTGTGGGGTCATGCTTGGGAGGATGCTCTGCTGTTGTGGGGAGGTTGAGTAGACCTTTTACCAAGGGGATGGCAACTGGTGAATTCTTGGCACCGTATCCCTTGCTGGCAGTGGAAACTGCTCCCTTCCTTTCCCTTTCTCCACTCTACCACACTGCTGCTTCTCAGTTGCTCCATGCCTGGACTGATGCTGCCTAGGCTGTGGGAACTGGCCTTGGGACATGGTTTTACACAGGGCTGTGGGACACACAGGTGTGTTACACATCTGCACGTGTGTGGGTGCTCAGAGAGTGGAGCTGAATGCCAGGATAAGTACAGACTTCACGGAGGAATAAAGCTCCTGTGGTTTGTGTTTGGTCTGGAAATCCAGTCCCATCTGTTCCAGATGTTTCCAGTTGTGTTTATAGCAAGGAGCTACTGTGCTGCTTTGCAGGAAAAAATAATTAAAAAAATATGGGGTTGTGCCTTCACAACCATTGCAAACAGGCACGGGTATCCATGGAGTATGTTCCCTTCTGTTGCCTTAGAAAAGATGCGTAAATAGTCTTGAATAATTTAATGAAGAGCCGGAGCTTTCAGGGGAGGCTGGTGTGTGCCTGAGTGCTGCCTTGGTGTGCTGTGCTGGCAAGGAGCACGTCCCACCCCTCTGCACCCGGCAGCAGCTGCTTGGGGAATGGCACCTTTCCTAGGTCAGGGAAATTTCTGCTTCAAATCCTCTGGCTCTTGGAATTCAGGCAGAAACAGCCTGAGCGAAGGAGGAGCTGGCTTCGGACTAGACCTAAGCTTGGGAGTCAGTGCTCACAGACGTTTCTGGGTACGGTGCTTTATTTTTCACTGCCATCCAATAATCCAAATGAAAAATGTGTATTTCCATATGCTTTGGTACTGTGTTTGAATCTGACCTATTTTTCTTCATTGTTTTTATCTGCGACATGTTTGAGACTTGTTCTGGGAGTTGAGCTGTGGACTAAGAGCCAAGGATGAGGCCATTTGTGGGTTAGTAAAGGTGCTTGAGGTGGAGGAAAACGTGGCAGAGGTGGGAGAATGGCTGCTGTGGTACTGCTTTCATGAAATGGGACTCTGGTACTTCCTTTTGTGGCTGAGTTTTATTTTTTATTTTCTAGTTAGATAGCCAGGCATTGGGATGCAAGGTAGACACCCTAAGGCATTCTGATTCCTTGGTGTTCATCTGTACAGTATTTATACCCTCCTGAATTTGAACATTTCTTTAAGATAATCTGTAAGTGTTTGCTGCTGCTGCTCTCAGAGGATCTTGAATGGAAGCAATATGGATGGGAAGAAGTTTTGAAGGCCTGAACTCTGAACTGAGTTCATCCCTATTCCACTGAGGGAATATAAGGAAAAGGTGTTGTTTTATGTCTGATTCTTGGTACGAAACAGGTTACCAGCTCGGTCCCAGTTGTATTAGGATAGAAAGCTCCCGTGGCGACTGCACAGTGGTGAGCAGCAAATGTGTACTTAGCCTCTAAGGAGATTATTTAACACAGTTCCAATTTCGTTTATTATTATTATTTTATTATTTTTGTATTTGCTTGTCAAGAGTGGATTTGCAGATGTACCCTCGGAACACAGGCAGGGTCTGATTTTGTGGGGGAAGCACAGCAGCAGGAGTTCTGGGCAGCTCTGCGGAAGCACGGCGATGGCAGAAGCATGGAATTAGGAGTCTCTGCTGTCCATGGAGGCAGATCAGAGGTGGAGAGAAAAGGGGAGGGGAAGGACAGCAACTACTAAAACCCTTCCCCAAATGGATGAATGAAGGGGTGACACACATAAATGACTGCTGTGATGATCTGACTTACTGTAGCTCGGTCTCGGGATAATCCTCATATGTCAGATTTCTGTAAGGCCAACATGTGACACAAAGCCGGGCTCCCAGCAGACAAGTGTGCTGTGCTGGTATTAGGGGCTGGCCAGAGCCCGGGCTGTGTGTCCGTGTGGGGTGTGCCCGCTCGCCTCCCTGCGCGGCTCGGCCGCTGCCGCCCGCTGGGACAGCTTCAAAGGCAAACTGGAATCCCACAAGCTCTTGACTATTGCATAGACCGCCCCAAGCCTGCCCGTGTGGCTGTACTTTTTGGAAAAAAGAGAAGGGGGAAAAAAAGGCAGACACAAGAAACAGGAAAGCCCCCAAAGACTTGTAGCTGGGATTACCTTGTTCACACCTGTCACCACTGATGTCCTCTCAAGGTCAGAATTCGAGCTACGTGAGGCCAGCTTAAAGCAAACGCCATGTGAACAGAGCTCTATGAAGGAACAGCAGGCACTGGAAGGAGGACAGGAGTGCCCACAGGAACATGAACAACAGCTTGCAAGTTAACCTGCCCAGGACTTGGGCTGGTTCAAACAGCTCACTCCAGGAGAAGTCTGAGCATTCCTTTTTTCTTTTCTATTACTATAGGATGGAGGACGAGGCGGTACTGGATAGAGGGGCTTCCTTCCTTAAACATGTATGTGATGAAGAAGAAGTGGAAGGTAAGAGACTTGGACTGCTGGGGAGGAGGGGTGCCTTTGCTTTGGTGTTCGTATGTAGGTGGGGCACAGTCGGAGGGCCGAGAAGTGGGGTGCCTTTGGTTTGCCCAGTATTTCATCCTAAAATTGACTGAAATGTGGGTAGGCTTGGTTGGGGTGGAAGTGACTTTTTAGAGAAATCCTCTATTTCAGTTCAGGAGCGAATGTTGTTGCGTGCTGCTGGCAGCACGCTTCCACTTTCCCCAAAGTTGTGTTTGCTGTGTCTTGCATAATGGCTGTGAAACACCAGAGCTGTTTGCTTTGCTTTCCTCTACGAATAGAGTTTTGGCAATGCTTGCCTATCCTTGCTGCAGTTGTGAGTGTGGAAATATGGAGACAGGTGGAGAAGCCAAGTGGAAAAACCAGCAGAATTTGTACCAAGTGTCGGGGGGGGCATAAGGCGGGAAGTGAACATTTGCCTGGGTTATCCTTTGTGCTTGGGAGGCATAAAGAGAAGGGTTTTCCCTTGGAGGAGAACTTCTTAACAGAGAAAATAGTTTCTTCACTTTATAGGGAAAGAATAGACTCCTTTGGAAGTATTTTTGTTTTCTCTCTAACTAAAAATGTTGTGAAATCCCAAAAGTAAAAGGAATTTAAAGAAGTTTACTTCAAGCTTGTTCCTGGAAAGTGATGAAGGTGATAGGAGTGAATTAATCGCAGCAAATTCTCTTTTTCTGGGGATTGATTGTCTGTGGGCTTGATAAACTAGTGGGGGAGAAGGAGGGGAGAGCAGGATAGGATACGACTGTACTGAGAAGGGAGAGGATTTCACCTTGCAGCACTATCCTTCCCCTCCCGACTTCAGGGTGTAATTTTATTCTTACTTTTTTATTTGCGAACAAATGCCTGTGGCTTTTCAGTTGAAAATGTTTTGAAAGGTGTAGGGTTACAGCCATGTCGTTGTCACCGGTAATGGACAGGAAAGGATCCAGCAGTAGGAGAGAAAATAATCTCTTAAAAGAGGAGTTAGAACACTTCCAGCAAACCAAGCCAGTCGTTTCTGCAAAAAACCCAGTGTTTTCTTCCTCTCTGGGATGAAGTAATCTGTTCTCAGCCACTATAAATCATCATGTTGGGTTTAATGAGGCTATTTGCTGTCTGCAGGGTCGGGTTTGTATTAGCCTTTTGCTTGTGGAATAATTGACGCTTTGGCGCAGCAGAAACTTTTGAGAAGGGAGAGAGAGACGATATTTTTAATGTTTTATTGTCTTAAATGTTGCCATGTGCTGTTTTGATTGGCAATGGCCATGCGTGATGCTCCAGGAATATAATGCAAGTGATTGTTGGTGATGAGCACGGGAGGGTCCTTTTGACTGTCTGCAGGGCATGTGGTTACTGCTTTAAGTAATATTTGTGGCTGTGGTGTGTTTATATCCTTTGTTCCAATGTAGATATCCTCATTTGGTTTAGTTGGGCTAACAGACCAGTTGCAGCTCATCTCACTGGGGGAAGGACGAGAGGAGGTGAAAGAAGTGCTTCTAGTTGTACACGACAAGCCTCTGGAGCTGGAGCTGCTCAGCTGAGCCTCCGGAGAGCCCTGGAGCTGTGTAGCTAGCTTATTCCCTCGGGGATGCTAAAGGCAGCTCTGTGATTCCTGCCAGGCTCCTGGGAGCGGCCCAGCTAAATCACCCAAGGATCCAAGGCTGTGGCATCTGTCAGGGTCACAGGGCACGTATGGTGCATGGATGGGTCTGTCAGGGAGCCGCTTCTCAGCCGCTCCGCTCTCCGCAGTGGGACAGCCCGGAATTCTTGGCGTGCCTAGCAAATCTGGGGCACTGCTGCAGTGCCAGTAAGCATTAAAGGCTTTGGCACTTTGAAGAGATCTTATTTGTCTCCACGTTTCCAGCCTCAGTGATTCTGTGATTCTCTGTGTGTCCTCAGCTACATCTGTCTCTCCACAGCGATCTGCGCACTTAGTGTGTGTGTATCCAATGTGCGGCCTGGGTGCAGTCATGGTCTGCATGTGTGGGATGAACTGTACACTCACAGAGTGGCTTGGGTTGGAACTGGTCTTAAAGCCTATCCACTTCCAACCCCCTGCCATGGGCTGGGACCCCTTCCACTAGACCAGGTTGCTCCAAGCCCTGTCCAACACTTCCAGGGAAGGGGCAGCCTCAGCTTCTCTGGGCAGCCTGTGCCAGGGCCTCCCCACCCTTGCGGGGAAGAATTTCCTCCCAGTATGTAATCTAACCTTGCCCTCTGTCTGTTTAAGATCCAGGGGGAGGGCTAAAACATCAGCTAAAAATCCATCCATCCACAGGAATCATCCCATCTCAGTGCCCCAGGGACATCTTCATGCCCTCAGCAGTTCCAGTCCTGGATTTGATGCCATGAACCTCCAAGTCTCCCAAGTGATCCTGTGTGTCCCACTCCTGATGGGGAGGGGGATTCCAACTGGAGTGGGCAAATCCTCCTTCATATATGTTGGAGAGCATCCAAAGGAGGCCTAAGAGAGGGTGAAGGATGGAGATGAAGTCAAATGAGCAGTGGCTGAGGTGACTTGAGAAGAGGAGACTGAGGTCAGACCTTTGGCTGGCACTTGGTGCAGATGCTTTTAAGTCCCTGTTAGATTCCTGCACTTCCAGTGGGGTGTTTTAAAGGAGGAGAGCGTCTGTCAAGAGACTTGGAGCTGTTAGCTCCGAAGTGCCCTCCATTACTTCCCCACCTTCATGCTATGGTTACAACTGTCTTCTCTTACAGGCTGGCAGGGACTGCATCCTCTGGAGAAGGAGGTAACAGTGGAGGGAACTGTAACCTCCAGGTGTGTGTTATTTTTCTGATAGTTTTTATTTTTAGCCTACTTCTACAAGGAAGCAACATACATGCCCTAAAGCTGTTTGCCTCTCTTGCCTTTTCTTTCCGTTCTTCTCCCAATTATTTTTTTTGCAGTCAATATTGATCAAATTTCTCAGGAAGGCTCTTCATTCACTTAATTTCACCAAAAGTGTGCAGAGAGGAGATTGTTTCTTTCCCTTCTATGAGGGGAAGGGCAGCTGTAACTTTTATCAACCTTTAGTTGTAACTCAGGGATTCCCTGGCAGCAGGAGTTAGCAGGAGACAATAGGAAACCTCTCCAGCAGAGCATTATAATAGGGCTCAGAACCAGGCTGCTTTTGCTGCTTCTTAAGTTGCTTCGAGTTCAAAGAGGTGAAGACAGAATTTTGAAGGTGTCACTCTGAGCATCCCTCTTTGGCAGGTTCTTTGGGAGAAGAGAGGAACATCCTTTGCTTTGTCAGTGATGCCCACAGGTTATGTCTGTGGCATGGAGATAGCAGCTCTGCACAACCACGTCACCCACTAATTTGATTATGTAGTGGTGCAGGGGAGAGGGAAGGACTTGGCTTTTTAAGGAGGGGTAAAAACAGGCGTTTCTGGTCAGGAAGGCATTGAGACATTTTCAGGGTGGGACAGTTGTCCCTTGTGCCCTCGCTGAGTAAATGGAACGTTAACAGAAACCCTACATACCTGACAGAAATATGTCCCTTGGGCCTGCTTCCAGGGATTGTTTAGTCCGTCTCTCAGGTGGCACCTCACCCTGGTCCTACAGTGGAATGTGTCGCTGTGATATCAGCTGTTGACATTTGAAAATAACTCCCTTCCAGCTCCTCCCTGCTGCCTGTCTCCGTGAGAGGGCTAGGTGATGGATTTGGTGTATGTTAGTTAGGAGGAGTTGCTTGGCTGGAGGTGCCCAGAAGTGTGACCCGGCAAGACAAGGGATCTGCCAGGGTCTAGGGCAGAGCCTGAGGGAAAGCAAGTGCAAGTTGGCTTTCTTGGGGGAAGTCAGGAAGAGGCACTGCCCTGAGCTGTGCCAGAGGACCCTTCCCATTCATTTAGAGCACTGCACGTTCCTTTCCTTGAAGGTAACGCCGTGCTGCTGTAATGCCCCTGTGAGGAGTGCTGGTATGTGTGACATAAACAGATTACTTAAGAACTGATTTTGCAAGAGGGGAAAAGTAAAGCTCCACCTTATCCTGAGAGATAAGGTATTCTTGGCTCTCTAAGTGGAACTTCCCCCAGGCTTGCTGCTACTCTGACTTCGTGGTGGGGTGGAGGATGCTGGATTTCAAGTCTGACAACTCCACTGCAAAGCCTGAGGAGCGCACCGGCTCCATTTGTTAGGAAATGGGGAGCAGCACACCTGTCCTGCCTTCCAAATGATGGGCAAAGTAAAGGTTTTGATAGCACCTCTCAGCACTGCTGTACGAGTGAATTCAGGAGAAGATGCCGTTAGGGCAAACTTCTTCTGGATCCTGTTTTCATTGTGGCATTTACTGTTGTGCTGCTAACTCTGCAGAGAGGCTAACCCAGGGATTTTGTAACAATGTTCCATAACTACTTGTTCCATTTTAGCACTTTTCCTCCTCCTTGCTTTCTATTCTCAACCCGGTTGTGTCATTGCACTTTGCTGGTAGAAAGCTGTGTGATGCCATAAGCCCAAGATTAGTCCTTGATGGTTAGATCAATGAGGAGAGAGGTTAAAAGGGCAGAGATAACTGTGAACATCTTTACCTGTATTAACAGCAGCCTGACAATGGGAGAAATGAGCTGTATTTGCCCATTTACTTTGATTTCTTTTTCTCCTCTCATTCCTGCCATCTGTTTTTGATCTGTGACTGTAAGCAGGCCTTCCTCCATTTTCAGAAGTAACAAGATGACCTGCTTAATATCAGAGTCTTTAATTGCTTCTAAAATAAATATGATTAAAAAATAAATCAGGTAAAATCTGATCGCAGAATGTGATCATTAATATTCTTTGGTACCTTTAATTTGCGTGTAGAGACAAACCAGGCTGTGTTTTGCTTCAGTAAAACTGAACTGGGCTTTACTCCTGCAAAAGCCAGAGAAGACTCAGAAGACTCAGGCAGTACCTTTGTGCTCTCTTTCCATGCAGCAGCTGGCACAACTGTCCTGTGGGGGTGCTGAGGCCCTGGCACAGGTTGCCCACAGAAGCTGTGGCTGCCCCGTCCCTGGAAGTGTCCATATCCAGGTTGGATGGGGCTTGGAACAACCTGCTGTAGTGGAAGGTATCCCAGCCCATGGCAGGGGCTGGAACTGGATGAACTTCAAGGTCCCTTCTGACCCAAACCATTCCATGATTCTATGAACTTGGGAATGGCAGGCAGAAGTTGGGACCCAATGCCGCTCCACACAGCTAAGTAAAAACAAGACGGATGGTTTGGATCTTCCCAGCTTTGAAAGACCGTGATGAAAGATTTCAGGTCTTCAGATCCTTTCCTCTCCAGCTGTAATTCCCCATGGCACTTTTCAGGAGAGTGCTGACTCTTCGCAGCATCCAGCAGGTCATTGCATGGAATATCGTTCTGGTCACTGCCTCTGTCTTTCCTCTGTTGTCAGGAATCAGCGTTAGCTCTGAGGTTGCTGGGTTGCATGAAGAGGTTTTTGATGCCCGCCTACTCCATGCTTGGTGAGAAAAGCTGCAGTCTGAGTTCAGAGGGTGATAAACTGGCTTTACATAAGGCAGCGATAAGCTGGCTGTGCAGGCAGGAGAAGTGGAGAAAACCTTGTAAGAGCAGCTGAGTCAATAGCTGGCATGGTCGGCCCGTGGTGAAGGAAAGGTGGTGGTTTCTTTCCAGCGGTGATAAGTTCTGTGCCAACGTGTGCTGAGCGCGAGGTGAAGGAAGGTGTTTCCATACCATTCTGGTAGTGACTTCTTTTTTTCCAGCTCCAGTTGGTTTAGAATCACAGAATCATTTAAGTTGGAACAGAGCTTTAAGATCATCAAGTCCAACTGATTGGAAACTATCATCAGCTCTCTGACCAGGCAGTGAAGCTAGTTTTGTTGGGGCCCATGCCAAGCCAAAAGGGGACCCTCACATGGCACCCTGCAGCCTTGGATGGGAGCAACTGCTCTCATTTCAGTTGGGATTCAAGTCTCGGCTTGTTTGACTGTCTGCTCCCATCTCCCTCTGCCCAACAGCTCTTTTTTTAAGGTATAATAACACTGGATATAACAGTTCAGCATGGAGATTGAAAATCAGATACAGCCTTTCCTTACTTGTCAGATGCAAGTCCCAGATGTGCTGGTGAGCCTTCCCAGATTTTTCTAGGACATTTCAAATGAAAAGGTAGTCCAAAATGTGTTGGGGAGGCCTGGGCATGTTGCCTGAGCTGGGGCTCGGTAACACGGGAGTGTTGTCCTTCTCGTACCAGAACTGCTGGAGCCGGGCTTAACCTGGAAGCTGGTGCTAGGGCTGTAGCTTGTTGAGCATCATCCCAGCCTTCCTGGACCTCTGTCCCTTCCTTTCCTTCTGGTGATGTTCCTCCTCTGGTTGCACAATGCTGGGCGAACTTGAATAGAGACTGAGAAGGGACGCAGGGGCCTCCTGCGCTCCCTGAAGGAAGCCTGTGCCGCTGGAGAGGCGTTGGGAGCCTTTGTGTAAGCACCACTCTGTTTGCATCCCTTCATGGTGCCCTGCTGGCAGCAGCCTGGCCTTCCAGGAACCCTGGCTCTGGCCACCTTCCATCAAACACCTGTTTCAGTATAACTGCAGCCTTGGAATCAAGGGTCTCTTGCAGGGGGCTGGTCTGAGTTTTTTCCCAGAGAACGGAGGCAGCTTTGGATGCCTTAGTCATCATACCACAGTTCTTAATTCTCTTGGAGCAGGGCTAAAATCTGCCTGCATCTGTGAGCCTGATAGTGTCGAGTACAGCTTGGTACTCAGTTCATTCAGTCTTGGTAATTAATGAGATGGAAAAGATTTTCAGCCAGGATTGGTTCTCTTGAGTGGTCATTTGGAGCATTTTGGAAGGGGACATAATTTTAAAGGATGCCAGAAAATGCAAAGGTACCATGCTTCCCAAGAGCTAAATTCAACAGTCCAGCACAGATCCCCTTCTCTGCCCTGTTCCTCAGAGCCCTGCATTCTTCACGTTTTCTTCAACTTTTCTTTCCAGGGAAGCCAAGCAGTTCTGGCCAGATTAGATCAGATCACAGCAGGACAGGTTTGGTGGCTTTTATAACCTCTCACACCTCCAAAGAAGAGAGAAAGAAAAGCAGCTTATGGGGTTGTGGGTAAGAGTCTCACAATGGCTTACGTAAAGCTCAGGGAGAATACCCCCACCATGTGTTCATTGTTCTGTCTGAACAGTGCCCACCCCTTCATTCACTGCCGCCCTGCTGACTGACTTTGTTTCATCTACACAAGCAGGGTTTCTAGGATCTTCGGGAAGACAATTGAAGACCTTGTTGCATTTTATTTTATTTTCCTGTTTAGATATTTTTTACTTGAATTCATGTGATCTCTGTCTTTTAGAGCCATCCTGTTGCTCAGATCTAGCTCACCTTTTACACGTGCTTTGCTGGAGTGGTCCCTGAATCTTGTTAGGAATCTGGCAGGTCCAGTCTGGGTCATGGATCATCCGTTTGGAACAGAGGAGTGCAAGCTTTAGGCAGATGGCTAGGAAGACTTCCCTTGTGCCTAACTATAGTCTTGTTACATGGGAAAGCGTTAGATCCAAGATTAATCTGTCCATTTGAAGATATCAAAGTGCTAGAAGCCTGATGTTACAGAAGAAGAGAAAAAGGTTTCTAATTTCCATGCTGTCTTCCCCTGCACAGCTCATTCCCTGCCCCTCATAGGCATTTCAGTCAACAGCTGTATGTTAAGATGTGAAGTGCAGTAATGCAAATACATAAAATGATCTTTGGACAAATTCCCTGTTTGGTTAAGAAACTGCATCTTCCTTGCCGATGCTGGTCCTCGCTTGGCTCTTAGCCATGAATTTGGGGTTCTTCTGTTGGAGCTGGCAGACCTAAAGAGGTCCCTGATGTTTCTAATCTTGTTCCTTCTTCCTTCCTTTTTCTATGGCGTAGTAGCTCAGGATTGTCTCTACTGAAGCCCCTGTTTTATATTTTGCCCTTTCTTGTCCCTCCCTCATGGCAGGCTCCTCTCCTGATGGCTTTTATCAGTCTGAGAACCTACTACTCAGCCTTACGGTTGTTGTTCCCATCGCCTGATGGATTCATGCTGACCCTTGTCCTTGGCAAACTGCCACACCATGGAAGAATTGGTTCATTGCATACTACTATTGTTTATAGGAGGAGGGATTTGGATCTGATTTGTCTCCCAACTGGTGCATTCAGTTTTGTTCAGATTTCCACAAAGTGCTCAGTGAATCCTCCTGCTGTTTCCCTGACCGATGGACTTCTACTTGTACGGAAAATCGGTCACTTGAATACCGGCATGTTTTGAAAACCCCGTGAGGGCTGCTGGGTGAGCGTGGGACCGTGCCTGGGCAGCCTGTCTAGAGGACTGGTTATGGTTTGGTTTTCCTTGGAGATTCGGTCTCTCTGTCCATGTGCATGAATGGGAATAGCGCTTGGCTCTTGCACAGTGCTAGGGGAGATCCTTGTGTTCCTTGTTCCTAACACAGCTGGTGTGAACAGTTCTCCGGCATGGGGTGTCCCGCAGCTGTGCATCCCATCGTGGGAGTGCAGAACAGCTTCTCTCCTGGAAGGTGGAGCTGGTTGGGGTGCAGGTCCTCCAGCTGCCCCTCTGCTGCCACCAGCTCCTGTAAACCCCTTTATAACCAGGTAGAGCTAAGGGCACCTGGCACGTGACAGAGTGGCCTTTTGTTCTTATTTCTTGAGCTGATTTGAAACTAAGCAGGGCTTACTTTGGGACTTCCTTAGCACTACTTTTAGTATCTCCCCTTTAAAATGGATCATCCCCCTGATTTATTTGTTCTTCTGAGCCGTGGGCTTTTTTTATGTTGTTAATTTATTTGATTCTCACACAAAATGAGAAGCACCTTCTGCTGCCATCCCTGGGTTGGAAAAGCAGCTGCTCCAAAGCGTGCTGGCCTGGCTGTCATCCCGGCAGTGTCCTGGCTGCTGCCACCTCTCTCTGCGGGCTTGGCTGTGTGCTGACACCTCCGTGGGCACAAAGCCATGCCGTGCCATGCCATCTTCTGCTGACAAAGCACGTGGCGGGCTGTGTCCCCTGCCCCTCTGGTGTGCCTGCAGAGCAGATCTCTACGTGCTAGATAGGGCGGCTACCTGAGGCTTTCAGTTCCACCCGGGGATGGATGGCTGGGCTGTGAAAATGGGCTGAGAAGGTCACACCTTTCATGGAATCACAGGGTGGTTTGGGTCAGAAGGGACCGTAAAGGTCATCTCATTCCAGCCCCGTGCCATAGGCCCCCAGGTGACATAGCTGGGGCACCCTGAGCAAAGCCCATTTTTCAGGTGGTCCAGAATACCTGGTCAGAGCTGGTGGGGAAGATTTTGGCTTTGTGGCCAACTGTAACCACGTGAGCTTGTCGCAATGTGATCGGATATAATGTGACTCTCCCTGTTCTTTTGCAAAGGAGTCTTTAAAGGAAAAACAAGGGCTGGGTAAAAACTGCTAAGGCTCAGTTTATTGTCAGTCCTTTATACATTTTTAATACTAGATTTTGATCTTGTTTCCTTCTAAGGTGCTGGTGTGAGATTCTTTACGGGCTGGTCTTACCAAGCTCTGGGTCTCAAGAACCCAGTCATGTGGAAAGGATTCCTTCTTAGATGCAGCAGGCAGATGTTATCCTTTGATCCCATAACTTTCAGTTCCTTTCTCCAAGTGACTGAGTTTTGGTTTTGCTGAGCAAAAGCCATTCCCCAGTACTCTTTTTTAAAAAGAGCTAGTTCTTAAAAGTGGAGAGGATCATGATAAAGTGATCTCTCAGAATGGTTGTGGATGGAAGGGACCTTAAGGATATCTAATTCCACCCCTCTGCCATGGGCAGGGACACCTTCCACTATCGTAGGTTGCTCCAAGCTGGCCCTGTCCAACCTGGCCTTGATGATGATGAGCAGATACTCCTGTGGGCAGGGAGGGAATGCTGCATTTCATAGAACCCCAGTTGGGTGATACACAAGTGGGTTTTCATCAGTAAATCTGATTCAGGGAGTCTCCTATGCCCAAACTCCAAATCTGGGCACTGAATCATGGACTGCTGTTCTTCAGTAGCTCTTAGTAAAGCAAAAGATGTGGTTTCAACTGAGTTTTTCCATGAGCACCTCCCTGATGATGACTACTTCTTGCTTTATTAATAATCAGATGAAATGATTGTGAACTTGGGGCACAGTAAAGATTCTCTGGGGTCACAAAAGTCAAAGATTTTAGCTACAGTCAGTGTTAAGTCTGAAGAAGCCCCTGCCCACTACTGTCACTTAGAAGAGAACCAGTGCCACCAGGACCTGCAGGTCTCCATGTGCATCTTATGGGTGGGGTTTGAGTGTTGTGAAATACACACTGGTGTAATGAGGTGCACACAGAGGATAATGGGTGTCCTGGGGAGGGCAGGGAGGGCCATGGGAGCAGCCACTCAGGAGGAGCTGTGGTGGGTGTGCGAGAGAAAACTCTAGGCTTGGGTTACCTAAAGTTTAGCACTCAGCTCTGTGCTTCCCATCCTCCCCAAGCTGTAGGATCCTTGTGGTGCCTGTGTGTCACGTTACATTTCTCAGGCAGCGGTTCTCATGGGAAAGGCTGGGTTCCCCCGGTGAGTCGGAAATGTCCCAGGAGCCCAGTGCATTGAGAGTATGTGTCAATTGTTTCCTTCCAGGCGCTTTGGGAAGGGAGCCTAGAAGATTATCTCAGCATTTGGAACAATATAAACAGATGCCGAGTGCTTCAAGCACATAGAAAAGGAAAATGTCTTGCTTGGCCTCCCTGAACAGTCGGGCGGGGCGTGGGGGGGGACATGGCAGGGAACGTTAAATAAGTCTCTGCCTTCAGACTAGGGAAAAGCAGCAAAGAAATGCAGATGTTTGCCTGTGTATATACAAGTGAGTTTCATATTACCAAAATCTGTACTGTGCACATGTGGTCCAAAGATTAAAGAGATTGTCCAGTTCTGTTGGCAGCATATTAAAGTATTAAGACTACATGCTTGCTATGATGGGTTTCTATTATCAAGCTGACCACAGAATTCAAGTGATTCAAAGGGGAGTGTTGTTTAATACAGGTACCTTTTGCATCAGGCTTTTGGATACAGTTTTGGGTGTGAGAATCCCTTGGGAAGGGCCACCACTGCCCTGTCTGTCTGGGGTCACCCCCACCCTCCAGCTCCTGCTTGTGCTCGGATAAGATCTCCCCCTCCCTGTCCCTGTGTGGCACTCAGGCCATCTGCCACGTTAAAGCTGATGTTTCCAGTTGCTGGAAGAGCTTCCCGTGTTTCCTTTGGCACGCAAGAGCTAAATCGGATCTTCAGGTGTTGGTCTGGGAGGTCTTGCTACAGATGTCTCTGTGGCTCTGCCCTTTCCCTCTGTGGTGTGATCCCATTCCTCGGAGATGGCGATTCTGGCATGCCAGGCAAGAGGCAGCAGACACAGGACCCTGTTCTGTCGCTGTTCCACTGCCCGAGTTTGAGCCCTGCTTAGCTCCAGAATACGGTTTCTTCCATCTCTGGAAGTGTCCAAGGCCAGGTTGGATGAGGACTGGAGCAACCTGGTGTAGTGGAAGGGGTCCCTGCCCATGGCAGGGGGTGGAACAAGATGAACAAACATGCAAAATAAAGGCTTCACAGCTGGCCTTTGAAATGGCAAATGCAGGGTTGTTTGTCATTGGCAAATCAGTTTGTTACAAAAATGGAGTATTTTGTGCCTAAATTTTCAGTTATTCAGTTGTCAAGATTGGATTTATCGTAAGGAGGAATTAGAGACACGTGTTTAGTTTGTGGGTCATTCATTCAGGTAAATTTGTTTACTCAGTCACCTGTGTGTTCATTTGAAACTCTCCATTCAGCCATGCTGGGATAGAAGTGGGGAAACCAAACTTGGTCGAAAGCACAGAATCCAGCTCTCATTTCTCAAGAGTTGCTTTTGTAAGAGCTGCTTGTACGCTTACAGTGAGATGTCTGAATGATCTGGGCAGAGAAGAAGATGTGTAAGTACTTTCTGTGAGCACAGGATAATCATCCCAAGCTGACAGAAGTGCAGAAGGTCCTGAAAAGAAAACATTTTTAACAGACACAAAAAGGCACGACAATTGGCAAATGTATTGAAGTGCTTTGGTTTGTAATCCAAGTCTCAATGCAAGGGTAGAGGCATCCTTGGGGTTTACAGCCAATGTATTATGAAATTTGGCACTTACTCTGTTACTAGTTAGTTTTTATTTTGGAAAGTGTCAAGTAGGAGTTGATAGGAGCTTCTGTGAGTAGTCCTTCCTCCTCTGCTGTGTTACAGTAACATCCTAATGGTACTTAGAGCATGGGACCTCTATAGTGGCACCTGTGTAAGGTACCTAGTGCTACTTGACGCTTGTTATACAATGGACTGCACAGTCAAGTGATGTAAATTTTGTTGGTCTAAGCTCTTCAATTAAGCTGAATCACCTGGCATGAGGGTAGTTGTTAAGTTCAGCCAATGTATTTGGTAAAACAAATGGAAAAATGAGTGTAGAATGTGTTTGAAAAGCACTCTGATATTACAAAATGAGTATGACGGCCTTCTTGTGGGGTTTATTTTGGTATTTAAATGAGTCACAAGGACAACAGTTATCAGAGTCTGCACTGGCATGTGCTCTCAGAAAGGATGGGACAAAAATACTTCTCCAAATGGTAGCTACAGAGCTCTAAGCTCACATCTGGAGATAAGTAAAAACAGGACTAGTTAATGTTAGGCCAACAAAGAAGGATAGTTCACACCATTGGAGTGAAACAGGGATAGGACAAAGAGTAATAAGTTCAAACTGAAAGAGGGAAAGTTTAGGTCAGATATACGGAAGAAATTCTTTCCTGTGAGGGTGGGGAGGCCCTGGCACAGGGTGCCCAGAGCAGCTGTGGCTGCCCCTGGATTCCTGGCAGTGTCCAAGGCCAGGCTGGACGGGGCTTGGAGCACCCTGGGATAGTGGAGGTGTCCCTGCCCGTGGCAGGGGGTTGAAATGAAATGAGCTTCAAGGCCCCTTCCAAACCAAACCATTTTGGGATTCAGTGAAATGCAGCATGAACTGTGCCGGCCCGTGGTGCCCAAACTGCACAGTGCTGAAGTTAATATTTGTGTGCTTGTGTTCCCCAGGTCACCACACGATTTACATCGGGGTCCATGTGCCAAAGAGCTACAGGAGGAGGAGGCGTCACAGAAGAAGACCTGGGCACAAAGAAAAGAAAGAAAAGGAGAAAATCTCGGAGAACTACTCTGACAAATCAGATGTAGAAAATGCCGATGAGACAAGCAGCAGCATCCTTAAACCACTCAGTGAGTACTGGTTCCAGCTGTCACTCATTACAATGGTCCGTTGTGTAGCGATCTGCTCACGGAGGACGAAACTTGATCAATGGAAACAATCGTCTCACGTTGCAGGGTTGGAGTAGTCTTAGCCAGCTGCTGTGGGATAGCTGCTGTGGCTTGGAAGAGGCACAGGCCGGAGCCGACATCTCATCCCTCTGTATCACCTGAGCTGGCCCTTGAGCAGATGCCAGGCAGGAACAGGCCAAATGTTTAAAAAGCAATTTGACACTGTGTGTAAAGAGATAGCAGGCAAGGGCAAAGACTGAGTAGTGCCTAGGTAGATCTGTTGCAGCTTCTGCCTTGGCTCTGGGATGTGCACACGCTCTGGAATTCCAGCACCCCATGATTTCGGCCTCACGTGTCACTAATTTGTGGTGCTAACAGCTCTTTTCCCTTTGGTAATTAACCAGTTTTAAGTTTTGAAAACAAAAAGAGCAATCAAATGGAGCTTTGCTGTATGTTCAAGTATCTGTAGGGATTGCATATCTAAATACTGACAGGCAGGTGAGGTCCATTTTGGATGCCCTGTGCCTCTGTTCCCACCAGAATTGTTAACCAGAAGGACATGTAGTGTCATCACTGTGCAGAGACTGTCACAGGGTCCCATTCTCTTGCTGTATTCTCTGTTGGCCACAAGCGTGAAATCTGGGAGGTGGCTGCTTCAGTAGGAGCAGGAGGGAGATGGCAAGGCTGGCAGGGGTTGAATATAGCAGAGCAGCCCAGGATGTGATACAGCTCTGATTCTTGAGGCTAATTCCAGATGGTTGGAGCTTCATTTGTAAGTGGAAAAATAATTCCTGTGTGAGAGATCCATACGACTGGATCTTGGATTGATGAACTACGTTCATTTTTCATTTTGAGCTTGTGTTGCTGGATACGTGCTGTAGATAGGGACAGTAACACGGGGCAGATCAGTCATGTCTTTAGCCCAGTTCCCATCTTCACAGAACAGCATCTGGAAAGGAAGGCAAGTCACAGATTCCATTTCCTCTTCCCAGCTCTTGCTCCCTGGTTGTCCCAAAGAAGGCTTTTTGTCAGCACTCAGAAACCCGGAGTTGGTTTTACACCAAAAGACATAATTACCCATCTTCAAGAACTCAATTTTTATATTTACACTTCTGTTCTTTAGCATGCAGGTGACCAGGCCTGTAGAAATTCCTTTTTCACTTCTGAATGTATCATATCCTAGGAGAATTGTTTCTATGGGCTAAGTGTACCTATGGTTGAAAACCCATTTCTGCCATCGGGTTTTCATATCCTGCCTTCATTTTTCCCATCATTGTGTCTGTGTAACTTGAAGAGGGGTTTGTGGTGTTTTTTCTCCTCTGTTGTTTCTATGCAGTGATATGTTCTTATCTGCACTTACACCTGCATGTAAAAATATACAGGCTTGCCATCACTCTCCATCTGCAGTTTTCCCATAGGCTTTTCTACCCTGATCTCTTTGCGTTGCAAATTTTTGGACTGGAATTGCATAAATACTCCAGGTGTCCCATGCAATAGCATTCATACCCCATCACTGGGCCCTTTTCTCTGTTGTTCACCGTCTCATGTATCCGGATACTTTTCCAGGTCCTTGCAGGGACCTGCTGTTTCACGCTGGTGGCCAGATCGTTTTACGAGCTGGCTCAGTTAGCTTAGAACTCTGTAAAGGAGAGGGGTAGTTCAGATTACTGTCTTGAATTACAAGTTACCCCATATCCCTGTGTTTTTTCTCTTCTGAGACTCTTGCCTTCAGAGCTGACCTGAATTTTGTGTTTCCCACCCTTTCTCTTGCTTTCTAAGAAGCCTTTCTTCTCTCTCCACCAGCTGTGTCACACAAGTGTGTCCGACAGAAGCCCATTTCTCTCTAGGCAGCGTGTACCAGCTTAGGCTGGTGTCCAGTGCTGGCAATCCTGGCAAGAAACCTCAGTTAGAACCCTGGGGTTTTAATCTTCATCCCATAATAGGCACTGATTGAGGGGTAGGTGGCTCAAATTCAGTTTCAAAAGAATTTTAGAAACTAAGAGCTGGGAAATATTGCACAGGAACTTTAATGGAGCTGGGAGACAGCTGAGATGAGCTACATTACATTATTTAGGGCAGTCAGTAGAGAGTGTAGAGTATCGGAAGCTGAAATATATGTGAGGGCTGTGTGGTTTAAAACAAGCAAAATCGGATCTGACATAACAGAAACCTCAAACACTGCAAGTTTTGGTCCAACATACCTCAGTTTAAGAAATCCTGAATTGATCCCGCTCCTTCTCTTCGTTGATTTCTGCAGTAACTGCCTTGGCCAGTATAGACACTGTCAGTTCAGCTCGGGTATATAATTGGTGATTTAGTTTATTTTCTGATACAAGGACAAGTATATAGAACTTGACTTGCAAAATCTTTAATAATATAGTTGTTAAAATAATTTGTAGATGTTCAGGGAACAACTTGATTGTGCTGTATATTGAGACCTTTGTTTTCCTGAGTAGAAAGCTTATGCCAGTTGTGATTTGGTACATCACTTGGATTTCTTGATCTGTCCCTAAGGACCACAAGCCTAAGCTTCAATATCTTACCTGAAAATGATTTCTCAGCTCCTTGGATGAAAACTCTGCAATTAGGTTTTGACCAAATCTGGGTTTGACTCACCAGGTCAAGCTGCTCACAGCAACCGAACCTGATGGAACATGTCTGTGGATACCAGCAAGAGAATAAACAGATACAGAAATGCAAACCTTCCCTAGAAAAGTTTTGTTCCAGTTCCAAACCAATCTAGCTGTGCCTCTGTGTTTGGGAATTGGTGCAGTCTGGAAATGTCACTCCTGGTTTTTTTTTTAAGTCTGTGTCCAGCTGAGCCAAACAAGCCAAACTCTGGTAGTTTATAGACAACCTTCAGCTCGCCCATCTGGAGAGAGCTGGGCAGATTAAACGTGCACAGATACATTTTATCCTAAGGAAATTATTGCTTGGGAACGATGCCTCCTTCACAAATCCAGACAGGGATACGCTGACAGACTGAGGAGGAGGCAGGAAGGCGATGTTCCCTCTGCAGAGCCCTTTCAGGACATTCCAGGCCTGCAGGGCTGTCTCTGCACTCAGGGAACTTTGGCATTCACACCCTGGTTCTCAGGCAGGACTGCAGGTGATGACAAATCCCTCTTCCAGGTGAAACATCCCAGCACCTCCTGTCTAAAAGCACCTCCTTTAACCAGCCTAGCCCTGGCTTCCATTTAGGGCCAGTAAGGAGGAAACGCTTCTTAGGCTCTGCCTCATCAGGTCAGCTGGTGCTTGTGTCAGCACAAAGAGGATGGTGTCGTTTTCTACTACGTGTAAGGGATGAGACAAGTGGGGAACAAGGAAAGCAGATGAAGTTTCTCCGAGTCCATTTCCCTCTTCCTCATTCTTTCCTACAGGCGTGCAGAGATTTTCCCATGAGGAAATGCGTCTCTGCTTGATCTGGGAAGGGTTTTTTTCTCATTGTCTGGTTGCCCTCCAAGTCACTTTGGCTCACCTCCCTGGCCCAAACCCAGGTGCTGCAATACTTAACTGACTTTTAAAAACCACTTGTGGGTCTGACAAATTCTTACGGCTAAGGAATTGAATTCTCTTAGTGCTTGTGTCCCTGAAGAGAATAAAGGCTGATTTTTGTGAGACGTTAGAATGTTGGCATGTTGATAAGTAGAACTGCAGAATCTAAATTTTGGAATACCTAAAAGCAGGGATAAGAGGAACCATATAAAGAGAGAGGGGAAGGATGATAGATCGCATCAAAGGCTTGTAAAGGTTTTTTCAGAGAATTCCTCTTCCACCCACCAGTGGTAGTTCCTGAGGGTTTTAGTAAAAATCCTCTCTTGAGCCCTCAGATGTGGGTTTGGAGGAGCACTTCTCGTGTTTGCGGAGGAGTCATTTCATTAAGGTGCTGTTTGAGGCTTGTGCTGCCATTCTGCATGGAGTGCATCTCTCCCAGTGAAGGTGAGGTTTTGGCTGGATGGATCAGATTTGCACTGGAGGCAGGTAAATCTCTTTTACTGCTTCCCAACTTGGAGTGCCTGCTTTGCAGGAAGAGTTTGTTGTGGAGAATGTCCCAGTTGATAGATTGCCCAAAGAAGTGGTGGGTACCTCATCCCTGGAAGTGTTCAAGGCCAGATTGGACAGGGCTTGGAGCAACCTACGATAGTGGAAGGTGTCCCTGCCCATGGCAGGTGGTTGGAGTGAGAGGATCTTTAAGGTTCCTTCCAACCCAAACCATTCTGTGATTCTGTGATTTCCAGTGAGGAGTGCCAGTCTGACTGGAACTGTCAATTCATAAAAAGATCAAATTAATTCAACAAGGATATTTAGACATCAATTTAGGAAGGCTCAGGCTTTGTGTCTACCTTGAAAGTTCATTAAGGCAGGTGCTATAAATAGCAGGAGACAGCTACAGGATGGAAATAAATGAACCTACTTAGCAGAGCAGATGCAGCACAGTCAGGGCTGTGCCAAGAGTCCTCTTTCTGTTTGCTATACTGGATTTTTCAACCATCCAGTTTCTTTCCTGACTTTTCAAGACATGGGGTGGGATTTTCCAAAAGCTTTTAGCTTCAGCTCACCACAGTGAGAGCACTGACAGTAGCTGAGAAATACCAGTCAGGATGGCAAAAGCTTAATTGTTTTTTGTATTGGTATTTTACGTAGGGAAAGTGGTCAGGCAGACTTTGCCATAAATATAAGTGGCTTTTGGTGTTTTGGTCTTTGCGAACTGCACAGCAGGCTTGTGGACTGGTCCCAGGTGCTGGGGTCAGTTGAAACAGGCCTTCTTCTGCCCCTGCAGTGCTGCAGGGAGCGTGCTTAGGTCCATTGTAGTGAAACAGCAGAGGTAAATTAAACACAGAACTAATTACTGCTTCGCTTGCAGACGTGCCCTCTTGTGTAGCTGGGGCCTGTCGGGGCAGCTGGCAGGGTGCAGCTGGCTGTGTCCATGGGAAAGGGCATGGGAAGGTGCTTGGGGCAGGCAGGCTGCGGGCAGGGCGCAGGTGAGGAGGTCGGCCCTGCCTGCTGACACAGCCCTTGGCCAGTTCCCACCCTGCCGAGGAAGGCTTGCGTAACACCCGGAGAGACGCCTCGTTGCTGGGATTGGGTGTCTGACTGCCTGGGATACGGCCGGCTGCGGCCCACCCTGCTTCCGTGGTGCTCAGGGGCCTGAGGACCACAGGCTCCAGGTGGTTTGGGTTGGAAGGGACCTCTAACCCCATCTCATCCCAGCCCCCGCCATGGGCAGGGACACCTTCCACTGTCCCAGGTTGCTTCAAGTCCTGTCCAACCTGGCCTTGAACCATTTCCAGGGGTCGGATGTCCGCAGTGTCTCTGGGCACCAGGGCCTCACCACTCTCACACAGAAGAGTTTCTCCCTAGTATCTAATCTAACCCTGCCCTGTGTCAGTGTGAAGCCATGAAGATGCCGTTGGTGGCAGTCGGAAGGACTTCCTGAGGTGTGGGAGAGACAGAGAAGAGACGTGTTGGAGGGAGGTACTTCCAGCAGCAGCTAAACCTGTCTGCCTTCACCCCTTAGTTACTCCAGCTTTCATTTCGCGAGAGGGTCGGCATGGCATTTTTCTTGTTCCTGTGGCCTCTCTGCAAAGCCTCCCAGTTCCCACTGAGGTGCTTGGGTAGGATGAAGGGACATGGTGGTATGAGGTTGGGTCTAGATGTGACCTATCACCCTAGGCAAAGGCTTTCCTTTTCTTCTTGGCAAGAGTACAGGGTTTCGCTGGGACAGTTAATTTAAAAAACTGCACTTTTTGCTGCAACCCTTGCCTGAACCTCTGAGAGTTTTTCTTTTTTACTTTGATTTGTGCACATGCCAATCACATCAGGGCTTGTTACGAACACTTCTGTTTGTTTAAAACCCTTTGCACTTCCCTTACACTGAACATCCACCTCCTTTAGGTAAGTGCAGAACATGCAGCATGGAGCTTTCGTTCCATGCTTATGACAGCTGGGAAGGGAGGTCAGGTTTGGATTTTTTTATTCGCTTGCAACGTCCAGATTTCTGGTGGGCGTGATAAAAGGTGGAGCTAAACTTCCTCCCTCCTTACATGTGTCCTGAGGCTCCCACACACAATAGCAGCAAGTAATCTGGTTGTTAAGACAAATGCTAAGTGCCTCAGGTACACGGGATTAATTCCTTTCCAGCCCAGAGAGGTCTGGGAGTTGGGATTTTTCCCTTCAGTGTAATTTCTGAAGTTGTTTTTGAGAGTGAGGGTTGGGGGACAGAAGCGGTTGTCCCTGGATGAGTTAAGTGCACTGACTGATTAAATTTGGGCATGGCTCGGGTACCTGTAGGAAGCCCACGTGTGCGGACGTGCTCGGAGGTGGCGCGTGGCATCTGCACTTCCCCCTGCCACCAGCTGCCCTTCGGCAAATCCGGGAGCTGGTGTTGGAAGTCTTCGGAGGGACAGCTATGTCAGGGACCTTGTGCAGGTGAAAATGCATTTCTCCCTAATGCAGCAGCGTTCCCCACATTCTCTGTCTTCTCTGTCCTTCCCCAGCCTCTGAAGTGCCACCAAATGTCTGTTGGAAAGGACAGTTCAGCCACATAAACCAACCCAGCCCTGTCTTTGCTACTGTACGTGGTTCCTCAAAAGAAATCAGCAGTGTAGGCTGACATTTTGTACTCCAGCTTGACTTACTCCTTGTGTATTGTGTTTCCAACAGCGGTCGTGTCGCTCAGTGTTTGTCAGTCACCTCCAGCTGCGGGGAGGCTGGTGAGTGCCTTAGGTGTCGTGTAGGATTTAGGAAGAGTCTTGTATTCCTAGGATTTGAGTGTTCCTTGGACTGTGATGATGTCAGAATGAGGCTGAGGAGTGAAAAGGCATGTCGTGTGCCTTGTGAAGCTGTCGCAAGTGCCTGGGCATGGAATATTGTGGCTGTAGGGGAGAGAATTTTCCACCTGTGCAGAGACCAGGATGAAATTTTTCAGGTCTGAATTCTTCAGAGCTGTCTGAATGTGTCTGAAAGGAGAAGCCACTGGGGGAGGAAGGGGGAATGAAATAGAGAAATGATAAAACGATAATGGGCTTTTGGTGAGGATTATTCCTGGGGGCAGTGCGTTTAAAGGCATAATGTCAGCTCTTCAGGGAGCTTTTAAAACCTGCCTCCACTCTTTCCGTCGTTAAAAAACAACCACGGCAGTTGCCATGGCAATAACACCAATATAGACAGCAGGGTCGGTCTTGAGCAATTCCACTTAGGTTGTTGTCAACTTGAAGTGATCAAGATCCACAGCCCTGAAGTAAAAAAATGAATTTGAGTAAGAAGTACAAACACTTCTTTCTGCCCTTTTGGCCCTGGCACCTGAATGCTGCCGCCCTCCTGCCACACCTCTAAGTTTTCTCTACAATTTAAAGAACTGATAGAAATAGTTTTGGGGTGAGTCAAAGTTAAGATTTTTCTATAGCTGTAACCTCTCCTTGGGAGATGAATTAAACTCCTAAACCCCAGTTGGTTAATATTGAATTAATTGTGGCAAAATTTGAGGTAAAATAGCAAGAATTATTTGACAAACTAGGTCTGGGCAGAACAGAGAAAATGTCCTGCAAAGCAAGTTCAGTCTCAAAATCCTTTGGTTTTGGGATAGGTATAAGTGACAGAGTATTTTCCTTTGCTGGTCACTTCTGCCTCGATTAACTGCATGTTTTCTTAGATCTATGACTAAGCCTTTCTTAATTAAGAATGGTCTTTGCTGCTTTTTTCCCTGACCAGGCAATGTTCTTAGAAATCTCCCTTGGCCCAAGGTGACACAATTAGTCATGTATATGTAGAAGAAAATAATTCAATATAACCTTTACATGATATTTAAAGCCACAGGATGTGTAACTGTCTACTTGGTGGATTGAAAGTGGTTCTTCAGCTTCTTCAGCTTGAAACTTCCTCTGTGTTTGAGTACCAGCAGAGCTGCCTTTGGGAAGATTTTATGGGGTCTTTATTCCCACTTTGACGTGGTAAGCTGTTCTTGTTACAGATGGAGCAAAAAAGAGCCTGGTTCCTTTCCCAGTATGGGGAAGACCTGCTTTAACTGGAGCTTGCTGTGCTAATCTTGTGTCTTGAACTGATGATAGCATGTGCCACTATAATTACCTAAGCCACCTTAATGCTTTGCCTAATTCTGTTCCCTGCATTCACGTGAAACTGCTAAGGGACAGAAAAGTCCAAGGAATTTACCATGTGGGGGAAAAAAAATCTCATTTAGAAGCCTTTTGATTTGAAGCCAGAGCTGTTTCTCCAGCTGAGAAGGGCTGAGTTGGGGAGGTGATGGTTGGCACGGCAAAGCTGCCCTTTTTGGATTAAACTCCAAATCTGTTGGACAGTATGGGAACAAGCCATCCTAAAGCTCTGCATTTCTCTGTAGATGTAAACAAGGGCTTATTTTTTACTGCCAGTGTAACCAACACCTGGATTTTCTTCTCTGAATCCTTCTTTGTGTTTTCAGTTACCTCTTGTGAACCTCATTGACCTTCTCCTGTTGGGACCATTTCAGATGGTGATCCTTGGTCTAGCTGTTCTTGAAGCTGGTGTCCTTTTTTTTTTAATTATTCTTTCCCCAGTAAATTGCCCATCAGCAGAGCTGGGATAGGTTTGCCAGTCACTTTTTGCTTCTGCCCTCGGAAAGGGGCACTTGGCCACTTGGGGAGGGGCAGGAGAGGTCTTAAGAGGGTCGGGACGGGTAGCAGGGGGGCTCTCAGTGCTTCCTGCAGCTTGGAACCGAGTCTCCTCCCATCCCAGGAGGGGCAGAGAATTATGTCCATGACCTACTAACCTCCAGTTGGGATTGTGGGTTTGGGAAATGAGTGCACAGATGGCAGCTCTGGGATGGCAGCAGATGCTGCTGATCTAATGAGTGGAATCAACTGATGTTTCAGCAGAGTCATGGAGGGTGGTGTAGGGATGTCCGTGGAACCGCAGGGCTGCTCCCTTCTCCCTGCTACCTGTACTTTCTGGGCCCTTTCCCTTTTCCCTTGGCACTCCCAATTTATCTTCTCCTCCAGATTGAGTTGGCGCAACGATAATGCGGATAATTTTGATTGCACAGGGAAGCTGTTAGGGAATTAGATGATTAAGACATATTTGGAGGGTGAACCAGAGATCTTGAGGCCAAAAACTTGCTTTACTCAAGTGCCAGCAGGCTGGAATGACCAAATGGGAGTGTTAAAAAAGAAGAAAAATCAATCAATTCCATACAGAATACCGAGCTGATAGCAAAGGGTTCTCTCTGCACCCCTATGGATGTGGCTCCAGCATGGACTTTGTCTAAGTGTGAACCCTGGAATAAATACATTTGTCATTGTTCAGGAACACCAAGCCTCAGTGTGCCCTTGCAAGTGCTCTCGAGGCAAGGTTTGTGTTCAGGCTGTCTCTTCTGCAGCTGTGGGTCGAGTCCAAGGACCCACTCAGGGGTTTCTCTTTCTGATGGAGTTATTTTGGTGATCTTGCTTTGAAGTTTGGAGCAGATGCTGTGTTGTGACTGTGTTCATGCCTTGAAGAAACAGCAACTTGCCGAGAGGCAAGAGGTGCCTTTCTTTCTCATCTCTTCTGACTTTTATCTCTTTGACTTCCTGATAAGCCAAAATTGGCTTTTTAGCTGTGACGTGAAGGACTGGCAGCCGAAGAGCCACCACGAAAGGAACTGGAAATTGAGATTTCTGTGTTAAAAACCTGAAGAATAAACAAGATAGGGTGGAGAAGGCCTCAGCTCTAGTACTTGATCACTGAAAATTATTTCCTTTCCACTTTGTTAGTGTCAGCCATTTCTCTGAAAAATGGTGTATTTGTTGAAATAAATTTGTATGATATCTGAAACAAAATCCTTGAGAGCTGTGGGCTGTTCTGCTCAGCTTTGAGTCCTTATCTGACATCTGTTCAAGCAGGGGAGAGTCTTTGCTTGGATTTATTTGCTGATTTTTTGCCCACTGAGTGAACTTTAAAATACTGATATTAAGTACATCAAAATTATGTGTAGGAAGAACTTGGTCATCTGCACACTAAAGAGGAAAGCAGATGTTAACTGAAATGTGAGTGGTTCTAGGTAGATGTGTTTGTACTTGCATAGCTGGATTTATGTCTCAAAAAAGGCAGAGCCCTTGTGGCGTCTTTTCCTTACGGTTTGGATACCCCTGGAAGGGCATTGTAGGCCTCAGCAGTTACATGGAAATAAAAGTATGCCTAAGTCAGCAGAGCCGTTCCTGCTCTTTGTAAGGAAGCCTAGGAATGGACTAGTCCCAGCCTGACTGTGGTATTGGGATGTGTTCAAGTCTTGCTTCCAACTGGAGACCTTGATATTTAAATGTAGTAATGGGAACCGAGTTCATCCGATGGAGCAGGGGTGTTCGGCTCGGCTGTGAGCTGGGGGTGCATAATACCCTGTGAATTGCGTGGCTGGGCAGGAAAGGAGAGGTGTTCTGAGCATCCTGACCTGTGGAGACCTCCAGCACTTACCCTCTGTGTTCCTACCCTGAGGGCAGTTCATAACAATGGGACTGACTAGGCTTGGCCTTCAGGCTCTCATTAATGACTCGGCTCCTCCGTGCAGAAGTGATGCAGGGGTTAGAATCCGTTCTTTGCTTCCTTGGAACCAACCGATTTTCCTGCTTTCAAGCAGTGCTGAGTGGAAGGGAGCTGAGAGGTTGAAGGAGGCAGAAAGCGTAGGTGTCAAATCCCATTTGCACAGCACAGGGAAGAGAGAGAAGGGAAGAGCCTTCTGACTCCCACATGAGCCGGCTGGACGTTCTGCCTTGGAGACCCGTCCACAGGAGTCTGCTCAGAGTGCCTGCCCCCGTGGGAGCTGGCAAGTGTGGTTGGACAGGGGGATGGCTGACACTGATAATGGATCGGCTTTATGTGCGTGATGCGGGGAATAAGGACAGCAGCTGGCAGTGCTGCGGCCACAGCGCGGTCCTTGGCTGGGGAGCGCTGGTGGCATTGTGGCGCTGGGGACAGTGCTGGTGGTGTCTTTCAGACAGATAAGTAGCTCTTAGGATGTGAGTCATCAGTCAGGAGAAAAGGACACGACTGAAGAGTACCACTCAGGGAAGAGCAGGCAGAAAGAGCTGGCTGGAGGCAGTGAAACTTAGTGTGCTTGGTGCAGAGTGAGCAGGGAAGTTATTCTGAAACCATAACATTTAGATAACCATAAGATTTAGATATCAAGGCACTTAGCAAGTGAGCACCAAATCTGGGCAGAGATGGGTGTCACACAGACTGGGAGAAGATAAAGGAAAGTATTCCATGGGCTGTAGTCCAGATGAGTGAGTCTCTCTGCTAGAGAGATGAGGCCCTGTGAATTCCCTGCCTGAGAGCTCCAGATGGGCCATACTAAAACATTGCAGAGACATTGCACCTTCATTGACAGTCCCTGAGCTGGATGTGGTGTGCCAGGTACTGTCCCAGTAGGAGGGTGGTAACCATGGCCTGTGGGAGCGGTTCTATGTCAGAGTCAAGCACTCTATGGTGCCTGGGGAGCAGGCTGTGTGAAAACAACAAACTGGCGACATGGCAAGTGATGGATCCACAAAGTTTTGGGAGTTGTTTGGGGGCAGTTAGGTGGTGGATGGGGTAGATCAGGGCGGTCCTGACGAGGAAATGTCTCCTGGAGCTGCTTGAGAAGTCTCCTGGAACTGCTTGGTTTCAAGTCCATGAAAGCAATGGAGGCTTTGAGGCTAGGAAAGAGTTTCATGGATGTGGGAGAATTTCAGTGTGTGGTGTTTGGTTCTTGGGCCTCTCAAAGCTTTCTGGGCCATCCTGCAAACCTGTCAGGCTGCAGACACTGAGGAGATGGCTGCTGTCTGTTCTGTTCCTTGCTCCCAGGCAGAGTGCTGACTTGGCTGTTCAGCTGGGCACGGACTCTTCCTTGCACTTTGGCTGTTCCTAGAGAACATGCCTGACCCCGTTGTGTTGGACTTGCTCTTATTTGGGTTTCCCTTTATCTGTGTGGGACTTGTTCTGCCTACTTTGTATATCACGGTTTTCTTGTCCCAGCCTGTTCCAAGGTGAATTGCCAAGGATGGGAAACTTCAGAAGGATGAGTCTATAGCAAAAAAGAAATTCGGTCAAGTGATTTCATTCCAGCCTGGATTTCATCGTGGGAATGGGAGCTCACTCTGCAGAAAAAACTGCTCACCATCAAACAGTATAAACGTATTTAGTGGCAACAATTGCTCCTTTGGCAAAGCCTAGCTAAAGCTCTCCAGGGGGATTAGTCTAGGCTTAGCATTAAAGCCGGGCTTGAAACATGCTCTGCATTCCTAGTCACAGGAAAGTAGTGTCATCCAGAACAGTTGTTTCTTGTCTGCTGCAAGAAATGGGGATTATTTGAGGATGGACTGGTTGAGATAAGTGACTGTCACAGCTTGTAGAATCCTATTTGCTGGTTGGAAGCAAAAGAAGCAGCTCAGGAACCACAGAACATGCTGATTACAGTTATTCACATGGGCTATTTTAGAGTTAAATTTTGTCAGTTGTACAGTTCAGATATCAAACTCATGCTCTAAATTCCTAATTTAGACTAATCCCAGAGTCATTTAGATTTTCCTGTGGCCTGGCCCAAGGGTTTTGCAGCGTGTTGCAGCTCCCAGTGATGCATATCGTGTGAGCTGCATGGGAAGGGGGAACAGGGAACTGATGAAGGTCTAGGAATGGGCAGTGTGCCTTGGGATCTGCCCAAAAAAATGGTGCTGGGGGCTTTGTACTGAGCTCAGTCTGGTTTTTGTTCCAGCTGTGTCAATGTGACTTCTATTCAGCGGTGACGAGGGAAGATTTCCAAATCTTTTGCCTCGTCTGCTTAAAATACATACGGGTGTATATGCAAAACAGGCAGTATTTTGTATGAATTGTTTGCCTTTGGAATGAGATTGCTCTTTGTCTTGTGGATTCCTTTAGGGCTTTGGCAATAAATAAGAATCTTCCAGCTGCAGGCAAAACCACATTTGGGGTTACGTGTGAGCAATTTTTGATTGTTGGTTGTTCCAGCATCACCTTCTCCAAGGGTTTGGTCCTGCTTTGGCGTAACAATGGGAGGGACCTCAGTGGGACAGGGACAGGCTGCCAGGACGCCTTGTGCCAGCACCTATAGGAACAGCGCAGGCAGAACGAGAGCTGTGACCTGGGACAGCACCAGGAACAAATTTAACCCAAAGCATATATTTAGCCTGGCTGCTTTCAAGAAGATTTAAAGGCATATTTAAAGCTGAGCATCTGCTGAAGTGCCGGGCGGATTGCTGATATAAATAGTTACCCGCACTAGAGCTGCTCTGGCTACGTGGGGAAACCTGGGAGCGGGCAAGATTTCAGAGAGCGCTTTCAGCTGCTTTGCTGTGCTGGGATGACTATTCATGGTATCTATTCTCCCTGTCCTTTCTCCTTTCCTTAGCTCACTTTCTAATGACCACAGGCTTTTAGAACTGAAGAGGAATTCCCTTCGTCACAAGTGGGAGAATCAGAGCACAGGTGGGACTGGAGCTGGACTGGCAGTTTCCTGCCCACTGCCTTTGCTGAACTGGGAGTTGTGCAGCTTTCCCAAAGCGTGGCTCTTCTGGGAGCTGTCCCCCCGCACTGAGCTTTATTGTAAACTGATCCCAGGAGGATGAGTCTTCTTGGGAAAGCAGCCAGTGTGCTCTGTATGGCGCGTCCTGCCGTCCCTTTAGAAGTGGAATAATGTACAAGAGCTTTCTTCCCCCAGCAGTAGTTAGGAGGAACATTCTCACTTTCTCATTTCTCATCTGTACCTGCCTTAATCCCAGCTCAGCTGTCACTAAATGGATTGCCAGGTGTTTTCATTGTTTCTCCTAGTTGTTGTGAAAGTGGGCTTATAAGAAAGGGATCGTTCCCTTGGGTTGGGGTCTTTCTCGAGTCAGAGTTAGGGAGATGAGCAGCAGCTCTCTTTGGAGTTCCCCTTGGAAGCAGTGATTCAGTTGCGGACCTTCTCATTGAGTCACAGCTGAGACAGACTTCCCACCTGTCGTGGGAGGTCAGGCACTGACTCCCGTCCCACATGGAAAATATCTGTCAAGAGCTGCTGCTGGTGGTCACAGCATCCTGCCCACCCTTTTTTCTGGAGCTGCCTTAGATAGCTATGTCCATCCTGCCCCAGAAAACATTTTCTTTGCATTCAGGTTTCATTTCCAGTCTCAAAATACCATTTTTAATGTGCAAGAGTGGTAACACGTGGATTTTTTTCCCAAAACCTGTGCCTGTGGAATACAGTGTTTTTCATGCTTATGGTGCTTCTTAATTATAGGAGGATTCAATATTAAGAAGCTGGAAGAGACGGCAGCTGTGTAAGGTTTGTAGATGAAGAAGGTCTTGTTCCCCAGCTTCTGCCTAGTGTCCTTCCTCAACCATTAGAGCAAAATAGGTTTTAGCAAACCTTATCCTCGTGAATTCTTTATGGAGAAGCCAAGTCCTGCAGATGACTTGCATCCTGTTACAGCTCACAGCTGGTACAAGGCGTGGAAAGGGTTGGCTTTCAGGACATCCCATATTTCACAGCAGTTGGAGCTGTAGGCTTGTAACTGAAACTTGGCAGCATTGGGGAGGCTGGGGATGTCTTCTTTACTTTGCTTTCACAAAGTGGATATAATACCTATGAACAATGAAAGGGGCTTTTCTTTGCCCTTCTGCACAAGAGGAGATTGTTTGGAAATCAAAAATAGTCAGAAATTGTGTGGTGCACCCATTCCTTAGATTTCCCAAACCTGCCGTTCTGTGCTAAAAGCAGACCTTTCTTTAGGCAACTTAATTCTCTATCTGTGGCGAATTCCAGACGCTTTGGAAGACCGTAGATAACCTTCAAGTTCAGTTGAAAGTTATTTTGGGGTTGGGAAAATAGTAGTTCGCTTTCATTACATCTCCAGCTAATCCAAGGTTGGTGACTTGACTCTTTTTGCCGCAGTGCTGTGACTAATCTCATAGTTTTGTTGTTAGTTAACATAATTGTGTGCTTTTCTAAAAATGAGAAGATACCGGGACATTTGCCTCATCCCTCCGCAGCGGTTATTGCACACTTTTAGTAAGTGTGCTAAAAACCCCTATTGATCAAAGTTCCCATGTTTATAGCTATTTTTGCCAAGGAATTTGGGACAGGCGTGAGCAGGGCGGAGAAATGGAAGGTGTGATGCTCTGGAGGAGAACCTGTTAATTCCTGTTGTCAAAAGGGAATGTGGCTGCTTTGGAAGCCTTTGAAGATAGAGAGAAAAGGCAAAATAAATACTAGTGTAAGGAGCTAAGGGAAGGTTGCTGGCTGGGAGGGAAGAGAGGTTTCGTGTTTATGGATCGCAGGAATGGAGTGTGGTACTTCCATTGATACATGCTGTTGATTTTCAGCCCCTTGGGAATGATTGTGTTACAATAACTTTGGAATTGTGAGGCTGAGACTGACCAGAAAAGGCATTTGTATTTCTTTTCACCCATTTTCTTGAAATGAAGAAGTGCAGTATTTACTCTGGGGTTACTTTGAGTTTTGAAGACTTGGAAGGTTTATCTCCTTTTTGTCTGCAGCCTGCTGGTCTTCAGCACCTTTTGGAAATAAAGATTTGGATTTCCTCTGAGGTTTCATCCAGAAAAGAGGTTGCAGGGAGAAGTTTTGGAAGTGGCGGCTGTCTAAGCCTGTGACATCTGTGATCCTGGCCTGTGCAGCCATCTCTGGAAATTTGCTGGAATTGTACATCCTTTTGGTCTGTGTGGGTCAGGCACATAGTATTTATTGTGAGCAGTTTTTCTTGCTGCCTCTACTTGTCTGAGGTGTCTGGAAGCAGTGATGACGCTGTGGGTTGTTCGCAGGTGTTTGAACTCGGTGCCTGGGGGAAATGGAAAGGCAGGATTTTGCCAGGTCAGCTCTACACAGACACAGCGTGTGTAGGAGCCACTGCCACTGGTGACTTATTCCGGGCAGGGTGGCTCATCATGGCTCCAGACTGACAGGGCAGGCTTGGATGGGATATCAGGGAAAAATTCTTCATGGCTTCAGACTGACAGGGCAGACTTGGATGGGATATCAGGGAAAAATTCTTCCCTGTCAGGGCAGTGAGGCACTGACACAGTTTCCCAGAGAAGCTGTGGCTGCCCCTGGATCCCTGGAAGTGTCCAAGGCCAGATTGGACGGGGCTTGGAGCAACCTGGTGTATTGGAAGGTGTTCCTGCCCATGGCAGGGGATTGGAATGAGATGGGCTTTGAGGTCCTTTGCAATCCAAGCCATTTTGGGATTCTGTGATGGGGACACTGCTCCCCCTATAGCTTAAGGTTGTAAGAGGAGAGACTCTGGATACAAATTTTAAGGGTGCTTGAGATGTTTTTAGAGATGGGGACAGCTTTAGGTTTTCTTTGGTGCTCCATCAGATGCCCTTGATGCGGAAGTGGTGGTATCTGTGAAGAATGTCCTTCTGGCTCTGGAAGAGCCCTCACAGCCAAGGCAGCATGTGATGCAGAAGGGAAAATGCTCTTTGCTTGGAAGCTGTCGGCTTCAGAAACATAAGGTCAGTGCTGAACTTGTTGCAAAAACATCCTCCTCCAATTAAATCTGGTGTGACATTTTTCTGAGGAATGTGGGTTTGGTGTCCTTCGTTTGGGAAGAACAGGCAGATTTTGCACAGCGAGAAAAAGAGTAAATGTTTTGCAAGGAATATTTTGCTTACTATCAAGGTCTCATATTTTCTTTCAGTTATGCAAAGCATGTGCTTAAAATGGGAATCTCCACTGGAGGATGGCTTTCAAATCTTGGAAGAGACATCCTTGAGGTTTATTGCTCACAATTTCCTGTCTCTTTGGGGGATAAAAAACAAACATGTTTTGAAGAAAAGCTGTTTTATCTAAATCAGCGCATTGAACTGTCCCTATCTGCGATGCGATATTGTTAATAATAAGACGTTTGACTTCATCTCAAAGTTGAGCAGAAGAATTTGGGTTGGGGTTGAGGGAGCAGGTATATATGAAAGAGCTGTTTTCTGCTCTGTGGCTTCTCCAGTGCCACAAAGTTGAGAAACACCTGGAAAACCAATCTTTTTTTCTACATCTTCTCTTCTTTCATGTATTTAATGGAAGTATGTAGCAAACAGTCCCTGCCTGGTTCTTCTGGGGTTACTTTTCCATGTGGTGGAGTTTCTTGCTCTGAAATAGATGGAGCCCCCTTACAAGTTCATTTTCCTTGTTCAGAACTTCTTCGCTGTAGTGACAGAGCAGAGCATGATGGCTCCTAGAAAAGGGATTCTGGGAGCGCATGTTCTGTTGCTCACAGCTGCATCCCAGCCAAAGTTTGCCTGGCGCTCTGTGGTGGAGGATTGGGGAAGAAGGAGATGGATCTCTCTGTTCAGCACCTTCGTTTAACTTAGAGCTTTAAAAAAACACTTGGAACTGGGAGGCGGGAGGAGTTGGGGAATTTAATTTTCCCTGAGAAATACCTGTGTATTTCTTAACATAGTATTCCTGTCTTTTCTTTTCCAAGTTGAATAGGCTTTAAGCCAAGCTTTTGAGAAGAAATACAAAAATCTCTTCTAGGTGCACGTACACAAACGTATCAGGTACAGTTCTGCAATCCAGAATGGCTGAGCTGGATCCATGTGTGCTTTGGCTTGTGTGCTACACATTCTTGGGTAATTCCTTTCTGTACTGCAGCTTCACTGCAGCTTTCAGTTCTTAGTGGTCTTTTCCAGCCTAGGGGATTCTGTGATTCAGTGCTGCCTTGCGCTTCCAGACTGCTGCATACCTTCTTCACTGGGGTCATGGCTCTTCTTTCCCTGGAGCCATGAAAATGTGTACCTCACTATGGAGAGTTTAGCTCAGTGGGTGAAGTAATGTGTGAGACACTTAGTCTGCTCTTCATGCGTCCCTTAAAAAAAATAGTAAAAGAAATCATGCTTCATTTGAATCAGCAAGTGGGGAACTTTAATTTAAATAATGGATTTAATCCAGCGATATCGTTGTCATTATTTCCTTAAGGGGACTTGATTTGCTGTTACTATTTCTTTCACCCTGAATCTGCTGTTCCATTTTGGTAGCCAAGTCACACTTTATAATACTTGGTGTAATTCGTTTTTGTAATGTGCAGGTATCCAGCATCCCAAGTTTTGTGCATTAGATGGCCAGGTGTTCATGCTGGTATCCACCTGGAGATGGAGAGGACTTCCTTTTAGGTCATCTTTTTCGAATTCAAATCTGGATGGAAATTGAAATTCCATTAAAAATAGCCGAGGGGAAGGCTGCCCTTATTGGTAGTGGTGCAACTACTTGGTGTTTGGGTTTTCTCCCCAGTTGAAATCTCTTTAGGAATTAAGGGAACACTCTCTGAACTAATGAGCTAGCTGAGTTCCCCCTTCTCCTTGGAACTCATCTTCCCACCCCTTCCTTTTAGTTCAGAATTATGAAGAAATAAAAAACCTCTCCTGTTGTCACATCATATTTAATTTCTTTAATGAGATGAATAATTCAATAATGTAAACTGACAGTAATAGTCCCTCTGCCCTATAGAAGTTGCCGCTGTGAAAAACTGGATTAGCACATTTGTGTAGTTTGGGCTGAAATTACTAGTTTGTGATTCTCGTTTGGATTAAGCAATTTGATTTGCTCAAGTCTTTGAAATCAAACATGTCCTTTCTGCTGTCTATTCATAGAATCATCACGGAAAGGCCTGGGCTGGAAGGGAACTTAAAGCCCATGCAGTTCCATCCCCTGCCGTGAGCAGGGACACCTTCCACTAGACCAAGGTGCTCCAAGCCCCGTCCAACCTGGCCTTGGACACTTGCAGGGATGGGGCAGCCACAGCTTCCCTGGTGAGCCTGTTTTCCTGTGAGAGACTTGGTTATTGCCTCTTGGGAAGCAGTGGGTGCTGACATCCTGTGTGTGCTGCCGGGATGCTGCAGGTGCTGGCTGGGCCGGGCAGGATGGGCGCGTCACGCTGCAGACTGAGGAGACACGTATGGTGTTACGTGACCCGGGAGCAGCCCTGGCCACGGGTGCTGTCTGCAGGCAGAGGGTCTATTAATAGAGCTGAGAACCAGATGATTCCTGGTGTTACGTGACTGTGTCTCCCGAGATTAACTGGGGAGGTGTTTTGGGGTGTCAGGAAATCACCTGCACAGGACGCGCATGTTTGCAAGGGAGCGGGGACTGCAAATACTGTAGTCTTGAAACTGAGAGATGCAGTAATGGAAAAACATGCAGGAATGTGATGGAGAGAGTTGGGATTTGAGGCATGAGTGATTGAACTCCTCTCAGGGCAGTGCAGAGCTCTTCAGGACTCGGGAATGGAAGAAATGACTGCACAGGGAGGGCAGAACATAAACGCTTGATGTAATTCCAAGTAGGTACATCCATCCTTGCTCTTGCTTTAGTTTTTCCTTATGACCTAAATAATATTCTGATAAATCCAAGGCATCCTTCAAATTCATGGCATCCAAGGAACTGTGAACTCCTCTTCTGTGAGCACGCATAGGTATTACCTGTCTGAGCAGTGTGCTGATGAGCATTGTTATTCCAGCACCAGATCTTGAATGTAAAGCTTCTACACCTGCTATTCCTGTAAATTCCCTTTGGAAGGGCCAGTGTACCTTCGTGTGGAAAATGTCAAATCATTTTAGAGTCACATTTCACTGGGAATAACTTGGTGAGTGCAGCTTTGGCTCCCCTTAGTGCTCTCAAGTTAGTCCAGTGCCTCGTTACCTTATTTTACATCAGTCTTGTGCTTTGCTTGACTCCTGTGGGAATTGAGCAGGTCCAGGCGTAGGTAAGTGGCTGGTGGGATAGTTCAGCACCTCTTTGGTCATAATGTTGTTTTCCTTGCTGTTGTCGCAGATATAATCTGTGGTTAATCCCTCAAGTCCAAACCTGTGACTCCCCAGAGGACCTGAAGCCTTTTGTTGGTTTTGATTTGCGGCCTTATTATAGACAAATTAATGGCCCTGAGTGACAGCAGGGCAGCCAGAGACGAGAAGAAAATGAGTAATTAACATATATTGGGTATTACTGATTGCTTTTATGATTATCTGGATTTTAAGGTATTAGCTGGAAAAATAGCTCCTAATCCCTTATTAAAGATAAAAGGCAAGTCATTAAAAGTAGGAGGTTGTTTTCAGTCCTGAGAAGCTCTGGAAATATGTCTTGGCTCCAGCAGCAAACTAACCTTGAAAGCCTGTAATTCCAAGGTACTCAGCTTAGTTGTTCTCCTCAGCAAGGGAATTTCTGAAGTTTCCCATGTGCAGGGAGGCGGAGGGGATGCGAGACAAAGCGACCCTTGTCATAGGAGCTGCGTGCTTGGCACCACGACAGGGCCCTTTGAATATCCTTGGCGTTAGCTGAGCCCGGCCCAGCTGCTGGGCTGGGAACTCTCGACAGCTCCACAGAGGGGTTATCTCTAACTTCAGCTTTTTGCCGGAGGCAGATCTCCTGCATGAGGCTCCTGTTGCACCCCGACTCCTTCGTACCTCCCTCTTGCCACTGTGGCCACCTGACTGGTTTTGTAGCCATCTAACTGGTTTCATGGAATTGTAAAAAAGGTCACAGAATGGTTTGGGTTGGAAAGGACCTTCAAAGTCATTTTGTTCCAACCCCCTGCCATGGACAGGGATACCTTCCCCTAGACCACATTGCTCAGGATTCCATCCAACCCAGCCCTGAACGTTTCCAGGGATGAGGCATCCCCCACCTCTCTGCGCCAATGTTTTACCACCCTCTTTGTAAAAAATTTCATGGCCATCTAACTGGATTCACAGCCATCTAACTGGTCTCATGGGCATCTAACTGGTTTCAGAGGCATCTAACTGGTTTCAGGGCCATCTAACTGGTTTCAAGGCCATCTAACTGGTTTTGTGGCCGTGCACTAAGCTGAATCAGCAAAACAGACTAGTCCAAGCCCAGAGCCCTGATCCCAGCAGGGAAGGGGGAACAAGAGGCTGAAGTGCCAGGAGAAGGAAAACAATAAAACTGGGGAAGGGTGACGTTTGGCTGTTGGTACTCTTAAACCCACCTGGAGCGTGTGCGAGGTCAGAAGGAAAGCAGCAGCACCCCTTGCTGAGTTATACTAATTAATCATCTGCAGAAACTTGCCAGACACTGAGACTTTCTTAATAGTCAAGTATTTTTTGTTTTAAAATGAGTTCATTCCTTATTTCTGGGTAATGAAATTTGAGTACCAGTAAAACCACAAACTTTTCAGATTTCCTGTATTTTAACAGTTCTGTGTTTCAACACATCGTGTTTATATGCTCTGGCTACACTTTTAAAAAGTAATTGAAAATGGAGCGGGACCAATTAAAAAGAAATAAAGATGGCATTTAACGACTCTAAGGAGATCAGTGCTTGTAAAGAGATTTACAGTGGAGGAAATGCTGTTCTGATGGAATAAAGTTTGAAAAAACACTGCTCATTTCTGCTTTGCCCTTTCCATCCTAAGTTGTTTAAAAGATTACCACTAGGACCTGGCTGATTTGTTCCCCTCTTATTTTTTTTCCCCCAATTATTTTTTTTTTCTTAAGTCCTGGACAGTGTTTAAGACCAGCAGGATGCTCAGTGCTTTTGATGCCACTGCCAGTTTTCTGTGCTTGGGGAAGGATTTAAAAAGTAGAGTTTGACTCCCTGTTGGGTTGGTCACAGTTGATTCTGTAAATGCAAAGGAAACAGTTCAGCTTTGGAGTTGTTTTGCTGTTTTCCTGTTTGGTCTTGGTTGTGCTGGTGCAGCCCTTGGTGTTTCCACAGAGATTGTCAATGTTTTCTGATACGGAGTTGGCGTTTTGTTACTCTCCGTGCTGTTCTCATTCTCTAGACCAGGATGCCAAGCAGATTATTAAACCCAGCATGGGGTTTCCAGTCTCACTTCATTACTAAAAGTTGCTCTGAAGCCGTGACAAAGTGCTCGCGTTTCGGCAGCAGATGGAATAGCTGGAGTGGAGATCATCTGTCTGGGAAGCTCACTAATGGAATAGACTAAATGAGGTTGGAAGGTGCCATCAGTGGGTCCAAACCTCTGCTCAAAGCAGGGCCAGCTTGGTAATTAAGTTATTAACGTTGGTTTCTAAGTTATGATACCATGTCCGGAGCGCTCTGTCCTTGGATGGAAGTGCAGTGGCACAGGGCCCCAAGGAGGCACACTGTTACTTTTCCTACTCATGGAATCATCCTGGTACCTTTGGATGTTCAGGACAGAGAATACTTGGGTCTCCTGGGTCTCCCTTTAAGCATGGGCAGTACAACATTATTCTTGCCAAGTGCAAGGAATTGCATCTTCTCTCTCTCCTTTGCTGTGGTTTCATCCTCCCCTCACATGCAGTAGCTGATCCTCTTGTATCTTCCTCCTCCTGTGTACAACAGAGGGGACCATGAGACCCTGTAAAAGACACCACTCACCATATTGTGCCACTTTGGGGCTAGGCAGGGGCC